>NC_067482.1:2716500-3024500 GCF_947179515.1 Apodemus sylvaticus
AATAGATTTCATCTTCGGCTTGAGAACAATGGTAAGTGCGATGTTTCCCACCTGTTGGCTTCTGTCTCCCAGAGGACGCTGCTCAGCGAGGGACTCTCATTTCCATGTATATGTTGCTGTCTTCCTGCTATCCATCTTAATAGTCTGTCTGTTGCACTGTAAAGCTTAAACTAATGTAGTTTTTGGAGGCAACTATAGCACACATTCTCAGGGATGGAGAGAGCAGACATGTTTGCTCTGTGTCCACTGTGACCACATCAGAATGGTAAGTAACCACTCACAGCTGACAACACCAAGGCGTCGGTCCATAGGGAAGAAGCCTGTGCCTGGAGGCTGGAGTTTACAGGAAAATAGCCACGAGGGGCTCCAACTGAGCTGGTTTTATTCAGGTTGTGGAGGCAGAATTGCCATCCCAGTTTAAATGGCTAGCAGAAGCAAAGTCTACAAGCCCTCGGGGCTTTCCAGAGTCTTAAAGCAGGTATGATTTGAGCCCCAAGTTTTCTGAGACCTTGACGTGTTCCTCACTCCATGGTACATGTGCTGCGGTGCAGCTGTAGGTTTCCACTTCCAACTTAGTATGTCTTCACTATTAGGGGAGATGTTGCTTAATCTCCAAGCCTGAGCCTCAGATTCCCTGTCAATAACTCAAGAGAGGAAAGCATCTATCCTGCTGGTAAACTACTATGAAGGTTTGGGGGGGGGGGGCATGGGATGTTTTCATTTAAATCAATGTGCATGTTAAAAGCAGCCCAAAACTGTGGCTTAATGTGGGCCTAGACAGCCATAGCTTCCAACTGAAAAGCATGTTGTAGAAGAGGAGGTCATGTCTACGAATCACCTCTTGCTCGCAATGAGGTGGATATGATCTCACACATAGGTCAGCTAGGTTCAGATAATAGTGGAGGCGGAGAATGCTGGGAAAAGGACTAGTTTTTCTTTAAGTTACTGAAACTCTGACAGCAACGCACATCACTTTTATGGAATTCTATCTTCCTTTGAAGAGGCAAGAATATCTAAAGAGCTCTTCTCCCCAGAAGAGTTCAAAAAGACCAGGATACCTGCATATTGCCTAGATTTTTATCAATCAAAAAGAAGGCAACAGGGGCTGGAGAGATGACTCAGTGGTTAAGAGCACTGACTGCTCTTCCAGAGGTCCTGAGTTCAATTCCCAGCAGCCACATAGTGGCTCACGACCATCTGTAATGGTATCTGATGTCTTCTTCTGGTGTGCCTGAAGACAGCTACAATGTACTCATATACATAAAATAAATAAATAGGTCTTAAAAAAAAAAAAGAAGGCAACAAAATAAAAGAGTAGCATCAAAATAGTAGAGGAACCATTCTAAAGGACCTAGGCTGGATCCTTGGTTCTACAAAGTAAAATATAAAAATAGCAATATCGTTTCAAGAAATCTTATGAAAAATAATTTCAAAACCCTAAATTCAAAGAAAGTATTTTTAAGAGCCATTGACTAGGTTGTTATTGCCCCTCATCGCACAGATACACAGTTTGTAGGGACTTAGAAACTATGTAGCAGAATGAGTCTCAATGGAGACAGAGTGTTGTGATCATACTAGAAGCTTAAAACAAATGACTAGAGTTCGTAGTTTTTTTCAAAGCCCTTAAAGTGATTTTAATGTGTACCCAAAGTTGAGGATCACTGATATACTCCAAACTATTAATTTTAAAACTTGGGAAACTGAGACACAGAGAAGTAAGTCCCTTGTCTAGGATCAGAATTCAGGTTTCCACATTTCTTAGCTGATTCTATACATTGCTCATTTACTGTAACTTTGTTTCTGCCCATTCTGTGCTAACTCCTGTCTCTAACAGTGACCATGGACGCATCAGTCGCTCATGATGGCTTGCCTTCTATTTCCACAGAGGAGATGAGAGATGAGGAAGTCCATACCATTCCTCCTGAGCTCCAGATTCTGCTGGGCCCTGCCCACCAGCCTGCCCAGGACAGCCCACCCTTTCGAGGGGAAAACACAAATGGAGGTCTCCCCTTTCCATTCCCGGATATTCCCAGGAGAGGCTGGAAGGAGGGAGAAGATAGGATCCCCCGGCCAAAGGAGCCCATCATTCCCAGCATTCATCTGCTTCCAGACCAGAGAGAGCCAGAAGAAGCACAAGGGGGCGTGGACATCGCCCTGTCAGTCAAATGTGACAATGAAAAGATGGTCGTAGCTGTAGACAAAGATTCTTTCCAGGTCAGTTCAGACTCTTAAAGGAAAGACATGAAGCTTTCCCCAGCTAGCTGCAACTCTGCATTTAGTATTTCCCCGGAGTTATTTCACTTTTCAATCTCCGCACTTGGTGATGTTTTCCCAGTTGGATAGGCCACTTTCCCTTGGCAATGACCTTCATTCACTTCCTGTTGTTTTCAAAAGAGGAGGGAAGTTCAGATCCTTGTATGTCAATATTTTGCTACTGAGTTTTCAGTTCCAATAAGCACAGTTATTGGACTGTTGACAGGTGCAAGGGGAGGAAAAGGCGAGAAGGGGAGGGGCACGATGAAAAGGGGAGGGGCCTAGGTGAAAAAGGGAGGGGTGTAAGGAAAAGGGGAGGGGCGCGAGGAAAAGACAGAGGGAGAGGGGCGCAACGCCCGCCTACCTGAGGCCTCAGCCTTCTGAGATAGGCTCGAGTAACTGTTTGTTACTGTGTACAGTGTACAGCTAGCTGTTAAGCTCTCCGGTAGCCTTTGGTGCTTTTCATTTCAGACCAATGGCTACTCGGGGATGGAGCTCACTCTGTTGGATCCTTCCTGCAAAGCCAAGATGAATGGTACACACTTCGTTCTGGAGTCTCCCCTGAATGGCTGCGGCACTCGACACCGGCGGTCTGCCCCTGACGGCGTGGTTTACTATAACTCTGTGAGTATTCTCTAGAACAAAGCTTTACTGTTGCCATGGCATCGCTGGGTATTATTGAGGGTTAGCCTCTGAAAAATGAGAGGGATGGAGCTGCAGCCAGATGCCAGTTCTCAACAAAAGGAGATGGACGGACTGTAACCCTGTACTCTTGTCCTGTTTGGATTTATCAGTGTGTATTTGGGATTTGAAGGTCCTGTTTTCTCAGATGGAGTTGTGGTAATCTAACACACTTCCTTCTTCCATCTGATGATGGTTAAACAGCAGGGTGACATCCTACTGTGGTGGCACTGGAGGGTCCTTAAGGGGCTAAAACCCCAAAGCCCTAGGGAACATATGAGCATCCTCCAATGGATACAGAGTTTCTTGCTTGTCCAAGAGTGAGAAGGGACTCCTTCCCTCATGAGCCTAAAATCAGACAGGAATCTAGATGAAATCATCCATTCTCTCTACCTCTAGTGAAGACCCAAATTTAAGAAAATCTATTTTCAAAGTTATCTGGAAGAAGGTTCGAGTTTCCCCACAAAAATAATTTGTTGCAATTACCAAACTCTTGCTTTCTGGAAATTATTTCTGCCAGTTTATCTGAATCTAATCCGATGAGGCCTACCCTCTTCAGGGAGGGAGACCAAAGTGCAAAACCTCACAGGAGTTTCAAAGCACCAGTTTTGCAGATTGATTTTAAATATTTCTCAGCACCCCATCCATAATCTCCATGAGAGCCTTGGGCAGTGTGTGTTTCTGTGAGCTCTTAGGTTCATTCCATCACCGACATGGGCGAGGTCTCGAAGCTGCTGGTTCATATGACCGCCCATCACCACACTTGACCCAGCCCAGAAGGGCAGCTGGAGAGGCTTCTGGCCAGTGTGGTCCCTGTATTGTTCCTCAGAGACTCTTAGACAATTGGCATGAGAAACAGGCACAACATGATTTCACTTAATCTCATTTCAAAGGCAAAGAAACCTTGAGCCCGGGAGAGTTCTGAGGCTGGGTCAAAATTGAGGGGCTGGTTATGCAGGAGAGCCAGGACCAACTCTTCTCATCTCACACTGACCTCTCCTCAACACCAGACTGCCTTATGCTACATGACTCACTTGTTAACTTTGACATCCTATTCATTATGACACAAATTTTCTTGTGATTATCCAGTTTCTCTAAATATACAAGTACCATTCAATAGTGATGCACTTGATGTGAATGTTTTAAACTGATTCTGAATTAGAATTGGCAAGAAGGTGAGAGAGAAGGGATATCTGGTCTGAAAAAGCTACTTCTTTTATGTTTGCTTTGCTTTTCTTGACTGTTGAGAACAAGGCATGCAGTCCCCCGCCCCATGATGCCTTCCTAATTACTCCCCCCCCATCCCTCATTCTGTTCCCTCTGGTGAATGCTTCCACTGCCTGCTCCCATGCTGACAGTTTGTAGGAGGAATCTTTAGACTCCTTACGCATTTCTGTTTTCCATTATGTTCATTATTCAAGCATATGAAATGGAAATAAACTAGGTTTTGATTCGCAGAGTTGTCTTCTGGTCACCCTTTCTGACCTATTTACAACAAACCCAGTACAGTAGTTTCAGCCAATGTGAAGGCAGATTGCTGTGAAGAGAGCATCATTTTTTTTCTGCACCCGTACACACAAGAAAAGATATTGGGAAGGATTGAGCAAAATAGGGGTATAAGATCAAAGATGAGAAGACCAGCTCTGTGGAAACATTAGGCCCTAACTTAAACTAAACTTTCTACAAACCTTACAATTTAAGGAGCTTTTAAGGCTTAAAAAGGTCTGAATAGAGCTGTGAGATGAAGAGAGCCTTGAGATAGCTCAGTGCGTGAAAGGGGTTTCCCCAAGCCTGATGGCCTGAGTTTGAATCTCAGGACCCACATAATGAAAGGAAAGAACTGGCTCCCACAAATTGTTCTCTGATCTCTCTCTCTCTCTCTCTCTCTCTCTCTCTCTCTCTCTCTCACACACACACACACACACACACACACAGTATAATTTAAAAATTATAAAAAGTTAAAAACTGATACATATTTTTAAAAACCACCCTAGGACCCATTAAAAGCCACTCTGGAACAGGGGCAAGCCTAGGACAGCCCACTCACTGCATTCAACGCCTAGTGCCTCCTGCTATTTTACATAGCATAGTTATTCAACATAGTTATATATAAATGTGCAATTTTCTTACAAGGAAAAAATCTAAATTTTAGTTCAGATCTTCAGCTTGAATTGGGTTTTTCTGTATTTTCTTACCACTTTGAAAACTCCTAAAAAGCTTGGAGAATCCACTCCTGCTGATGTTTATATAAAGTCAGATTCTCTGTTTGCATTTGAATTGTCACATGGGTGCTAGTGGGTAGGAAGTAGAACCAGAGACATGTGGCATGGTGTTTCCCTGCCAACAGGGGCAATAGCTGTGTGTCCCTTGTCTTCTAGATTGTGGTGCAGGCTCCATCCCCTGGGGATAGCAGTGGCTGGCCAGATGGCTATGAAGACTTGGAGTCAGGTGATAATGGATTTCCTGGAGACACTGATGAAGGAGAAACTGCTCCCCTGAGCCGAGCTGGAATGGTGGTGGTAGGTGTTAGTCTCGCTTAGATGGTTATATGGATACATTGTTGCTTAAACTGGTAGGGTGGTGGTTTGTGTTTATCCCCCATAGATGGTTCTGTGGATACATTGTTGCTCAAGCAAGAGTGGTGGTGGTGATGTTAGTCTCCCTTAGATGGTTCTGTGGATAATATTGTCGTCCATTTGGTTTGTTTCATTGGAAAGTATCAAAAAGTAAAATTGCATGTTAAAGGCTAAAGCTCTTCATGTGACTGATGTGTCCTCATCTGTTGGCGGTTTTCCAGTTCAACTGCAGCTTGCGGCAGCTGAGGAGTCCCAGCGGCTTCCAGGACCCGCTCGACGGGAACGCTACCTTCAACATGGAGCTCTATAACACAGACCTCTTTCTGGTGCCGTCCCCAGGGGTCTTCTCTGTGGCAGAGAATGAGCATGTTTATGTTGAGGTGAGGTTTGTGTATTATCCTCAGGTCTGGCCTGCTACCGTATGCAGCCAGTGCCCTGTGCAGCCAGTGCCCTATGCAGGTCCTATGACATTAGCTTGCCACCTTGTACAGGTCTTGCCTTGCTTACTTAGACATCTAAGTAAGGGTTTGGCTCAGAAAAGGCTTCCAGGTCACTTTCTGGCCAAAAAAGAAATAGCAGGATTTTATGAGTTATGCTAAATCGATGTAGTAGGGGTTTTTTTGTTTTGTTTTGTTTTGTTTTTTGTTTTGTTTTTTGTTTTTAGTAAATGTCAAAAAGAAAGCAATGAGCAAAGAGTGAACTGTACCAGTGAAGCACCGTGCTTGTTCCAACATCAACATTTTGGGATAGTTGTTTAGCCAGTCAGTGTCAAAGTTCTCCGTGGACTCTTCTAAAACACCTCACATACTATCTTGGACTCCGAGTGAAAAGGTGTGCACTCCTGAAGATCGTTTCTGCCATGTCATCATCTTTAATAGCCACATATATTTGTCAAAGCATTTCCACCTGGGATGGCAGTCATCATGCAGAGCTTAAACCTGGAATGCCTATGAAAATAATGAAATAGCAACAGCTACTGTTCACTGCCGTTTATGAGGCAGTGGATCTGTCGTGGCTATAATCATAATGAACTGACTTTCTAGAGGGGACTCTGTAAGAACAGATTCATTATTAAGATCTAACTTTTGGATGAGAAAATTAGACACAAGGCTGTCCAACACAACACCTGTGCCAGGAATAATACTTCCTTTGGAGTGCTTTCTCCAGAGGCCATGCTGTTGACAGCCAGGTGCTGCTATAGTAGTCCCCGGCCCTGAAATTTCTCTTTGAAAGGGAATAAAGCATAACTTAATATCAGGGTCACTAAGTTCACAGACTCCATTCTGGAGAAGACAGACCTATGCTTCAGACTGTCTGCTGTCTATGTGCTCTGAGCATCATCTGTAGTGTGACATAACTGGCCTGCTGGTCTCACTGAAAGGCATCATGGCTGCTTTGCACCTAATAGTGGGAGGGTGAGAAGGGGTAGAAATCGCAGAGTCCCATAGGTGAAAATCACCATAGAGCACCTATGTCTGTTTTGCAAAGACAGTGTGCATGGGCACCGGACCTGGGTTCGAGTGGAGCCAGGCAGCCCTCCCTGTTTTCTTCTGTCAGTCCCTCTGCACTCACGCCCTGGGGGAAGCCGTGTTTTGTGTGTGCTCTTCCTAAGTATGCCTCTCTGCTGATCCACGATTCCTAATTTCTTCAGCCTTTTCCATATTCACAGTCCCACGAGGGTCTTAGTCAGCAATTCCCACTTGTGCTACAGGTTTGAGAGGACACCACTTAGCTGCACTTGGCTGTTTTCTAAACAAATGCCTAGATCTGCCCCTTGGTGGCCTTGTGATTTATGCTAGCCAGTGGCTAACCTGCCTGTGTACCCCACCCTAAATATTTTCATTTCTTTTCTCACCCCTGGAATGTTGGCTTACTCCATGAAGCTGATAGATTTCCTTTCCTTCTCCCTTCCATTTTTTGTTTGTTTTTTGTTCTTGTTTTATTTTCCCTTTTATATTATTTCACATCTCATATGTTTTTGTAGTTAAATTTGATTTTAAAAGTAGATCAATTTTTTTTTTTTACTGCTCTCTTAAATATCAAGTATGTTAAGAAAGATCTAGGGCTGGGTGAGTTGTTTAAACTATTTTAAACTTGATTGAAACTACCAGAAATAGGAAAGAGAATCTGTAAGTGTTTCACTAAAGAGGATACCAGCTGACCCTGCCTCTTGTCTTTCTTTCCTGGTTTGGACTCCACTGCTGGTAGGAAAATTTTTTACTTAAGTAAAATAAAACTTCATAAATCTTGGCTTAACCTGAAGAGCCATTTCTTGGTTTCTTCCCCAGCTGCCCTCCATAGCCTTTCCTGGAACCTTCCGCTCCCTCTGGACCACAGTTCCCTTCATTAATCCAAGACCTTCTCCCCTTTGCTCCTGTTCCGGGGTCACTCTTGGGTGAGCGCAGGTGACAGGACAGCAGCATTCTTTTCAGTTCATTTGGCTTAGTGATAACATCTAGAGTCACACTATTGACTTCCTACTGCTGGGCCTGAGCTGTTTGCACGCACCTTTACTTCAGTGTTTCTTACTCCAGCTGCATCTTTCACCATAATTAAGGCCACTATCCTCTAGGAGAGAGAGCTGGGTCCTTTGTATGCACAGGAGCAGCAGAACATGTGCCTTTTGTGGTCTGGTCCCATTCTAAACCTACAATCTTCCACTGTTCACTTCAGGTCCACTCTACAGCAAGACTTGCTAATATTTTTCTCCTCAAAAGCACCCAGAAGGAAATCTAGACGGTGGATCTCAGCTTTCCTAATGCTTTACCACAGTTCCTCATGTTGTGGAGACCCACAACCATAACATTATTTCATTGCTATTTCACAACTTAATTTTGCCACTGTTATGAATCATAAAGCAGATGTCTGATATGCAGGATATCTGATATGTGACCCCTGTGAAAGGGTCATTCGACCCCCAAAGGGTCTGCAGCCGACAGGTTGAGAACTGCTGCACTAAACGGACATTCAGTATCACATGCCTTTGAAAGTAAGAAAAGAGTCAACATATTTTTGCACTGTAGGCTTAGTTCATGTTAAATGTCAATTTTAGTTTGCACCATGTATATAATTTACCACCTTAACAGGATAGAACAGGATAGTGAAAGTGGATATTTACAGTGTCAAACAAAATGGCAACATTGTAATTACCTTCTCCTTCTTCTTGTGCTCATGTGAATACCCCATAGTTACCAAGGTGGGGTCTTTTGAGAGTGGCTATGAATCAAAAGTTCCTGCAATGTCAGGGGATTCCTCTGGGCAGGCTCCAAATGCTAAGTTTATTATCTCTCTATCTTTCAAAGAATTTGGGGGCTCTTGGTGGATGGGTAAGGACTAAGTTTATTTCTAAAGTGCTTAAGTTTATTGTTTATGTTTGGATTAATCAAGGAAAGAGCATCAGAGTTAGAACAGTAGTCTACATAGCAAGTTGTGCCACCAAACAATGAGGCCAGTTTTGTTCCAGGGTTTTAGCAGAGTTCAGGATAGCTAAAGTTTGAGTTCTGCTTACATTTGGCTCAGCACTACTTCCTGTTTCTGAACAAAGGAACCTTAATGAGATCTGGACATGATTCACAGAAGTGATTTGAAGAGGGAAGAATAAATGACTTGGAAATGTGTCTAGGGTAGTTTTCCCTGAAGCAAGCAACCTCCCCCAACCCCCACCTCCTCCGCAAGGCTGGGTTGGTCCTATGAACAGCTGACACTTTGCCAGGGTGGTGATGGCCACTAAATCACACTGTCCCTGATACAAGAAACCGGAGGCTTGCTTCCTGGCCAAGCAGGGTGCGTCTGTGGCTCTCTGCTCCCCGACGTTCACTTTGTTCTCTTGCACAACCATCCTTCCCTAGGTCACATGTGTTCTCCTCTGTCCTGAACTGTTTGGCAGCATTTAAAAATCCAGTCTTGGTAATAATCTGCTATTGTGATATTAGGGGCTTTATCTGTGTTTTGCTTATTTTGGAAAATCCACTTAGGTGCAAGGTTTGCTTTTATTTTATATTTCTGAGGACTTGTAGAAGCTCAGAGAAATTCTACCTATCTTGCAACTTGTAGGGTAGCATTTTGATGTCATTATGTCAAGTTTAAATGGACAATATCTTTCATCAGTCGATGTATGTTACTGTTAGAAAATTATAGATGTTATTAAATAGAACAATGTCTCACCCAAAGAACTATGGCAGGATATTGTCTGGGTGACTAGCGTAAAATAAGAAGCCAGCCCATTTCTGACCCAAACTTTATGCTCCTCGGCAGGTATCTGTCACTAAGGCTGACCAAGATCTGGGATTTGCCATCCAAACCTGTTTTATCTCTCCATACTCGAACCCAGACAGAATGTCTGATTACACCATCATCGAGAACATCTGTCCGAAAGATGACTCTGTGAAGTTCTACAGCTCCAAGAGAGTTCGCTTTCCCATCCCACATGCTGAGGTGGACAAGAAGCGGTTCAGCTTTGTGTTCAAGTCGGTGTTCAATACCTCCCTGCTCTTCCTGCACTGCGAGTTGACTCTGTGCTCTGGGAAGAAGGGTTCCCAGAAGCTGCCAAAGGTGTGTGGGCTGTCTTCTGTCTGGACTGTGATTTGGGCATGTGTGGGGAAAGAGGTACAGGTTGAGGTTTCAGATCTGAGGTTTTTTTAAAGCCTTCCAACACGTACCAGTGTGAACAGGCAACGGGGTGCTTTAGTTAGGGTTTTGGAGCACATATTCTGAAGGTTTGTCTTTCCATGTGAGCTTAGTTGTCCCCTGTGAGTGAACAGTCAGTACTGTTTTCCACCAAGGGAGGGGCCTGGATTGGTTCTGTTGGTCAGATAGCGCGCTGTGCCAGAAGGACAGCGAACCAAAAGGACAAGATGAGCCTGAGGATTAGTTTTTCCAGGTCTCATGGAGACTGGGATTGCGATTGTTTTTGTGACCTTCTCTGTGTGAGTTATAGTGTTGCTTCTCTCAGGAGGACTTGTAGTGGAAATTAGTAAATATTTTACTTTTGCCCATTTCTTATCAGTTCATCTTGTTTGCCTTGTGCCATTGCCCATATTAAACGGCTGTGCTCTGCTGGCCTAACAGAAATCAGAGCCCTTTGACCTTGTTGTAGGCACCACAGGGGTTCTGTTGGGCCTGCCTTGTGTGGGACAGGATTCTCCTGCTGCCACTTCATTTCTGTGGCCTGATATAATTACATAAACTTTCCTCCGGTGTGTTCATTTAGTAGCTGCTACACACAGTCCAAGCTGGAGTCTTATTCCCTTATCTTTGTGGGTCCACTGATGTCTTAGAAGCACAGAATCAAGCTATAGCATTTGTATGTATGGAATCCTTGTATACAGGGACCGGAAGAAAAAGCAGGAGTGAACTTCATTACTGTTAAATAGATTTCTGTTGACCTGAATTCCTTGAATCATTTTCCTGAGCAGTTACCGATCTGAGCTCCGTCTACAAATAAATGTGCACCAGGTGACCAGGAACCAGGAAACATTTGCAAAGACCCAGGCTCTATTTGCCTCCTCTGGAGCCACTGCTACCTTAGTCCCCACCTAGAAATGAAAGTTACAGCGCACCTCCCTCCTGGGTAGAAGAGCAAAGGAGACAGGAGATGCAGGCAGTAAGTGTGTGGAGGTGGAACCATTAATGCTTCCTTCCGCTTAAAGGCAGCATCTCCCCATTTCTAGTAACTCCCGAGTACTTCTATGACAATAGAAAAGGCCCAAGAACCTTCTAGGGAAGGTATCAGTGACCACCAAGTCCAGCTGCTCTTTGCTGTGAATCATGTGTCTGGCTCAGGATCAGCCTCCAAGTTAGCATTGTGTGTTCTTATTTATCTAGAGGTCTATCCAGACAGTAAGAGGAAAATATAGTTGTGAAATGGACTGCCTATCTTTACAACAGCATGCCTTGCCACAGAAAATTCAGTTTCCCTTTACAAGAAAACATACTTTTCATGGTGTTCATTTTGTGGTAGTGATGGGGTGGAATGTCTTCTCACGTGTGACCCAGAGAAGCATACACTGTTCCAGAGGTGATGCCTCCTGCCCAGCTTCCTGATTAGTTTCAGGACATAAAATATCTAGAAACTGCTGGTCTCAGCTTACACACCTGGGTGTCACTCCCTTCCTAGGACCTAAGTTAAGTACAGTCGAGCTCAGGCTAAGCCGTGAATATAGTGAACTAATAAAACATTCACTGAGCATGTGCGAGGCACTGAATTCAATCTCTAGCACCAAGAGAAAAAAAAAAAGCCAAATCAGAAATAACCAAAAGGAAAAGAAATGCTGTGGGATGCCTAATGTCGTGGAGTGTAAAAAAGAAAAATCCAACAACCATGACAATGTGCTTGCCTTGTTAGAGTAGAAATATAAATTCTATCATTGTATAACACAGTAAGTGCAGTTTCCCACAAGTGTTATCACAAACCACTTACACAAAGCCATTATGGTACCAAGCCAAGACCACCACTCCTGCAATTCTTCTGATTGACAGACTAATGCAGAATTGCCTAGCTCTTCTGTGGGGAAGGGGCAAGGAGGATATTTGTAAGTTGTCCATTGATAGGCATCTTCCAGTACAGCTGAAGATACACTGGTCCTGCCATGTCATCTCCCTGGTTATTTAGGGTTCTTTGAAAAACACACAGATGGCCTGTTTTTCCCATGGTTCACAGCCATGAGCTTATGTGATGACTGAGTGCAGTTCTGGGGAAGGCGCTTTCCTCTGAGACATGACTGCCTTGCTCTGCCTCTCCACAGTGTGTGACTCCTGACGATGCCTGCACCTCTCTAGATGCCACCATGATCTGGACCATGCTTCAGAATAAGAAGACATTCACCAAGCCCCTGGCTGTGGTCCTCCAAGTAGATTATAAAGGTGAGAATGGCGGCCTATGGCCTATCTTGTAAAGATCCCTAAAACACACATGGTGAGGGAGAGGGATGAGTCCTGCAAGTTTCCTCTGACCTTCACTAGCACAGTGTGACATGTATGTGCACATGCATGCACACAGACAGAGAATAGTAAGTTTCCCCTGACCTCCACTAGCACAGTGTGACATGTATGTGCACATGCATGCACACAGACAGAGAATAGTAAGTTTCCCCTGACCTCCACTAGCACAGTGTGACATGTATGTGCACATGCATGCACACAGACAGAGAATAGTAAGTTTCCCCTGACCTCCACTAGCACAGTGTGACATGTATGTGCACATGCATGCACACAGACAGAGAATAGTAAGTTTCCTCTGACCTCCACTAGCACAGTGTGACATGTATGTGCACATGCATGCACACAGACAGAGAATAGTAAGTTTCCCCTGACCTCCACTAGCACAGTGTGACATGTATGTGCACATGCATGCACACAGACAGAGAATAGTAAGTTTCCCCTGACCTCCACTAGCACAGTGTGACATGTATGTGCACATGCATGCACACAGACAGAGAATAGTAAGTTTCCCCTGACCTCCACTAGCACAGTGTGACATGTATGTGCACATGCATGCACACAGACAGAGAATAGTAAGTTTCCCCTGACCTTCACTAGCACAGTGTGACATGTATGTGCACATGCATGCACACAGACAGAGAATAGTAAGTTTCCCCTGACCTCCACTAGCACAGTGTGACATGTATGTGCACATGCATGCACACAGACAGAGAATAGTAAGTTTCCCCTGACCTCCACTAGCACAGTGTGACATGTATGTGCACATGCATGCACACAGACAGAGAATAGTAAGTTTCCTCTGACCTCCACTAGCACAGTGTGACATGTATGTGCACATGCATGCACACAGACAGAGAATAGTAAGTTTCCCCTGACCTCCACTAGCACAGTGTGACATGTATGTGCACATGCATGCACACAGACAGAGAATAGTAAGTTTCCTCTGACCTTCACTAGCACAGTGTGACATGTATGTGCACATGCATGCACACAGACAGAGAATAGTAAGTTTCCCCTGACCTCCACTAGCACAGTGTGACATGTATGTGCACATGCATGCACACAGACAGAGAATAGTAAGTTTCCCCTGACCTCCACTAGCACAGTGTGACACTTATATGGTATGGCACATGTATACTCATGTACATATAAACACACAGGGTGAATATGTATTTATTTTTAAGAATTGGGTACTATACATCAAAGTCTAGTTTTATTCTAAAATAAATCAAGGCTAGTGAGATCACTCAGCAAGTTGAAGTATTTGCCATCAAGCCTGACTACCTGAGTTTGAACTCTGAACTCGTGTGGTGGAAGGAGAAAATCAACTTTTCCAAGTTGTCCTCTAACATCCATCCATATGTATTCGGTGGTACACACACACACACACACACACACACACACATCTTATAGTGAACAAGTAAACTTAAAAAAAATTTAAGGTAAGTTAAACGGCAGTTGGTAGCTTTAGAAAATAATTCTTTGCCCAAAAGACTTTCCTTAGGTGATTTGGTCCCTGGGGCTACATTGTAATTTATTTATTTTATGTATGCAAGTGCTCTATCTGCATGTACACCTGCATGCCAGAAGAGGGCATCAGATCTCATTAGAGATAGTTTTGAGCCACCGTGTGCTTGCTGGGAATTGAACTCAGGATCCCTGGAAGAGCAGTGCTCTTAATTGCTGAGCCATCTCTCCGACCCCATGTTGTAATTTATTTACAGATTATTTCTTTTTTTAAAGAAACAGCTTAGTGGAGGAGCCTAGGGAGCTTGCAGAAGATTCCAAGCGCCACAAAAGAATCTGATCATTGTTCCGTCCTGTTACTCTCCACTACATTTAGATGTGCTTCTGTGAGTCTGTGGCAAGCCTGCACACTATACACAGTCCAGCTCTCCATGCTTATGGTTGTACTGGCCCCAAGCTGCTATAATGCTTCACCAGAATTATAGATACCTTTGGGAGGGGCTGTGATATGTGAACATTGTCCATTTAGGGATACTGGCAGAAAGATAGCTGACATTTACAAATGAGTTTTCAGAACTTTGTACAAGAGCAACTGCTGGTCCTCCTTACACCCAGGGTTCCCATTCCTTCATGTATTCCTTACACTCACCACACTGTGCCGAATAGAAGAGGAGGCACGTGTCCTCAAATGTGTGGTATGAGCACCATAAGGAGGAGGCCGGGCAGACCACCTGCAGGGAACCCCAGGACTGCAGGGAGGACACCACAGTACCAGCAGCAGGAGCAAGCTACAACAGTATCAGGCAGCTGTCAACAGCTTTGGGGTGGGACCCAAAGTAGCAGGGATGATCTGAGTGGTTACAATCCTCCCTGTCTAGAAGCAGCCTGTCACTCTCCAGAAGCCTTGCTGTCTAAGGGTGTCAAGCTGAGAAAAGGCTAGCTGGGTGTGAGGGGGTGTCAGGCCTCCAGGGTAAGGAATTTCAGGATTAGAATCACAGACTATGTCGCTCCATCCTGAAGGGCGGAGAGTCGCCGAGTGAGAGCCAGTGAGCGGCTCTGTCCCAGCTGCTAGGCATTAGAAGGGAGCCACACTGGCTGGTACTGACACCAGATCTGGGATTTCAGGTACCCCTAGGATGGCACTTTGGGGTTGGGGTTTGGCAGGATTAAGCAGTGGGTGGCTCTGGAGCAGGTATGAGCTACCAGAGAAGAGGCAGGTGGGTGCTGCCAGTTTCTCAATACAGTCTGGCCTTTGTCAAAAGAGCTATGCTGTTCCGGGTACACATTCCTTCAGAAAGGCAGGGAGCATTGGGGTAGGACTGGCTCACAGCCCTAAAGTTGTGTGCTCTTGCTTCCTCCATGACCAACTGGCTGTGGCAAGACCTTACAGACTCCTTGATTCATGTTCTTATCTGGAAAGGGAGGAGGGTTAGGACAGGAGACGCCGAGGTGCCCTCCCCCCACAACAGTCAGCTGAGCTGTCGGGAAGTACAGATTTCCAGTTCATTTCTGGCCATCCTAAACACAGAATGTTCATCTCAGACACCCGTGGCTTTTGTCCTGAATGTGGTTCATTTTACTTTATTGGTTGGTTTCCAGTCTTCTGAAAGGTCCAGTGGTCTCTCTTTAACTGGGCTGCCCAGATACTGCCGCCATTTTGTCCAGTGTAGCAGAAAGGACTATGAATGAATTGACAGTGTTGCAAAGAACTTATAGTTGGTCAACAGCTGGCTGTGTTTTGTGCTATAAAAGTCTTTAACAGCAGCAGCCACATTGTTCCCTGTCCCTGTCCCTGTCCCTTACCTATTTTAAGAGCACTAATTCAGTTGGTAATTGAATACAGCAGCTGGTCATGCCCTGTGCCAGACAGTACTTAGGCCTTAATATTACAGCACTATAACTTCCAGCAATTCTTTCATTCTTTTTTGTTAAACTCTGGTGGTATTTTTCTAAGTAATTTCTCTTGTAAATTAGGTAATTACTTTTATTCAAACTTAGAGTCATTATACTGAACACTCAGTGTTTTCTTTACATATAAGTCTAAGTAGGAAAGACATTGTTTTTTTTAACCAGATATCAAAGCAATTTTGTGAGAACCGCTAATTGAGGTGAGATTTTAGTTGGAGAAGCAAGTGGGTGAACCATTTACGGCTTAGGTTTGGTAGGGGCTGTATGCAAATTCGTCCCTCTGGGCAGGAACAGGCAGGTCTTCTGCTGAGTCTCATATTTATGATGATCCCCTCACCCTGTGTGATTAGTTTCTTTGGCTCTGAAATCATTTCTGTTCTGTGTAGATCACTGAAACCTGTTTCAGCCACACAGGGCATTGGAATATCACTGGGAAAAGGCCCAATAGCAGTGGCTTATTTAAAATAATAGCAGCTAATGTCCTTTCTGGGAGTGGGAGATCAGGGATGACCTGCAGGGTAAGGGTTCCCAGTGGTTTTCCTGGCCTGATGTTGTTCCTGTTGGTGTCCTCTCCGCAGAGCCAACTGTCCCTGGCTGTTTGACTTCCTTTACTGCAGGTGTGTCTTTATGGACCACAGACACAGGCAGAGAGTGCAAAAACAGGGACGGCTCTCAGGCAGTGTTTCCTCCCCTGTGGGCGGGGCCATTGGCCATCGAAGCTACATGAATAATTGTAGGTTCTTCCTCGGCAGTGCCTTCATGGCGGTATCATGGTCACCTTTGGTCTTTACGTCCTCTGGAATCAGCGTTGGCTGATGGACTTCTTGCGACTTAAACCTCCAACAATAGGTGAAGATGTTTAGACGATTAATGGTGGTGAGGGTCGCACATGGATGACGCCATTTGTTTTGTGCTAAATGCACAGGGTGTTACAGAATGTAAATCTTACAACAGCTCTGTGGAGAGCACTTTATCAAACTTGGACACACACCTACATATAGCAGACCAGAATTCAAACCTACTCCTTCTGTTTTACATCTTTTGCAAACCTTCACATGTAATCTAATCCCTGTTTTGTTGTTGTTGTTGCTGTTGTTGTTGTTTTGTTGTTTTTTGTTTTTTGAGGCAGGGTCTCTCTGTGTAGCCCTGGCTGACTTGGAACTCACTCTGTAAACGAGGCTGGCTTCGAACTCAGAAATCTGCCTGCCTCTGCCTCCCCTAATTCCTGTTTTTAATAAAACAAACACACACACACACACACACACACACACCTGCTGGTACCATAAGGAGCCACCTTACCTCTAACCCCTCCACACATTCCCCCTCTCCACCTCCCTTCCTCCCCACTTCCACCTCCTTCCCCTCCCTTCCTCCCCACTTCCACTTCCTTCCCCTCCACACCTCCGCGCCCTCCTCCTCCACGCCTGCCCCATTCTCCTCCCTCTCCTCACCTCCACTCCTCTTCCTCTCTACCTCTCCAACTCTACCCTCTCCCTCTCCCCACTTCCATCCCTTTCCCCCCCCACCCTCACTCTCCCTACCTCTCTGTCGACCTCCCCACCTCCCCATCTCCACTACCTGCCCCTTCTCACCTCCACCACCTATCCCCTCCTCTCTCTCCCCCCTCCTCCCCCTCCTCATCCCATTGTTATCAATGTAGCTCCCAAGTATTTTAATGAATATGAGCTAAAAGGCAGATGAAAAAAATTTAGTGGGGAAAAAAACCCACATTCCTTGATAGGGTTAAAATGTTAGAGTGTATTTAAAAGTGCTAACCCAGACACTGTGACTTTATAACTTAAACACACACAAAAGCAGAAAATACAAATAGCTGATGCGTATTACAGTTTCTGGCAAAACAATTAAAATAGTTGAGAGGCTGCCGTTTTGCCATCTTTGCTGGAATTCTAAAGCTGATTGGCAGGCTTCCCAGTTTGCCATGATTTATACCCGGTTTTTAGTCCTTAGCAAATTAAAGTTTTGAAAATTTGGATCTTCTCCACATTCGAAAATAAAAGCACCTGCATATCTCGGACTGCCAGTAAATGCGGGTCCCCTGCTTTTGCTTTAGGCCAAACCCGGGTTCCTTCAGGGGGAGGAAGGGCTTCGGAAAGGAGAGTTCTGGGAGTTGGAAACTGAGCCGAAAGAGGCGTGACTTTATGGAGCACTTCTGGATTTTCCAGAACCAAAAATACTCAAAAAAACAGAAGTTTGTTCTCGGGTTAAGGACAAGATGAGGAGAGGACCAGAGGAGCGCAGGAGCTGGCAGAGCAGAGGCTCCTCTAGTCACAGAGGGAACAGGGTAGAGCTCATGCTACCCCAGCCACTCCATGTTTTGAAAACTGGTCTTTGGAAGATTTTAAATGTATGCAAAAACTGAATGATCCCCGGGAACACACCCTCTCCAGCTTTGGCGACTATTCATGGTGAAGCTTGACCACTGCTCACGGCCCATTTCATCTGTCCGTCATCTAAGAGATATCACTGAAATTTAAGAAGCATCAAAAGATCTTGAGGAGAAGGCTGGCTGTGGCAGCATACACCTCTAGTCCCAGCACCCGAGAGGCAGAGGCAGACAGACTTCTGTGAATTCAAGGCCAGGCAGAGCTACCTGGGAAGACCTTATTTCAGAAGGGAAAATAAAAAGATGTTGAGGAGAACTCCGGTGCTTAGATCGCTTAGGAACACTGCTCTACAAGGCATCTAGATGCTGTGCTGCTGAGTAGGAACCTGGTAATAGAACATGAAATGATACTTTGGGTTGTTTATTATAAAAACATGTTATCGGGTTCCTACTAAGCCTTTAAGTTCTTTCTAGCACACTGTTTTTCACTCTGAATAGCATTTGCCCCGGGCTGGCTAACTCTGATGTGGTACAATGTAAAAATATTTAGCATCACCCTTCATTTCTACCCAGTAGATGCCTGTGCCAACCCCCACCCAGGTTGGGACAACCCAGTAGGATTCTAGAGGGCTCCAAGTTTCAAAAGAGCCTCCCCATCTCCACTCCCCGCCCCTTACCCCTACTTCCATTGTAAGTTAGCAGACCACTGCCAGGGACCCCATCAATAATGAAAAGAGCCCAGAGAAAGGGTCAGAATTGGAGAGGTAAGGTTAGTAAAAACACTCGAACAACCATGCAAAGCCTCCTCCTCCCTGGCTCCCCTCTGCCAGATGCCAGCAGATGTGTGTGTGTGCCAGTTTGATGCTTTGTTTCTTTGTGGGCCTTCTAGGGCCTCCAGTGTTTAGAAGAACTAAATTAAAACGGGAGGCCAAAAGCTGTGTCAGTTACTCATGCATAACCCACCGCAGGCGTACGCACCCACGAAAGCCTTGCCCAACAAGCCTGAGGGGGGAAATTCTGGTTCTAGAGGTAAACCAAAAGTTGTTCAGAGTATATGAAAAGATTTGATCCAGAATGTTGATTATAGTGTATTCTTTCTGCAAAGAAATCTACTGTTAAAATTCTCTTTACAGCAACATCTAGGATTCCTTTCTAACAGTCTTTTCCCCTAAGCCCTAGGTCAATATTGTTAGGGCCGCTCTTTTCTGTCAGCAGGCGGGTTTAGTTACAGGGCTCTGGGAGAGACACGATTTCAGTCAGACTCGGGGGTTATGGGGAACAAAACTTGTTAGAAGGATAAGCCCTGGGCCCTCTGCCCTGCTGTGTAGGTTCATCTCTGCACGGAGAGTCACAGAGGGGCTTGAGGCAGAGCTATTAGATCACAACCTAAGTCCATTAAGAACTTTTAAACAGCACCATCCATCAGGAAGACCTTGCCATAAAACCTAACCGCTTACATGTGAGGTCTCCCCCAGGGAGAATCACTCTTTTCAAACCACTTGGGGATTCTGAGTGAGAAAGTTTGACCGCTGGCGGAAGGCTTCATGGAGTTCTTCCCAGAAGTGAGTGTGCGCACACTTCTCACGTGACGCACACCACCGTGGAGGCCTTTGGATGCCTTTGCGCTTACTTCAGTGAGCCAAACTGCTAATTTCTTGAGAGTAGGTGGATCTTGTGGTTAGATGAACTTCCACTTTATGGAGTTCTTATGATGGAGGTAAGAATAGTAGAATTTTTGACTATTTTATCGTGGTGCATAAATCTATAACCGTTAGAGTTGGTGTTTGTTAGTGCTGAATAAGCGAAGCCCAGGAAAGTGCATTTTAGGCAAGTGTTCTACCAGCTACATACCCAGCCAGAAAACACATCGCGTAAAAAATGTATTTTGTTATTTTATGTGTGGGGGTCATCTTGCCTTCATGTGTATTTTTGTACCACTTTCCTGTCTGATGGGCTAAGAGGCCAGAAGAGAGTATCTGATCCACTGAAATTAGAGTTACAGGTAATTGTAAGCCACTATGTGGGTGCTGAGTATCATACCCAGGTCCTCTAGAACAACAGCAAGTGTTCTTAACCACTGATCCATCCCTCCAGTCCCTAAAAAAATGCATTTTATAGTTGGTATAGTGAGTGTAAGTTCTGTATACTGAATTGTATCACTTTTTTCTAAGACTATGTTCTAGCTTCATGTCTTTTGCAGTGATAAAATATCCATTCCCCCCACCACCACCACCAAAGCCACATAGAAGAGGGGATTGGTTTATTTAGTTTGTCATCCTAGCTTACAGTCTATTTCTTGGAAGAAATCAAATCAGAAACTGTAAACATCTCATCACATTACACCAGTGGTCATGAGTAGCAAGAAATGTGTATGTACACGCTTGCTAACAGTTAGCTTCATTCTGTTAGGACCCTTGTCTAGGAATAGCACCTCACTCACTGGATTGAGTCTTCCCACATCGTCGTAACTTGAGATAATTCCCACAGATGTGTCTACACAGCACCATGCAGACATTTCCTCGGTAGAGTCCTCCTCCGTGGTACGTCCGAGTTGTGTCACATGGGCAATCAAGCATCACAGACAGGTTCTCACCGTGCAGCTCAAACGGGTCCAGTGGCGCCTCCCGGGGATTGGGGTTATAGGATTACACACTATGCCTGGATCTCTGAATTGATTTTTTTAAGCACCCTAATTTTCTTGGTAACTGTATCAAAATGTAACTCAAACGTTTCCTCATCGGGGCCCCGCCATGATCTCACTTCCAGGGGTCCATTTTCAGGTTCCATTACTGATCACTCAGAACTGGACTCCTCCAATCGAGCTTGGTAGCTCCGAGAACAAGCAATCCATCTCCCTTCCCGCTGCCAGCCTTATTATTTATTTTTAATTTTATAAAGGCCAGTTTGTATTATTTCAGTCTAAACTCCACAAGTTGTTTTCCGCCATTGTTGTTTTGCTATGAATTGAAAGCACGTCCTTCTTTATTGAATGAAGAAGAAGCTGAAGTGGAGAGACACTGAGCCCAGAGCACTTGGGGCCGGAACCAGGGGTTTTCACCCTTTCTCTATAAAGGGCGGGAGGTAATACATTTGGTTTGGGACATACCCAGCCGCTGTCTCAAGGAGACTCTGCCTATGGAACTAACTTTAATTTCTTGTAATTTTCACCTCATGCATTATTCTTCATTTGCTTTCTTAAATAAATCATTTCACGTTACAGTTTCCCATCTCAGGCCAGTGCTGGCCTGGTTTAAGCCCATCTCACTGCAGAGAGCAACAAGCCTTGTGCCCAGTAGTTACAAAGGCAGGACTTCCCCAGCTGAGGGCAAGGACACACACTCCTCTGTACCCTGGAGGCAGGAGGCAGAAACTGGCTCAGCCCTTGCCCTGATGCTTCCCAGCTGTGATCCTGGGCTGGTCACAGGATATCAGAGTCTCAGGCTGCTCATTTGTACAACAGTAATTGCAAATTCTTCCTCTGCCTGCCCCAAAGGACAGGGTTTAACACCATATAAAACCTCAGATCTGTGGCATTCTGTGACTGTGAAGCTACAGAATTATTGATGCACATAAGCATTTTGCTGTCTTATTTCTTGTTTCCACCATTTTACAAAAGCACGCCGGCATTTTAAGCACCTGTCACCAGGCACCTCTGGAAGTCTGAGTCCCTGCTGCCCTGAGGCCCCCTGAAGGCAGGACAAGAACCTCCACACTCCCCGGCACCCTAGTGTGTTGGGGTGTGACCTGGGTAACAGGAAAGCGGGTGAGCAGTGTGGGAGAGGTCTGCCCTGCAGGAGAGACCAGGGCCAGCACAGCAGGAGAGCCTGTGCCAACCTTAAATGAGGAGGAGACACCACCACCAGGACCTGGGAAAGGGGAGGGAATACTATGTTTCATTGGAAACAGACTGCACTTGTTTTTCTCTGTATACAAAAGGGAGTTCACTTTGAGGGGACCCAGTAGGAGAAAAGAATTGGAACATGGTGAGAAGAGAGAGAATCTGGTAACACAGATAGTGAAACCAAATCTAACCCTGCGATTAAGGAGAGTCATTACAACAGCAGTAGGTGGTGGTGGTGGTTTTTCGAGATAGGGTCTCACTATATGGCTCTGACTGTCCTGAAACTCTGGTCTCTATGTAGACCAGGCTTAGCCTTGACTTGCCTGCCTCTACCTCCTGAGTGCTAGGATCAAAGACACATGCCACTATGCCCAGGTGAAAGCTGTAGATTCCTAAAAGAATATTTAAAAAGAACAGTGTTGTGACTGTAGTGGAGACACGTGGTATTTGGTGGTATCGAACTCTCATATGGGTAACCTAAAGATGAATACATTCATGCAGTCAGACTCAGAGCCTTAGATTCAGGTGCATTCAGCTTGCCTTCAAATTGGGCAGCCTCTGTAATCTTTCATTAGCACACTACAGCACCTAACATTTCTAAGATGGACGTTTTATACATAAAATGGAATATTGGCAGTATTTTCACAGAATATTTATTAATACAGGGCTGGAGAGATTGCACTGCAGTTAAGAGTGCTGCGTGCTCTTCTAGAGAACCAGGGATTAGCTCCCAACACCAAAGTCAGGTGACCCACAACTGCTTACAATTCTAGCTCCAGGGATCCCAACACCATCACCTAGCCTCCAGTAGCACCCACACACAGAGTTACACACTCACGCACACGCAAACACACACACAAACACAGAGAGAGACAGAGAGACGCACACAGACAGAGACAGAGAGACAAATACACACACACACAGAGAGACACAAAGTACTAACAAATAGAACAATGTCTGCTTAGCCTGATGATCCCTTACGTAAATGGAACACATTGTGACTTATGCTTTTGTTTCAGAAAATGTTCCAAACACTAAGGATTCCAGTCCAGTTCCTCCTCCTCCACGTAAGTATGCAACAGTTTCCAGGCAAAGCCTCTGGGCTTCTCTGAGAATGTGCTTGTTAGGGGAGACAGAGCCAAGCTGAGCTGATAAGGAGTACTGGGCGGTCCTCCCCACTTCCTCCTCCTTTCCTCTCACACTTTCTTTTCCCTTCTCTGTCCTTCCTTCACCTCCTCCCTTCCTATTCCTGTGGTCTCTACCCTTGCCGCATTAAAGCCTTAATTTGCTGACCCAGTGACACACGTGGCCGGAACGGGAAGGCTGTAGCCTCACTCTATCATGTTAACTGTGTGTTCTTTTCTGTCATCCAGTGGGGAGTGTTTGCTTCAGATTCTGCCTGTGGTGGGTACCTGCTCAGAGGAAGTCAGCACCACACACTCAAGACTATTTTTAATTGAAGGGGTGGAGAGAGCTAGGGATAGTAAGAGAGCAGCTGTGTGCAGCACCGTAGGTACAGGACGATGAGTTGCGAATCATGTATGGGCTGTCATGTTGTATATTACTGAAGTGAGTTTCCATGGTTATCACTGGCACGGAAGCAGGATTCCACCTTGGCATCTTGCCACCCACCCATAGTTCTTCTAGATGATGTGTCCCTGTGAGAAGAGAGTGTATTGTCTTCTTCCTGGAGACTCCCAGGTCTGGTTCCCATTGCTGACCCCAAAATATACATAATATTTTTTTTAACTTTATTTTTCTTTTCTTTATTTTTTTTTATTTTAAATTTCTGGTTTGTTGTCTTTTGAGACATGGTTTCTCTGTGTGGCCCTAGCTGTCCTGGAACTCACTCTGTAGAACAGACTGGCCTCAAACTCAGAGTTTTGCCTATCTCTGCCTTTAGAGTGCTGTATACAAATCATTCTTTATAGTACTTTTATAGAAGGCCCTCTTTATGTTCTAAGTGGCTTATTTCTAGAAGATTATGGAATAATGGAGTACCACAAACTCAGTAACAGACACAGCTGGCTGATCTTCATAAATGTCATCTCTGTCTTTGGACTTTCAGGTGTCTTTACTAAAAACTCATGGGCACGCTGTCTTTGCATTTGTAGGCATACAAAGGCTCAGCGCCTTTTTGTACCTGTCCCATGAACTAGATCAAGCTTTGCAGCTTAAAGGGTTGGTCTGTCACTGTAACTTCCACCAGGCTCTTCCTGGCTCCTCGTTCCTTGTTCCTTCCCAGGACTGCCCCTCTGTCATACCTAGGACTCATCTTGTATTACCTCCTGGCCATGGCGGGTGGGGTCACCCTCCTTATTTCAGAATGTAAATGAACACAGTGGCAGCAGGCAGCTGGAAGAGCTTGGGTCCTTCAAGATTCCTTCCACTGGGCAATACTGAACAAAAACCTTTGAATGGCTTAGGTCACCTTTGCCTATGACTGAATCTTTTGTGGTGTGAGTTCAAAAGCAAAGAGGTTTCATTTCTAGAATGATCAGTTTCGGTTGCATCTGAATGGAATAAAAGAAGAAATTGTAACTTGAAGAGAACTTGTACCTTCAATTTTAAAAAATTATATATATGTACATATAAAAATTATATTTATATATTATATATTTTATATATAAATTTAAAATGTATATGTGTGTATATGTTAAGACAGGCTTTTATCTTACCAAACACTACTTTGCAAACTAGTCCTAACTCAAAGATGCTTCATCTTGAATGAAAGGAAATATGCAATTTCTGAGAGCTAGAGTCAGTTTCAAACATAAAAAAAAAAAAAAAAAAAAAAAAACTTTGCCAAGTAGAGAAACAATTAGTTCTTTTATATGTTTTGCTGACCGTAAAACTGATGTGGCACCCACTGAGAAGTAATTTTCTTCATGGAAAGATCAGAGTTGGAAAGGTGTCAAAGAACAGGTTGTTTAAAGCAAGGCTGTTGATGAGGATTAAGGCTGGGGCTTACTGTGGGCACAGTGGCATGTTCTAATGCACAAGAGTAATTCATTCTGTTCTGTTCTCCTTCCCTCTCATCTTTCAGACTCTGCAAGTGTTCTCAAAAACATTTCGGAGTCTACTAAGGCTGTAGTGAAACTTATTGCTCAAAGAAGAAGCAGCGAGTCTGATTTTGATAGTGGTAGTTTACTTTTTTTAAAAGACAGGGTCTCACTGTGTAGCTTTAGTTGGCCTGGAACTCACTGTGTAGACCAGGCTGATCTTGAACTCATATTGATCTGCCTGCCTCTGCATCAAGTGCTGGGATTAAAGGTTCTTTACTGTCTAAAGTATTTAACCTGTGACGTTTCAAGTTACCTGGGTTTTCAGTCCACAGATTTAAAGTATCACAAAATTTATAAATCTTATTTTTAAAACTGACATTTTGGGGAGCTGGAGAGCACTTGTTGCTCTTGCAGAGGACCCAGGTTGGATCCCCAGCACCCTCATGGTGGCCCGAGGTCATGCAGAACCCCAGTTCTAAGATAGGAGAGTCAACGGGTACGCACGTGGTACACTTAAGTGCATGCAGGCAAAAGAGTCATACAAACAAAACTAAGTCTGAAATTTTTTATTCAAAAGTTGCTTTGCTCAGAATAAATTGCAAACAGAATATATAAAAGCCCAATCAATCCATCTTTTCCTTTGTCAGAAAAATCTGCAGCTAACAAAATGTAGACTTTACTGTGATTACACTCTCTGATCTTACTGTGACCATGCTTGTGAAGTGAGTATGAAACTGAGATATACGAGACAGCTTGACATCACGTATGTCTCTCCTTCCCTCTCCTAGAGGTTCTCCATGGCCTGGACACGCTCACCGTGATGGGCATTGCATTTGCAGCGTTTGTGATCGGAGCACTCCTGACGGGGGCCTTGTGGTACATCTACTCCCACACAGGTTAGTGACTGCTCGTGTGCAGCTAGGGTGCATCTGCACACCTGCCACCCGGAGCACCCGGCACACAGGGCACCCGGCACACAACAGACACCAGTGTTTTTATTGGACAGGTGAAATAATAAGCAAAAGAAGAGAGCATCCATTTTTATTATTCTTATAATTATGTATTTGGTGTTATTAGGTCACATAAAAATGTAACTTGGTCTAAGTGATGCCTGGGAAAGAAATGTGTACCCTGTTTTTGTTAGTTGCCATTACAGTGTTCAGTGTTCAGTGCACAGTGTACAGTGTTCAGTGTTCAGTGTTCAGCTGACAGTTCTGATCTTGTCATAGAACGTAAAGGAGAAGAGTCTGTGTAGGATGACTAACTGGAACTAGAAACCATCGCTCCAAAATGAAAGACCGTGGGATAAGCTGATGTGATGGGGTAGACCAGTTGCTCATGACCAGAGCTGCCAGGGCATTGAGTAACACTCACCCCGTCCTCAGTCAGGTACTCAAACCACGGATCTCCTAGTCTTTAACTCATGACATCTTTCGTAAACAAGATTCTCCTGTGTTTACGAAGTTTAAATTTCAAAAATATATTTTTATGACTAGAGAAATATAAAAAGTGAAACAAAAAAGTTAAAGCTGTGCTCTCCCCTCCCACCTTCCTATTTTGATGTTCTTTTGACCTCTATACAGAGTTGCCCCAATAATCCTGTCTTTGCCTCCCAAAGCGTTAAGATTACAGTTAGTCATTAGCCTTCCCAGGATTTTATATAAGTTCTGGGGGCGTCTACACCCCAGGGTCCATGCTTGGGCAGCAGGCGCTCAGGCCCAGCTCCCATGTTTTCTGCTGGTTGCTAGACAGAGCCTCAAACTCTTGAGCAAAGCACTTGACACCAGCTCTTTCACTAGCTAAAAGTTCTTACTCTCTTTCCACTTCAAATGCTACACCTCACAACAAAATATTTTAGATCACAGCACAAACATCAGCCCTCTGGCCTAGGAATTTTACCTCATGAAAGTCATCCTAGTGGCAAAAGCTTAAAGAGAGTTTAATAAGAGAGCTCGATGTCCTCAAAAGTCCTTGTTCCCAACCAGCAACTCTTGAGTGAAATGTGTTTCATGTCAGAGAAAATGAAGGCCTAAGTGGGGTGGTTCTGAGCGTTATAGAAATGCCTATGAGTCATTTGAAGAAGTTTTCCTCATGCGAAAGTTCAGAAAAGAACCCAAAGGGACAGCTTTTAGCAGAGTAGAATTGTGGAGTAAATAATTTTATCACAGCAATACTGACATGTTTAGATCTAGAACTAATAGTTCTTTGCAACTTTTTCCAGCCTCCTGCACGGAGGAGGCTCTAGGGCACTTGGCGGCCTACATTGTCTACTGGGAATAAACTTGAAAGTACTCCAAAGACTGTAGCCCTGAGGATTTTATGTGGGGCTGGTCACCCACAGATGTTTTCCATGTGTCTATTCAGCCACTGGCTGGCTTGGGTCTCAGAACGGATCCTGAAACCCATATGGTCCATCTTGGGCTAGGAAGCCAGGCCAGGCATAATGCAGGGTGACCTAATATCCTCGCTGTGGAAGCAGGCCCCACTGAGAGCCCTCTGGCAGTACCAGGTCTGTGCAAAGCCAAGCATCAAGCTGATAGAGGGCAAAGCCTGAGTGCTGAGTCCGGCTCCTCGCTGAAGTTGGAGATAGCTCCACCTCACCCTCTTTCAGCCAAACAAAGGCCTCAGACGAAAGCTGAAGGTATTGTTAATATAAAAATAAAGTTTGCACACAGACTAAAGACAAACCAAAGGCCCTTCCAGCAAACAGTTTTTGTTTATGCCAACTCAGAAACACAAAGACCAAAAAGATGCTGTTGCCTGGTGTAGGCTCTTGACAATGCTTATGATTCTGCTCCAAGATGACTTTTCAAAGTTGTGCCCCTCCCCCAAGCTGATCTTAGGCACAGCTCACAATTAATCTTAGTACCGAGCAAACACAAGGAGGGCTCAGTTCAGAACCCAGTTAGTTTCTGACGTGGGCCAGCCAGCAGCAAGTTTAGATGAACAGGGATGGTCTGAATGCTGTGGCCAGCAAGCGAGATGGGCATCCAAACACTGACTCAGTCCTTTAATTTCCACCATAAGCTAACTGTGGGACTCAGACCTTATATGGTACATTTGGGGGTTCAGGCTGCTCTGCCTCTGTGTCCAGAATAACCCCTCATTTGGATGACTCTCTGATTATGTTCTCCAGCGTCTCCACAGCACACAACAAGCCACAGATCTGAATCATGACACTCTACTCATGATCCTGGAATAGCTTTTAGTCTAAAAAGATAGGTTTCTGCTCCCATCTTATTGCAGTTCTAGGCCCAATGATTTAACTGCCTTAGGGCTCCATTAATTCTGTTTGGAGAACCCCATTTTAGAACCCTGTCTTACCATAAACAGAGGAGAGATGGTTGGGCCAAGGTTTCTCAACTCTGGGGATACAGGTGTGTTCCCAGAACCCAGGTTCGGTTCTCAGCGTCTATGCCCCGCAGCTGCTCACAAGCATGCATACGCTCACGTTCCTCCTCCCCTTTAAGAAGAAAACCGTTTTTCAGCCAGCTGGGCCTGTCCAGCCTGTCCCATTGTGGAACTTTCTCCTCTACTTCCAATCTGGGGGTTTCCATCACTTTTCTTTGGGTCAGGGATATCTTAGGCCATACACCCCACACCTTCCTTCATCTTGGTTTAAAGGGGACATGGGAAAAGCATGTTCCCTTTATGCTGTGAGTCTGAAATATCCTCACTTTATAAAACCACTTGCTTGACAAACATGGTATCCACTGTTAGATTATAAACAATCCCTTCTAATTTTGAAAGTGCCCCTCATTTTTTTTTCTAGCTTCTAGCTCGAAAGATTGCTGCTGAGGGTTTGAGACCACTTAGATTTGTATTTCTGATTCTCTCCATGTGTGATCTGTCTTTCCTTTCTGGGATCACCTTTATAATAATAACGGGTATTATTCATATTTTGTGATTTAGGGGTGTTTTCATATTTGATGCTGGGAATTAATTGAGCTTTCAGCCTAAAAACCCATCCATCATTCTTTCCATCCCTCCTCTTTAATTGGTGTGTGTGTGTGTGTGTGTGTGTGTAGTGATATAGAGTATCTCAGCACAGCCTGTGTTGGCTTTTGGCTCACTATGTGGCCCAAACTGGCCTCAAATTTGTGATCCTCCTGTCTCAGACTCCTGAGTGCTAAGGTGGCTGGCGTGTATCAGGCAGTTTTTCTTTTCTTTCCTTTCTCACCCCTGTTTCCTGACTTCTCTCACTAGATAAATTATTTGAAAGATGAACCTAACTAGCCCTCTGCTTCTCTTTCTGTTACCTAGAATACTGCCTTGAAAAGAAATACTCAAGCTTCCAGGGTGGGCATAGCACCGACACTCTTCCTGCATGTGGTAATCAAACACACGCCATGTTCTGGAGGACACAGACGTGTGGGCTGTCAGGAGAGGATCGGGCCTTCTGCTTCAGTAGTGAGGCTGAGCCCAAGGGCGTGATGTCACCTCAGCAGCACCACCTACTCAGCTGTGGAGTCTGGGACTGGGTGGGCATTTCCAGCACCCTCAAGGTCACCCCTTCAAAGGGTGCATGGCCCTCTTCATCCTGGATAAGGACAGACAGGTCCCATAGCAAAGGACAGAGAAACTCAGGGGAGCCATATTGTTGTGTTGCTGCAGCTGGATCTAGCCCACTAGGGTGTGTATACCCTCAGCACCTCCTCTTCCTTCAGTGCCTGATGTCTCAGGCGCCTATGCCTTTGAACCCTCTGTGACAGATTTATACCTCTATACCTTATAAATTGAGGCAGGGTCTCTCCGTTGAACCCAGTGCTCACATATTCATCTAGTCTAGATAGCCAGCCTGCTCCAGGATCCGGAGCATTTACTGACCGATTCTCTTCCATAGAACAGTGCATTGAACAGAAGTCAAGAGTATCAGGTTAGTGTGATTCGCCTGCCTCGGGGCACACCCCCCAACTTTGAGTATGGGCTTTCTCTCACTCTCAAGGTTTTTTTACATTAGCTTCCAAGACTCTGAAAGTTATGAGAGCTTTTTTCTAATGGGCACTAAAATAAGCTGACACAGCAAAGAGACACTTCCCAGGAAGCAGATCTTCAGACTTCCTGGGCAGGACACACTGCTGAAATTTTTCCTGAGAGTGATTCAGTAAGTGTCTGTCCTGTTCTGGAAGAGACAGGCATGTGCACACCACCAGAGGGGCCAGGCTGTCCTGCTTTGTCCGCTAGAGCCCGAACTCACAAGGCCAGCAGAGCCCAAGGGATGGGAGGAACCTCCCGTAGACCAGCGTGCCCTTGATTTAAAAGGGGACAGGTTGCTGTTTTACTGAACTTCAGGGATTAGGGATTTAACTTGGTAATAGAGTGTTTACCTAGCCAAGTCCAAGGCCTTAGGTTCTGCTCTAGTTCTGGATAAAAAAACAAACAAACAAACAAACAAACAAGCTTATGTGTGGCCACCATAGCCTTCTAATGGGCAACAGGAAGATTCAACTGAGACTGGATTACCATGTGAGTGGTAAAGTGGTGTGTGTGTGTGTGTGTGTGTGTGTGTGTGTCTGAGAGAGAGAGAGAGAGAGAGAGAGGGAGAGGGAGAGGGAGAGAGAGAGAGAGAGAATGTGTGTCTGTGTATATGTGTCTGTGTATATATGTATATGGATGTATGTGTGTGAGAATGTGTTTCTGTGTGTATATGTGTGTGTGAGTGTCTATGAGTGTATTATGTGTGTCTAGGGTGTGTGAGTGTGTATGTGTCTGTGTGCGTGCCTATGTATGTATCTGTGTGTATATCAGAATAGTTAAGGGCTGGAAATATATGGGAATATAAGATCAGGTAGGGCCTATCATATCCAATGCCCTGGGTTTAAACACGGAGAGGGGGAGGGAAGTGGAAGGGGAAGGAAGGAGAAAGATTGGATTATTGTCTAGAAATGATCTCCCATTATGAGAATGAATTTTTGGCAGGCTGCTGCTTCTCACCCTTGATCACATACCATTCAAAGGGGTGGTGCTGGGGGAGATCCAAAATCCTGCAGGGGAGAAGGCTGTTACAGCACCGTGACTGGCCTGCTCCTTGGGAATACTGACCCTTTCCTCTCCATCCCTCCAATCCCAGAAGAAAACATAATTAGAAGAAGCCAAATGCATGCAACAGCCCCAAGTGCTCTGAGGTGGATGCAGAAACCTGTGGAGCTGTGTCAGGGCAAGCTGAAACCTGCCCTGGGGCCTGAGCTGAACTGCTCATTTGGCAGAGATCCTCCAGGGGCCCCAGGAAGGCTGCGGAGGCCTAGGTCTCCAGTTCCTGAGCTGGCTCGGAGGTCAGAGCCTGCTCTAGCTGCTGCAGTGTTGTGTTTTAATGGAGCAGAGGGAGGGCTTCTTATCCCTGGCTGATAGGTGTGTATTTCAGCATGACAGGAAAGATAGGGTCTAATTCCTAAACAGGCCTGGCCTGCTGGGGACTTCCCAGGACGGTGGGGGTGGGGACTGCTGAGGGGAGGCTTGTGCAGCAGTGCCCACCTCTCTCCTCACCTAGGGCTCTTTTTTAAAGGCCAGTTTCAAGGAAGGGACTAGCTAACCATAGGGCCTCTCACACAGCTAAATGCAAACCATGTGTGACCCTAGCTTCCCTCCCTCTCCAGAGCACTGCACACTTGGCACAAAGAACGGGCGGAGCTGTAATGCAGCAGGGTGTGTGATGACAAGTGAGGCGGTTAATGTCTCAGGAGAAGTTCACCCTGAACTCAACAGAGAGGCTCAGATGCAAAGAAGTGGTTTGCTGGCAACCGGTGCAGGTCCCATGTACAGCCAGCTTAAGCGCATTGCCCCAAAGGGTTTTCCCTTGGTAGTGGCCCCCAACCACCTCCCCCTTAAACCCCTCCCCCCAGCCCCTTCTCTCTCCCCCCCAGCTCCCTTAGCCCCCTCCCCCTCAGCCTAGCCCCCTCAGCCCTTCCCCCCAGCCCCCTTCCCCTCATCTCCTCCCCCTCAGCGCTCCCACCCCCACCGCATCCCCTTCCTACTTCTTCATGCTGGGCACACAAAGCTTTTGTGCCTTGCCCAGGGCAAGCTCTCAAGGTCACTAGCCTGGTCTGTGTTACACAAGGCATTTCAAACAAAAGGGATGGGTAGCTCAGTGGTATTTGGCTCATGCCCAGCATGTGCAAAATCCTAGATTCATCCCTAGCACAAAAAGCCTAATTTAAAAAAAGAATTATAGACTTACTTAAAACATTATTATATTGATTTGTGATTAGTTTTACAACTCGGTCGAGTGGTTCTTGGTCATGAACTTGTGAGATGGTTATGCAGTTTCATGGTGTCAGAAGATTTGTCCCTAGCTAGTAGATACTGGTGATGTTTGGAGAGTTGTAGGCTCTGGAATCCAGTGAATTTGTCACGAGCCACTGGAGATCCTAGCCACAAATGACCATACAGAAAACATTCTTATTAGCTTATAAAAACAATAACAAACCAAACCAAGTCAAAACCGTAAAGCACAAGGCCCTCTGGTCAACCTGCACTAACTGCCCTTGCCTATAATTGAGAAAAACACCAGGTAAAAAGTCAGAAAAAAAGGGTGTCCGGAGGCGGGGCACATTCCTTCTCAGATCCCAAGATATGACACGTCTCTCCTAACTGCAGGGGAAACGGCTCGAAGGCAGCAAGTCCCGACCTCGCCACCAGCCTCGGAGAACAGCAGCGCGGCCCACAGCATCGGGAGCACGCAGAGCACCCCCTGCTCCAGCAGCAGCACAGCCTAGGTGGACAGACACCCGCGCCACTGCTGCCAGGGCAGGGCCTCATGCCAGCGCTGCGTGTCCAGACTCGGAAGGAAGGCTTGATCTTGGGTTCCCTGTAAAGAGAGAGTGAATTTCAGTATACAGACAGCCTGTTCTACCCACCCCTTCCTGACCACGGCCTGTGTAAACATGACCCTGGACATCTGTCACACGAAAGCTAAGCTGGTGGCCTCCCCACCAGCCCCTCGCAGGATGGGGGTTTCAATGTGAAACATATGCCAGTTTTGTTTTGTTTTGTTTTAATGCTGCTTTGTCCAGGTGTCCAAACATCCATCATTTGGGGTCATGTTTTACAGAGTAAAGGGATGCCGGCTAGAGCGTAGAGCCGGGAGAGACAGCTAGGAAGTCTCTCCTAGCTGAACCAAGATGTAAAATAGAAGAAATGCTCCCTCCAGTCTGCATCTTGCTCCAGATGCCCACTTCTGACCTGCCATGCCCTAAGCGGTCCCCTGTGTAGCTTGCTAGCCTTGGGGCCTGCCACTTGCAGAGGCAACATTCCTCTCTTGGGCCAAAATGAACGCTGATTCCTGGTCCTCCACGCATGCACACCAACTCCAAAAGTGCCTTAAAGCCAGGTTTGTTTCTCCTTTAAGGAAAGAGTGTGGAACATCCTGTTTGTGCCTCCGACACAATGTCTCTGTCATTCTGTCCTAATAATACTGAAACATCAGGCAGGCAGGGTTCACTGGTCAGTGAAGGGATTAGCAAGATAATGCCTGTGTATGGTCGGTCATACAGGCACAAATGCAGAACACACGGCACATTGGAGAGACGATCACTTCCTCCTTAAAAAAATGTCCTATGCTTCCAGAGTTGGAACTCGAGTTATATGTGGTAGACTACATTGACTCCAATCCCATCAGCCTCCCTGAAGGGCTGTACAGAAACCTGGGTAGCCCCAGGCCATCTGTGATGTCACCAGTTCTGCAGAGACAGGGAGAAGGGCTCTAACTTTAAAGAGGGTTTCAGGTGAACTTTTTCAGCAGAATAAGGTAATGCCTCTCCCACTCTGACAGTTACTGAGCTCAGTGACACCTCGGTGTTAAAACTGAACCCCAGAGCAGATTCTCCATGCCTGATCCACTGCAAATTAAATAATATCGCTTTTCCAGAATCCCACCCCAACCCCCAAACAACTTAAGATTCCATAAGTAGAACAAACTAGATCCTAGTCTGAAATAGCCATGAGCCAAGCTCACTGCCTTTAAAGCCAGGCAGTGGTGTGCCGGCCTTCGTGAATGAAAACTCCCGTGGGAAGCATTGCTGGTGGAGACAGCATGTGACGGGAGGAGGACAGCCCTCGGCTGACCGACCAGAGTGGCCCAGCTTCCATTCAACTGGGAAAATTGGAACCAAAGCAGATTCCTTCAGGGCGAGGGCCTCCCACTGATGCATAAATACATTGAAAATACTTCAGATTTTCCACATGAATACAAGATGGTTTGAGACTAGAGAAATACTTTTCTTTAGTCCGTTGGTTTTTAATATGAAGGTGTCATTTTGGAGGACCTGGATTGTGCTACCTGTGTTTAAAAATAATGCGCTTTGCCTAACCTTCAGCAGAATGTAACTGTTAAGTATATATTCTATGTATAAAAAAATGTTTAAAGATGTCTTCAAAGAAGACTAGAATCTTTAAATCACTTATAGCTATATTTTACTACAAAAATTCTGTATAAAGATATATTTAAATGTTTTAGAGAAATTTAAGTTACTCAATATGAAATGTATAATTTCAGTTACTGTGAATTCTTCTAATCAGTTCTTTGATTTTAAAAAGAAAAACCTTTTCCATCATATTAAAGAGAAAATTAGCTATGGGAAGATATTAAAAGATTTCTTAGATGGATGGGGTTAAAATTTTTTGTAATATATTTAAATGTATATTTTTGAGAGAGATACTACATTGCCAATGACTTTATAAATAATCTTAAATTAACTTACAAATTTATAATATGAGAACCAAAAGACTTTTTTTTAAAGAGAGAAAGAAAAGATAAAAAAGCTTTTATTTCCTTGGATCTCATTATCAGAAGTATTATTCAGCTCTAGAAATCTGATCCCATATTGGAAAATGATTGTCATTAAGTATTCCTGAAGTGTAAAGCTTGGGCGTCTCCTCCCGGCTCTTGTTACAGTGTTTCTGACCACTTCACCCTTCACAGATTTAATACAAAGTACAAGCCTTACTTGCATAACATACTCTACAAGTTTCCTTAAGACTGTTGTTATAGTCTGGCTGAACCCAGTTTCACCTGCAAAGTCTTGTGTTGTGTCTGCAGGCCACACCAGTGCCCCAGAGGCCATTTTGTCTTGTTGATGCTAAAGCCATGCTGGACTGCCCCACAGTCTAAGGCGGGACTGTCTGCGCAAGGCTCTGTAGCGCACCGCGTGGTGTTCGCCAGCTGTTACTGCTGCATTTTCCAAGGTCGGAGATTTTTCTTCTGCCTGAGCTGGTCATGTAGCAATTCTTTCCTAAACATAAAATGGCCTTTTGCTTGTCTGGTAATGAGATTGTGAATCCACTTCCTGCATGTGTTCTCCGCAGGCTTGCCTGAGTGTGTGGGGTGCGCATGCGCGCGCCTGTCTTTTTTGTACTGTAACTACCTCATGGTTTGAATGATGAGCATACTGCTGGTTGTATTAACAGAGCACATTGGTCGGGTGAGTCGTGTATGCATTTTTTTTTTAAATCCTGTTTGTTTTATCTGGGGGTTCGTTCAATCAACTGACAGATATTTTTCTAGGAAGGACTATTATCAGTTTCCAAATGCAATACTCCATTCTGGTTTTTCCTGAGTGAGCCTGATTTTGTTACTGTTTTTCATCTGTGAGGGTAAAAGCATACCCTGGAAAATCCCTGTGGCCAGTTTGAACACCCCTGCTGTAACCTTCCCTCTTGTCCCATGGTCTTTGTGAACCTGCGTAGAGGTATAGTTTTGATAACCACAGTTTTAATTCTTTTATCTGTGCATAATAAAGATATATATCAATTATTAACTTATGTCATATCTGGTCATCACTAAACCCTCCCCCTTGGTCTGACACAGCTTTGATGGCACCTGCTAGAACAGGGCTGATGAGGATGATGAGAAAGGGGAGAGGCAAGGACCCAAGAGAGCAGAGGGGTGGAGGGGCAGGGAGCCAGGCTGTGCCCCGGAACTCACCCGGTGCCTTCTGTGGTCCTTGAAGTGAGTCACAGGGAGAAGTCATGTTCATTTAGACGCCACCCCTTTCACCTCCCCAAATGTCAGTGCAGCTTTCACCATGCACCTTCCCTGGCTGCCACTAGTTTCTTCCAGTTGCCCAAGGCAGAAACTAGAATATGGTTGGAGTCTCCTTGACGCCACACCCCAGTTTACAAAGCTCAGGTCTCACTCATTATTGACAAAATCATTTTCAAAGGATGAACTTATTTCTTCTCCTACCTGAGACTCTCTCTCTCTCTCTCTCTTCCTCTCTCCTCTCTCCTCTCTCCTCTCTCTCTCTTTTTCTCCCTCCTCTCTCTCTAGCTAAGCCAACTTCAGCACTCTCCTAGCTGCAGACTAATGTTTTACCTGACTTTAACTTTTTCTACACCACACAGTAAAAGTCCCTAAACACATGCAAATCATGTTACTGCACCATTTGAGCCTTTTAAGAAAAATTCCCATTTGCCTCACTTTCTTCTTAGACCCACCAAAGTTACCCACATAGAACAGCTGCTGTAGAAGATAAATCCACAGCTGCCTTCTCGGGTCCTCCAGTTGTGTCCCTGGAGGACCTGGTATCCACGATCTTAGTTCAAACTCAAAGTCATTGATATGCTTTCTTTATGAAGGGATTTTATTCTGTTGAATAGAAATAACACAACAAAGTCTACAACAAGTCATGTGACATAGCACAGCCCTCCCCCTAGAATAGAAGCAACTTCTCGTACTTGGCTACATGCTATATTCCCTGTAGTGAATTAAACCTCAATTCAGGTAATAGACTTTAGAGGTATTATGGTCAGAGTTCTAACAAAATACTCTGTTGCAGTTTACATTGTGTGTGTGTGTGTGTGTGTGTATTCCATACATTTAGGAATATAATAAATAATATTTCCACACATGCATACATTTATATATTTACATTCTGGTGCTTTAAAACAAAGACTGAAAGACAATTTTATCAATACAAAAGGAGATTTTGACATATCATATGTGGAAACTGATCAAGCAAAAGGGTTTGGAGAACAAGCTGTGGGTTCACACCCATAATTCCAGCACTCAGGAGACAGAGTGGAGGACTAAGTTCTGAGTCAACCTGGGCTATATGACAAATTTCAGGCAAGCTTGGTCTACCAAAAAGGTAGCCTGTCTCAAAAACAGAAGTCTTTGAACATGAGACTCTGAATGATGCAGTTGAGCTTGATCGGCTGTTCCCATGAGAGGCTGCTTCCAGGTGGGGGGAATGTTGTACGTATGAGATAGCTCTATGAATTCCCCAACAGCAGGCCCAAGTGGAAATCTCAGCAAATATCATAGAACTCAGTCATGAGGCCAGGCGGTGGTGGCGCACGCCTGTAATCCCAGCACTCTGGGAGGCAGAGGCAGGCGGATTTCTGAGTTCGAGGCCAGCCTGGTCTACAGAGTGAGTTCCAGGACAGCCAGGGCTATACAGAGAAACCCTGTCTCGGGGAAAAAAAAAAAAAGAACTCAGTCATGCTGACTTAACACAATTCCAGGTTAGGAATCAATCTGATTGGATTAGATACCCAATACATTTCTAAATTTTAAAGCACTACAGAATGGTTAAGGGTTAAAGAACTTGTGATGGTAAATGGGATCTGTTTAGAGTGGAAAACTTATGAGAATCCATGGAACCATGCAGCATTGTGTGAAATTACAATGTTTCACATTAGAAAAACACAAAGTTGATAGTCTCATCCATTGTAGAACTGCTGAAGACAAGTTAGCCACAATGGACACATGCATTAGGCAGGAAACCATGCACACCACAGAAACTGTAATAAAAGTGGTTGCCAAGAGCCACTCTATCCTCCTGAATCAGAAAACTCGGACAGGGTGGGTGACGTGACAGGGTCAGTGTGGTCCTGTTGGATAAACAGAGGCAGACTTGGTCAGATGGGTGATAGAAGAGTGAGGTCATGAAGTGACTGGCTGAGGTTAATCGGTGAGGGAGATGAGCTAGGAACATCAGAACGGGAGGCTGTGAGCTGGTTCCGTGGGCAGACACCTGCTACCAAAGGGCAGAGGGAGAGAACCAGGTTGCCCTTCGACCTTCACACGATACACTTTATAAATCAAATATGATAGAAATGAATTCACAGAAGCTAAAAAATACAATATTAATTATTAAAAGTAAAATGCACAACCAAATAAAACTTAAAGTTGAAGAACTGAGAAGATGGGGAGAGAGCTCGGTGGTTAATAGCATGAGCGACTCTTGCAGAAGGTCTGCACTCAGGTCTTGCACCCACATGACAACTCACAACCATCTAGAACTCGAGTTTCAAGGAATCTGACACTTCCTGCTTCTGGCCTCTACAAACACCAAGAATGCATGTAGTGCACAAAGATATATACCATCAAACACTCATGTGCAAAATATAAATAAGTCTAAAAAAGTATTCTTTTCAGTAGTAAACACAGAGATGGGAAGACTAAGTTCTGAGACAGCCTGGGCTATATAATAAATTTCAGGCAAGCCTGGGCTACCAGGAAGGTAGTAGTAACACACAGATGAAAACACTGCTGAGCCCATGCAGTTTTGCAGGTAAAATTTTCCAAGAGGCATGAGCTGCAAAGATCTTGTTGATTTCTGCTTTCTGGAATGGCAGGCCAAAGGGAATTTTTTAAATTAAACTGAGCACGGTAGAGCACTGTAACCTCAGCGCTTGGCAAAACAAGCAAGAAAGAGCCATCCAGTCATATGGCTATGCAGGGCAATTTCAAGGCTATGAAACCCTGCTTGAAAAATGAAGAAAAGGTTTGTTGCCACATTACTCTCTCTGAAGGCCATGTGTGAGCTTCTGGCTTCCCTATCAACTCTGGGCATGTTGACATTGCTAGAGATCTGGGAGTCAGATGCATTGATTAGATCTTGGCCTTACTACTTGGTGGATAAGCCATCCCTTAATTTTAAAAAAAAAGTATTTCTCAACATTTTTGTGAATATTAAATGAAATAATGTACATAAAATTCTTGAGATAAAATAATAGCTTAATAAAAGCATCTCCTGCTGTTTCCAGAGTTACATGAGGTGAGTTTTGGCAACATAATAGATGCAACTTTATCTCATTATTTAAATTATCTGCACTGTTGGTAAGTTCTAATCTATTTTATTGTCATAGGACTTTCCCTGTCCAATTACATTAGTGTAAAGGAGGCCTGTGATTGGACAGAGAACAGGGAGGCGGAGCTAAGAGTTAGAGAGATAGGGAGCATCTCAGAGGAGAGAAAGAGAATGGAGATCAACATGATGGCTTCATAAGGTTAAAATAATTGAGATAAAGCTTTTATCATTATTAATTGGCTCTAAAATTATTGTATTGGCATCTTATAAATTGTGATTTTATTGATGCATAAATCTGATTGGTTAACTACAAGCTTTAAGAGTCTTGATTTTACTGAGTTACTGGGTATTGTGATATGCAACCGCGAGGTTGGAGGTTGTATTTAGTTACTGGAATGTGGGAACTCCGACCACATGGGTTTACGGCTGAGGAAGAACTATTGGCTCCAGGGACAAGCGAATGAGAGCTGAGAAGACTGCAATTGGGCGCAGTGGGGGCACTGCCGCTGTGCCCTCCAGCAGAGACGATGCCACCAGGACTGTGCCATTGGGTGACCATATTTGCCACGACCTGCGTTTGCTTTCTCCCCACAGCATCTCTCTCGCTGTCTTCCCTGTTGTCCCTGCAGGCTGCACTGCTGGGACACCCAAGCTTGTGCCTTGCTTGCTCTCTTCCCTCACACAGGAGGCGGCTGAGCCATTGGCTTTGTCCTTGAGGCTCAGGGTAACAGTTAGCAGTTACTGTTCGCATGACTTGGTTCGAGCACTTGCCTTGACTGGTGCTGTGCATTATGTGCACATGCTGGACAAGCAGTCTTCCTGCCTACATGATGCCAAACCCCCTGGCAGGCTGAGGATACGTTCAAGGAGGAGGCAGGCTATGACATTGTAAGGGCTGGTTAAGGAGTGCAGAGTAGTTTGGCGAGAACACGCCAGTGCTGCCTCATCCAGTTTGATTTTAATATTTTGAATTTTTAATATTATTAAATTAATATTTAATTAATATTTAATATTTTAATAAAATTAAAATTTTAATTTTTTAATTTTAAAAAATATTTTATTATATATTTTTTCTATATTATTTGTTTACATTCCAAATGATTTCCCTTTTCCCAGATCCCCCCTCCCCATATGTCCCATAAACCTTCTCTCCACCCATTCTCCAATCACCTCCCTCCTTTTTCTCTGTCCTTATATTCCCCTACAATGCTAAATCAATCCTTTCCAGGATCAGGACCCTCTCCATACTTCTTCATGGGAGTCGTTTGTTATGCTAATTGTGTCTTGGGTATTCAGGGCTTCTAGGCTAATTAATATCCACTCGTCAGAGATTGCATTCCTTGTGTATTCTTTTGTGATTGGGTTACCTCACTTAGGATGATATTTTCCAGATCCAACCATTTGCCTAAAATTTTCATGAATTCATTGTTTTTAATTGCTGAGTAGTATTCCATTGTGTAAATATACCACATTTTCTGTTTCCATTGTAATATTGTAAAACATTACAGCATTTTATAATGACCTTTTCCAGAGCATCCTGAACCTTTCTAACTTCTCTGCCTGCTTTTCTTTTTTCTTTTTTATATGATATTTTAAATATTTTTTATTAACTCTGAGAATTTCAGACAATGTGTTTTGATTGTGTTCACCCCTCCTCCAACTCCTCTTGGAAATCTATTTTATTAATTTTTGAGAATTTCATACATATCATGTGCTTTAATCACTCACCCTCTTGATTGTCCCCGACCTCTCCTAGTGCTACACTAGCTCTATCCCTCCCTCTCTATGTTTAGTAGCCGACTGTCAACCTACCCCGAGGACCACACCTTTAAAAGAGACTGACTCTCCCGTGACGAGCAGCTATCCGCTAACCACCTGCACCACCGTGCTAGAGGTGGGTCTGTCCAGTTTTCTAATGAGTGGTTTGGTTTTTTGGTTTTTGGTTTTTATCTTCATTGGGGAAGTTCTGTGTCACATGTATGACCAGTGTTTTCTCTCATACCATTATCTTTCTTTTCTGTTCATAATAAACATATTGTTAGGGTAATTGTTCATCATTTTAGGTAGTTAGCTACACTCATTTTCTTCTTGTATCCATTGGCTTCTTGTCCCTCCTGGGGTTCTGTGACTCTAGACACACTCTAACACACTGTCATTTTTGCTCTTAAGGCTTAGATGCATGCTTAATCATGTATGGCATGAAGGAAGGCACGCGTGCTGAAGCCATACATGTGTGACATGAAGGAAGGCTCTAGTTTTGTTTCTTCCAGATCAGAATTCAGTTCTACTGGGAAGTTTAAAGTTCATCCATTTTTTTCTACTTGATTAAATGTTTTTAAAATGACGAGGGGCTGTAACTGTGGCTGAGCGGTAGACAGTTGCCTAGCATGCCTACATAAGGCCCTGGGTTTGATCATACTGAAGCAAAAAGGGGGGTGGGGGAGATGTGGGGATTGCCCGGCATGAAGTGATAGATTTGGTGTGATATCATAGTTAGGCAACACGGGGAAAGATACCTAGAACAGCAGGAGGTCCATCTAAGAGTTAATTATGACCATAGACCATCCTTTTCATTCATTTCTTAAATGATTCCATGTCCCCCCCCCCTCCAAAATGTTGTAACTCATAGACTTACATAAGCATTATGGGTTCTCTGATTTTTCACTGAGAACAAATCTATCTTTCCCTCTCTGTCATTGCAGAAATCTTGAGAAAAGGTTTTCTGGTCAGTAATAAAAAGCAGACCAATGTCGTATCTACCCAAAGGTCATGGTTCAACATTCAAACCTGATTCTCTCTCTCTCTTCTCTCTCTCTCTCTCTCCTGCTCTACAAGTGTTATAAATCAAAGTCATTGTGATGTGTTGTTCCTTCCAGCTGCCTATGAATGCTATAGAAATTCTATAAAATGAAGAAATATTACCGAGGTCATTTGTGAGAACGATGCTGGCATCGTTGTCTTGTTTCCTAGCAAGCCTAGCTCATGCATTGCTCTTCCCTAAGCGAGCAAGCAACTTGATTAATTTTCAGAGATGTCATTAATAGTCTGAGGTTTGAGGTTTGGCATTTTTCTGCCTTTGTCTCTGACTTTCCATCTCAGCTTTTTTCCCCCAGAGAAAATGAACACTGTGCTTTATGTAGATTTGATTTCCACACTAAAGGTCACATGATGTCACGCCTCCTCCTCAGAAGGCCACAGCTTGAACTGATTTTTAATGATTTTTCTCCATTCAGAGAATTCATTAAAAGAGAAAAACAAACTCAAAAGTGGACTTTATTTTTGTTTCTTTTTGCTGTACTCAAATAACCAAAATGAAGCAGCTTACGGGTCTGTTGAGCCTAAATCTGAGGGGACATGATCCGTCAGAGAGGGTTAGCCACAGCAGCAGCAGGCTCTGTGGGTGCAGGAGTGTGCATATGGGTGGAGCTCTCAGCCCCTAGCCCTTGGCAGAGCAGGAAGCAGAGAGCACACAGGAAGTGCGGCCAAGGCCCAGCTCCCAGGGACGCGCTTCCCCTGGAGAGGCTCCATTGTCTAAGGTTCCACAGCCTTCCAAGCAAGCATTGCCAGCTGGACACCAAGCATTCAGACACACAAGCCACATCCGTGCCACACCGCCAGCCATCTTAGCTCAAGAAGACATGGAGGTTGGGAACGAGTGTGTGTTCCTGGTGTAGGCGGACCGGCCTCCAGGTGCCATCGATCACTGACCAGAGATACAGACAGATCTAGAGTCCTGCAGAATGCAACATGTTGGGGACCTACTCATGGAAGTGTGGTGCTGTGTATCTAGATGAACATATTTATGGGTTAGGAGAAAAGGGAAATCCTCCTGCCTGGGATATACCTGGATTAGGAGGATATTAAAAAGTTAGATGCATCCATAGAGCCCAGGAGAGACCCACATATGCCTCTAACCGTTCACTATGCTTTCCATTTGCTAGGACAGGGTGCAGGGGAAACAACAGGGTTACTCAGGGATATCGTGACAGTTATGGTTTTAGATGTAAATACATCAAGCTCTATCCATTCAATCTCCACTCCTTAACCGGCCCTTACAATGTCATAGCCTGCCTCCTCCTTGAACGTATCCTCAGCCTGCCAGGGGGTTTGGCATCATGTAGGCAGGAAGACTGCTTGTCCAGCATGTGCACATAATGCACAGCACCAGTCAAGGCAAGTGCTCGAACCAAGTCATGCGAACAGTAACTGCTAACTGTTACCCTGAGCCCCAAGGACAAAGCCAATGGCTCAGCCGCCTCCTGTGTGAGGGAAGAGAGCAAGCAAGGCACAAGCTTGGGTGTCCCAGCAGTGCAGCCTGCAGGGACAACAGGGAAGACAGCGAGAGAGATGCTGTGGGGAGAAAGCAAACGCAGGTCGTGGCAAATGTGGTCACCCAATGGCACAGTCCTGGTGGCATCATTTCTGCTGGAGGGCACAGCGGCAGTGCTGGGGGCTCACATAGTGCAGTGAGCATCCACGCTGGCTGGCATGATGGCTTCCCTTGTAGTTGGACTGTAAAAATGTCCCCCTACAGATTTGCATGTTTGAGCATGTGACCCCCACCAGGTGGTACTGTTTGGAGAAGTTGTGGAACCTTTAAGATATGGCCTAACTATCAGTAGTGGGTTAACTGAGGTCAGGACTTGAAGCGTTCTCCTGTCTCTGTTTCCAGGGTCTTCAGACTGTAACTAGCAGTTATATACGGTCCTGCCATTCCGGACACCTCATTGTCATGGCTTCCTGGCCGTGATGGTTCATATTTCCTGAGTCACAAGCCAGAACAAGTCCTTCCTCCATTAACTTGTTTCTGTCAGGTTGTCTGTCATCAGAAGTGTAACCAATACACAGCATCTCAGGTGCGGGGCCATGCTCGGTTGTACTTGTGACATCCTGAAACAGTATGAGCAGCAACAGTTAGCGAGAGGGTAGCGGTGGGAAACATGGATTGCCTTTGCTGCTAAGTGAAGCAAGACTGATTTTGTCAGTCTAGTTTCAAAAAATTTCTAATGCTGGCATCCAGAGAAGCATGCCCAGAGCCAAGGAAAGATGTGACAGTTTTCAGTGCAGGCTCAATGGACGCCCCGCATAGTCAGGAGGCGTGGCCTTAGCTTCCTGTACTCCATCTGTCCGTGGACTCTGTCCATCAGGGTGAGACACGTGTGCCGGACATGCTGGTATGAAGTTGAGCAGTCCTCTGAAGGGGTTGGGGTGAGGCTGATCATAGGAAAGATAGAAAAGGATGTAAGAGACAGATATAGGAGGGCTGCAGGTCATCACCACGCCAGCACAGAGTGTACTTCCCTTATCCTTTCTATACTAGAGTACTGTGGGAAGCAAAGCCACAAGCTAACAGAAACAACTGGCTAAAATATACACATAAGACATTTGTTCCCATCCCCAAATCTCCCTCTTCCTTCAATCAAGGTCAATAGAATCTTCAACCCCTCGCCCTGAGCCTCAGGTGCCCTCCTCTTATCCTTCCATGCCTCAGCAGGCCGCGAAATCTTCCCACAGACCCTGACCTGCCTTGACTCTGCCTGGCAGCTCTCTCTCCTCTCCTCCCCTCTCCTCTCCTCTCCTCCCCTCCCCTCCCCTCCCCTCCCCTCCCCTCCCCTCTCCTCTCCTCCCCTCTCCTCTCCTCTCCTCTCCTCTCCTCCCCTCCCCTCCCCTCCCCTCCCCTCCCCTCCCCTCTCTTCTCCTCTCCTCTCCTCCCCTCCCCTCCCCTCCCCTCCCCTCCCCTCCCCTCTCCTCCCCTCCCCTCCCCTCCCCTCCTCTCCCCTCCCCTCCCGTCCCCTCCTCTCCTCTCCTCCTCTCCCTCCTCTTCTCTCCTCTCCTCCCCTCCCCTCCCCTCCCCTCTTCTCTTCTCCTCTCCTCTCCTCTCCTCTCCTCTTCTCCTCTCCTTTCCTCTCCTCTCCTCTCTTCTCTTTTCTCCTCTCCTCTCCTCCCCTCCCCTCCCCTCCCCTCTTCTCTTCTCCTCTCTTCTCCTCTCCTCTCCTCTCTTCTCCTCTCCTCTCCTCCTCTCCTCTCCTTTCCTCTCCTCTCCTCTCTTCTCTTTTCTCCTCTCCTCTCCTCCCCTCCCCTCCCCTCTTCTCTTCTCCTCTCCTCTCCTCTCCTCTCCTCCCCTCCTCTCCTCTCCTCTCCTCTCCTCTCCTCTCTTCTCTTTTCTCCTCTCCTCCCCTCCCCTCCCCTCCCCTCTTCTCTTCTCCTCTCTTCTCCTCTCCTCTCCTCTCCTCTCTTCTCCTCTCCTCTCCTCCTCTCCTCTCCTTTCCTCTCCTCTCCTCTCTTCTCTTTTCTCCTCTCCTCTTCTCCCCTCCCCTCCCCTCTCCTCCCCTCTCCTCTCCTCTTCTCCTCTCCTCCTCTCCTCTCCTCTCCTCTCTTTTTCCTCCCCTCCCTTCCTCTCCCTTCCCCTCCCCTCCTCTCCTCTTTTTCCTCCCCTCCCTTCCTCGCCCTTCCCCTCCCCTCCTCTTCCCTTCCCTTCCCTTCCCTTCTCTTCCTTTCCCTCCACCCATTTCCCTCTGCTTCAGAAAAGCAGCAAATGGCTCCCAACATGCATGGATACAGCTTGACATAACTACAGCCATCTTGAGTGATAGCTATTACCCCTGAATAATCCTGCTTTCCTAGAAAATTAGGTAAAAACCATTAGACTCATAATAAGAGCCTGACTCTAAGGATGCACCTAATTCTTTGCTAGTATCTTAAGATAAACCAGATACATTTCAGCCAGGATGAAGTCAGTTGTGTACCAGATCACAAATATAACCCATTCCTGACCCAAATTGAAGAGATATTATCTCCCAGTTATCTTCTGTCATTAAGTCCCCCAATAATCCCATAGCCATTCTGTGTGTATCTGCCTCTCTTCCTTTGGCTTCATAGAAACTTGGAGCCAGTCTTAATTTAACATGGCTGGATTGTTCTAGAAGAGCACACCTATGTCTGTGTGTGTGTGTGTGTGTGTGTGTGTGTGTGTACACATGGGCTGGAAAATGTCCGTGTGTACACATGTGCATTTAGAGAGTCACGTGGAAACACACCTGTGATGATTCTATGAGACTGTTTCCAGAGAGGTTCGACTAAGCAAGGAACACATCCTGAATATGGGCTGCACTGTCCCATGGACTGGGGTCCCAGACTAAACCTAAAGGAGAAAACAGTGTCAGCACCAGCGTTCATCTGCCTCTGTGCTTCAACTGCCTGTACAAGGCGAGCACTGCCTCCTGCTCTGCAGCCATGGCTTTCCTTCTGTGATGAACCATAACCTCAAACTTCAGTGAGCCACAATAAACCCTTCTAGAGTTGCTTGTGTCCGACATTTCTTCATAGCAATAAAACACACACACACACATGCATGCACAAACATACACACACATTCATGCACACACACAAATGCACTCATGCACACATCCACACATACTGATATACATGTTCACACATACTCATACACACGCATACACATACATGCACATATACATGCACACATATACACATTGACACACATACACACACACTCACATACATATACACATGCACACACACTAATACACATGTTCACACATACTCATACACATGCATACACATACATGCACATACACATGCACACATATACACATTCACACACATACACACACTCACATGCATACATACATGCACACACACACTAATACACATGCATACACATACATGCACATACACATGCACACATATACACATTCACACACATACACACATACATGCATACACACATGCACATACACTAATACACATGTTCACACCTATTCATACACATGCATACACATATATGCACATACACATGCACACATACATATTCACACACATACACACACACTCACATGCATAAACACATGCATGCGTGCGCACACACACACACACACACACTCATTCATCCCACTCAGCAAATTTTTTTACATTATTTTTCCTCCTTTTTCTTGCTTTTTTTTTTTGAATCTTCCCATCTCAACCAGCTGAGTATTAGGATTAGAGGTGTCCATCCCCATGCCAAGCTCCACTGTCGTTGTAATTGACAGGTCTCAATATTTCTCTTCTGCTCAGAAGCCTCTGACTGGTCATCACTTAGGCTACCTGCCCAAGAGATAAGCAGCAAAGATTTAGTCAGGTTTCAAATCTAACTTTATTTCTTTCACTTGAGTAACCAAAGACGCGGAGCTGAAAGTGTCTGCAGCATCTGGGTGACACAGCTTTTGGGGTCTGCTCCTCCTTTATAAACCACCAAGGATTCTGTCCAGCACAAAGCATGGTGTTCCAAAGAGAGGAATACATGTTGGTGGAGGGGAGGTATAGAGAGACATGGTTGCTACTTGAACCCAACACTGACAACAACAATCTTATGAGAAATGGGAATCTTCATCAGAGCACAGACTTTGGGCATACCATTGACCGTTCCATTGTATCCAGTGCACCAAGTAAGGATGATTCAGCTATAGTACCCACAAAGGAAAGGGAGACAGGGAAGATTCCCTTAGCCTGTCTCTTTCAATGCATATTTGCACTGCTTTCAGCTCTTGTTATTAAAAACAGCTCTGGGGCTGGGCGCCTGGGTGGGTTGCTGACCACTTGCCTGGCTTGCCTTTAATCCCGAGAACCACTGCGAAGCAGGAATGGCTGGCTGTATGCTCACCATCCCGGCCCTGGGGAGAAGGAGGCAGGATCAGAAATCCAAGGCCATCCTCAGCTACATGATGACTGTGAGAAAGTCAGGACTCCGAGAGACCCCCATCTCATACTGCTTCATACTCTTTCTGTGTAGAATAATCCTTGTCTAGAGTGTGAATCCTGAGAGATGCAGACTCTGTTTAGTTCACCGTTCTATCCTTGGTGTTTAGCATGGTGCCTGGATGGCAGTCAGCATGTCACACCGACAGCGCTGCGCATAGTGAGCCTTCCTCCTGCTCCTCAGACATGCAGCCAGCTTTACAGAGAGCGTTCCTCATCCTGTCTTCTAGAGTCAAGAATGAAAACAGCATTTTTTTCTACGTGTGGGCACTACAAAGTGTTACTCTATATGTGATTGTATGCCTCGTCTTTCTGGCCATTCTAAATTACTATGGATAATGTGTATTTTTTTTCTTATCTTTTTTCATTTCTTGAGTATGGTCTTCATGCTTCTTTATAGTGTCAATTCTTCAAACATAAACTTACACATGTTCCCTGGGTTTCCATCTTGAAAAATTATCACACTCTTCCTGTCTCTCCTCCCTCCTCTTTTACAGTAGACGTTATTTCCCACATGATTTGTCTCCTCAGTGACTGTTCACAGGATTTAGAAGTTGTAGGAATCTGCAGGTGGAGACTCAAAGCCCAGCATCATCCCCAGTGCTGTGGAACGTGATCATGAGGAAGGACCCTGTGGCACTGGGACAGGGAGTAGGAGCATGGCCCCCTAGATACACACATTGGAATTCTTTATGACACTGGTTCTCGTGAAGGCCAGGCTGGCCTTAAACTCTCTTGGTACTGAGGATGCTATTGAACCCCTGGTAGTCTGGCCCCCACCTTGTACATGCTAAGATTACAGATGAACACAGGAGAGCCTCGCAGCAGATGGCCGGAGTTACTGTCCTTCCCCAACATTCTGACCATCTCAGTATCCCTGAACGTTGATCTCTGCCATCTTGGTTCAGCAAGAAGGCCATCTGTAAGGATGCCACACTGGGTGAGGAACTGCCAGGCAACGACCCAGATCAGGTTGGGCCTTGTATCCCAGCTCTTGGTACGGCAGGAAGCTCACAGGCTTAAGGGTTCCCTGGGCTATACAGAGTTCAAGGCCAACCTGAGCAACTTAGACACTGTCTCAAAATAAAAATTAGTTCAGTAATATGCAGGGCCTCACAGAGGCTGAGTAGGCCCTCACACACAGGTGCAGAGCCTCACAGCGGAGGAGTAGTCCCTCACACATGTGCACGAAAGGCCACAGCAGTTGCAGGCATCCTGTTTCCCTTCTCTTTAGCAGTATCATCTTGTCTAAAATCTGAAAACAATTAATTCACTTTTACTTCCCCTGACCCCCAATTTAAGAATTATTCACAACAGGGAGACCTGCTTACTCCACAATGGAAAGAAGTGGAAGCTGCATCTTTGATCATATAAAATTCATTTACTCCTAAACTAAATGGCTATGAATACTATATATTTTCCCTTAGAATGAAGAGGATGATTTGTGACATTCAGAAAATCTTTAAAATACAACTGAACTATTATAATAATCAGATTCGTTCCTGGCTTAACTCATTAAGCCACAGTGTATCTAGAGTAAACAGTAATCAAGCATGGGACAGACCCAGTGACTCTGGCATGTGAGCATCCAGGGAATATAGCTTTCTTTCTTTCCTGTTTGGGGAGATGCTTGAAGCCACACTCTATTTTAAACTGGTTTGGTAAACTTGCAACCAAAAGAAAAGATTCCTGCGGTGACTCAAAGCAAAGCCTCCTTTTGTGAAATGAATAAACACTTCCTAATCTTTATGTAAATAAAAAGTTTTCAAACATTTAGTTGGCTGGCTGTATACGGTGAGAAATCCGTTTGCTAAGGCTAAGTGTGGGCGTGGATGTGGGCCGTGTTTGGGAAGTGAGTAAGAAAGAATGGGTTCACCCAGACCTTGTCCTAAACCCTGCTAGTCTGGGTAAAAGCCAGGAGGTCTTGAATGAGATGATAGGTAGCAACAAGCACAGGATGGGAAAATAAATACATGTGCACACAGAAACATACATGTGCACACATACAGGCACACAGGCACACACATAGACATACATAGGCACACACATGTGCACACACAGAAACACACATGTGCACAGAGAGGCACACATAGAGACACACAGAGACATACATGTGTACACACCCAGGCACACAGACAGACACAGGCACACACATAGACACACATGAACACACAGAGATACATGTGCACACAGAGAGAGATAAACATGTGCACACACAGAGACACATATGGGCACACATGCAAAGACACACACCTACACATGCAAACACAGACACAAGCACACACACATAGACACACATGTGTATACACATAAACCCAGTCACACACATACACAAGTATGTACCCATATAAACACACAGGCACACACAGAGACACACACACATGCACAGACACAGATGCACTGACACACACACAAACATGCACATATACCAATTTATATGCTAGTTTCAGGTCACCTCTCTACTATGAAAATTTGTATACTCATTATTTATGATTACAGCAACTATTTATTCAGTGCACACCTTGTGTGGCCAGGTGCTGTTGTTGTTAGTTTACAGACGGGTCCACTTAGCTCCTCTCAAAGATAAACATGTTTCAGATGTAACTCTTTATTATTCCTTTATCTAAAGGAACTCAACTTTACGCTTAACTGCTCCCATGACCTGTGTCTCATTCATGGCAAATAATTAGATAGAAAAAGAAAGTGTGACGATTATGTAAGGCCTAAGGGTGTGAGAGCTTGAGTTGAGGACCTGAGACAGTGTTTGAAGGTCTAAGGTGTTTTAATGCTGAAAGGTTCAAGTTTTAAATTTCCTCTGACTGTCTCTTAAGTATAGACCTAAAGGTGTTGCCCATGATCAGTTTATATGCACCCAGTCTTCTGGACGGCGGAGGGAAGACACTCCTCCTTCACAGACTGTGCTCACACTGAAAAGCAGATCAAGGGAGGTTGTGCCTTTCTCCATGGTCGGCTTTGTCTTCTGAGCTCACTCTAAAGAGCAGGTGTGCTTTTAACAAAAAACAAAAACAAAAACAAAAAAATGTTTACCAATCCTCTACTATGACACAAATATGTATGTCTTGTGCCACTTTCTTTCTTTTTTCTTTTCTTTTTTCTTTTTTTCTTTTTCTCTTTCTTTCTTTCTTTCTTTCTTTCTTTTTTTTTTTTTTTTTGTTTTGTTTTTCGAGACAGGGTTTCTCTGTATAGCCCTGGCTATCCTAGAACTCACTCTGTAGACCAGGCTGGCCTCGAACTCAGAAATCTGCCTGCCTCTGCCTCCCAAGTGCTGGGATTAAAGGCCTGTGCCACGACTGCCCAGCTTGTGCCTTTTTCTACAATGTGGATTTCAGTACAGACCACAACGGTAATGCAAACGTGCCTAACGTTTATCTCTTATTGTAAACTTAAAATCGTCCTTGTAAGCTTCAGGAAGTCCCCCTGGATCCACCGCTTACGGACCGAATGGACTCCTGATCATGCCCCTGTCAACCAACAGCTTAAGTTTACCACCTACTGCCTCATCCAGAGGGTGGGGTTCCTCTGCCATTCCCTGGTTTGGGAACTCCCCCTTACCCCGGAAACTACCAAAACCATGGACCTAAAATCTTCAAATATAAACCTAAAAATATTTTTTCCTAACCTACTTAACTTTATCTTCTGCCTTTAATAAATATGTCTGGTCTGCCAAGACCAGGTGTTTCCTAGAGATCTACATCCGGGAAGGCTCCAGAGAGGCTCCCCATAGGTGTTCTGTCTAGCCTCACAGACTGCTGTGATAGAGCCTGCACTTTCTAGGCCCAGATGGTCCCACAGACCCTGGACAGCAATGACACAACCAACTCTCCCAGGACTTGGCCAGCACCCCAATTTTCTTAGGGTTCCCAAAGATGAAGTCACCCCAGTCAGCAGGACATAATCTAAAGAACACAACACCCCACTCCTGCCCCACCATTAACGCATCCTCAATTTTAATTAAACAAAAAGGGAGGAACATTAGCTTACAAGTGATTCCACTAGGCTCCTCCCAGAGACTTAGCAATGGTTGACATCATCACCTGCCGCCTGGTGCTTCAGGTGTGGGCTGCATATTAAAGGCCTGTGCTGCCACTTCAGCCCTCTCGCTGTTCCCATGTGATCTCGGCTGGTTTCTCCCTCTTTCTGTCCTTGTCAGTGCCCTCAGGGTCTGCTCCCATCTGTCTGCCTGTCTACATATCCACTTGTCTGTCTCCATCCCTTCTCTAGGTCCTCACTCCCCTCCTTTCCCCCAAATAAGCACTCCTTATACCAGATCCGTTGCATGGCGTACGGGTACCCCCTCTCTGCATTATGTTTCATAATTGTAGGTGATGGGCCACATCAGTAAACAGCAGACCTGCCTTTCTGGAACATACATCCTAGCGGGAGACTCTCAAACAAGCACACATTGAAATAGAGCAAGATAGGGTGATGTCTGCTTTAAGTAGGGCTGGTGAAAACCTCCTACACGGACAAGGGGATTACCCAAGCAAAGCACGCCATGGCAGAGGCCAAACACAAGCAGAGGCTGGAAGAACAGTGCCAGGGACTGGAGAGGAAACATGTTGACCGACAGGGTTGAGGACTGGAGAGAAGAACATCGTAGTTAGGATGAAATCAAGAAGATGTGAGGTGCCGGAATAGGAGGGAGCTTAGAAGGCCTGCTCGGACTCCATTCAGAATGAAACAGCAAGTCTTTGGACAGTGTTGACTTGTAGAACACAGTCTCAAGTGCTAGAAGGATCGCTCTGTCCCATGGAGAAGAAATGGAGGCAGCCACTTGTCACAGTGCTGACAGGAGATGAGAGAGGAGTTCAAGCCAGGGTGAGCTTCTGAGAGCTCGATTCTGGTATAGTTCATAGGGAAAAACCGGAGAACAGCTGGCGAATTGCACAGAATGTGTGAGCAAGACGCCAGATTTGGGGTCTGGGCCAACAGGAAGAGCACCAGTGCCTCAGCAGTCAGAATGAGGGTGTCGGGATCTGGCAAAGAAAAACGTGTCTATTCCTAGGTTTCCATACGAGGTGCTGTAATGTCAAACGGGCGCCTGCACAGTATTCGGAGGTGCAGAATCTGAGCAGAAGGTACAAATTCAGAATCATAAGTATAGACATAGTATTTACTTTCTAATTAATGGACCCTGGGGTGTGGCACATGCCAGGCAAATGCTCTGCCACAGAGCTACATCCCCAGCTACATAGCACTTAAAATCATTGGATGGGATGAGATCATCTAGTATTATGCCAGTATTTAGGGACAGGATGAGTAGGCAGGCAAGAACACTAAGGAGCAATGTCTGAGAGATTTACCTTCTGGATTATCTGTGCCTCTTCCCCACTCCCCAGTCTCTCTGACTGTGTACAGCAGAGATGATTGGTGTGTTTAATGAAGCCAGGGATAAGTTTTGTGAAGTGCAGTATGGTGCGGTGGGAGGCGGTACCTCAGCAGGGCCTCCCCCCACCCCATGCTAAGGGCCTTCCCCACCCCTTACCCCCAGGTACCAGAAGACGGTGTAGTATAGAATAGAATTTGGAGAAGGGGAGTTGAAAAGGGAGTATAGGCAGACACACACACACACACACACACACACACACACACGCCTACCTGGCTGTTGCTAGGTAACTGTTGGGCAGGGCCTAGAATGATAATGAGCTCCCCGAGGTAGGAAGGCTAGGGAGACAATGCCCTGCCCGGCAGGCTACAGGTCGCTCAGCAGCTGAGGAATCCAGGCTTCCTCCTCAGTGGCTTCTTCCTCTCCGCTCCACACCATAGCCACATTGGGTCATTTCTAAAGATGCTTTGAGATGATGGGGAATAACCTTGTTCTCTAACTCCTGAGAATATCCCAAGTTTAATATCGCAGTTCATTCTGAAGGGAGAAAGGTTGCTATCTGAGAAAGGCGGCTGGGGCCATGCTACGTTAAAGAGCCACCTGGGAGAAAGCAGCGGGTACCGGACTGTCCCTCCGGGTCCCTTGACCCCCAGATCTAGGAGTGCTGGAGACTGGGGCTCTCTGCCGACTATTTCCCTCCAAGTCAGGCGCTCAGAGCAGCAGGCTATCCTTAGCAACTAGGTGATGAGAAATGCCAAGTCTTGACTTCCTTTCCTCGAACAGAGCTGATTCTGAAGGTCTACATGCCTGGCCCCTGGAAGGAGCAGCTAAAGCAATGCAGGCTGGCATCTCTCTCTCTGCCCTCACTTTCTCCCCTCACCCCTTTGCAGACATCTATCCCAAGAATGCTGCCCAACAAGCCTCTGTGTGCACATCTCAAGAGCCTTGCATCCACACCTCACCGTTAGTAAGAAAAACGATTGCAGGAAGTAAGTTGTGGAATGAGGTTTTGAGTTGGCTCACTCTCTGGCAGGCTGGCTCTTGAAAACCTTGATAGGTTTTCTAGAAAAACATAGCAGTCATTGTTAAAACCCATAACTAGGTCAGGTCCTAATACAGGCCAGCTGGAGCAGCTCTGGGTTTACTAGAGGCTGGAAGGAACTGCAGAACCTAGCCAAGATGCTGGTGGAATTGGGGGGAACATGTGGGGGGGGGGGTAAATCAAGGTTTGGGGTGTGGGCAGAACACAAGATTTGATAAGAGAAGTTTTATTAATTATCTGCTGTTGTGTGATAACACTATCACATACTTAGTGGCTTAAAACAAGACCTTTCTTTCTTTCTTTCTTTCTTTCTTTCTTTCTTTCTTTCTTTCTTTTTTTGTCATGGTTTCTGAAGGTCTGCTGTTCTATGTAAGAATATCAGGCTACAGCCCAGGCTGAGACCTTACATGAAAACTTAAATAGGCACACTGTTGTGAGCATAAAAAGAGAAATATTAAGATATGTTCTGAGGTGTCTGGTGAGGTGTGGGGGAAGGGGGTGCTTCAGTGGGCCCATGGCTAGACATCCCTTCCCTGTGAGTACCACACACACACACACACACACACACACACACACACACACACATGAAGGTATAGTATAGAATAGACTTTAGGGCATGGGGAGGGGAGTTAAGAGAGTAGTAGAGACAGAGAAAGGCAGAGAAAAGGAGAGAGTAGAGAAGCAGAGGCTGGCCATGACCACAAGGAGAGAGGGGAAGGGAAGGGGGAAGGGACGAGCCCAAGAGGGTAAGAGAGAGCAAGAGAGCAAGAGAGCCAAGAGAATGAAAGAGGGGGCGGGGCCAAGCAGTACCTCTTAGTGGGCCAGGCCTACCAGGCTGTTGCCAGGTAACTGTGGGGCGGGGCATACCTAGCTGTTGCCAGGTAACTGTGGGGGTGGAGTCCAGACAGAGTACCAACACACACACACACACACACACACACACACACATGCATGCACGCACGCACACATACCCTCTAAACCTGCTTGGCTATTGGCAGGGTTCTGGTCCTTGTGGATTGTCCAAATGAAGGCTTCGGTGTTTTCATGGCTGCTTGCCAGAGGCCACCCTTGAGGCCTTGCTACCCGTGCTTCTGGGGCCACTTGGACCCATACCACGGAGGCTTGCTTCTTCAAAGCCGGTAAAGAGGTGGTCTTTTGGTAAGACTGACATTCCAATCTCAGACAACTCCCTACCCCAATCTTTCTCCCTCCCCCCACCTTCCTAATACCCTCTAGAATCTTAACAAGTGTCAAATTCGCTCAGAGGGCTCATATGTCTGAATACAAGAATCAGGATTCTAGGTGCCTTCCGAGAGTCTCACCACAGAGAGTTTGCTGACACAGGGACATGCCCCTGCAATGCAGAATTTAACACTGTGGCAAGTTTCCTTTGGAAGTAGCAACCCACACGTTTCTCAGAAAAATCCCAGGTCCCAAATTAAGTGAATCGTGGACTTGTAGAGTGTCTGTGGCAGAGATGAAGAAAGCGAAGGGCTCAGACCACCAGGCAAGCGGGAGTGACTGCCTGCCGGGTGTGAGGCTGGGAACCTCGTCCGTCTGTCCGTCCATCCGCTCGCAGTTTAGGAGAGTCCAGGCGTCCTTATCTACCCACGTGACATTTAGCCGAGCGAGGGAGGTTCTAAGCACCTGCTCCCAGAGGCTGTGGCACCGAGCCAGGCGCCATTGGCCTGCGGTCTGGAGGAAGGAGGTAGTTGTGGAAGTGTGGAGTGGTGGATGGATGGAGGAAGGGCAGGATTTCCTGTCCGGATGGACGTGGGATGAGAGAACCAGAGGAACCGGCTAAGCCTGAATGCTCGAGGGCTGTGCACCGAGCGAGGATACACGAAAGAGCCGGAAGAAGCCTACGGAAAGTAGATTTCCGGGAAAATTCAGGAGTTCTATCATCTGCCATCACTTACCGTTAGACACTCGGAGATGTGAGCAGGCCAGGGGTGGAGTCTAGGGGTCAGGGGAAAGGGCTACGGCAGCGATGTGATACCGGTGAGGCAGTGGTGAGCGTACGGATGCGTAGATGTCCACATGGATGACATCATCAAGAGAGTGAGTATAGAGAGAAGGGGCCTGAGAGGCTGAGACCTCAGAGCTGCTCAGCATGCAAGGCTGAGGACAGGCAAGACCTGGGAATGGTGGGGACTGGGGAGCACTCCATAACAGGAGGAGGAGGACTCAGGAATAATGGGGGAGGACTGCACTGTAACAAGATGAGGAAGGTTGGTTGGTAGAACATCTGATTTTGTGTAGCTCAGAGTTGGAGGTTATGAACCAGGCACACCACTCTTGATTATACACTCAAAGGACCCTAAGTCAGCATAACACAGAAATAGATATACATCTGTTTATTATAGGACTATTCATAACAGCCCCATGTTATAGAATCAATCTAAATGAATTGATAAAATGTCACGGGCATCCACAACGGGCTGGGGAGACATGTCCGTGATTAAGGTACTTCCAGGTGAAGGGGTAAGTGCCTGAGTTCTGATCTCCAGAACCCACAGAAGAGCCAACTGGCGTGGCAGCCACCAGGAACACCAAACAGAAGGCAGACAGCTAGACTAGCCAGAATTAGCGATAATAAAAAGAAATACTACCACAGACTGCTTAACCATTCATTCATACATTTATCAATTCTTTTATTGATTGGTTTATGCAACCAGGCAGTCTTCTCTGACACTCCTCACACCCAGAGGACAGATTTTTCACTCCTTCTGCCAAGTGCTTGGCTGTGCCGCCCACTGCGCCCACTGTGAAGGAGAGCTGTACGTCCTATACCTGTGTGGGTAAACAATTGCAGAATGGTGGTCCTTGTCCAGTTGACTTTCTGTTTTTCCTACAGTTAAAACTGGCAAGTGATATTTTAAAACAAATCTGGAATACTTGAAACATATCTCATTATTTGGCTTTCATTTCTTTGGCAACTTTCAAGTAAACAAGTCTTGTGTACTAGACAATGTTTCCCTGTGTGAACTCTGTGTGTGTGTGTGTGTGTGTGTATGTTTGCCTTTCTAATTCCCCCACTTAGAATCTGCCCTGTTTTCACTGATCATATATATATATATATATATATATATATATATATATATATATATATATATATAATTTATATAATATATAATATATATAATTTATTTCCATTTAAATATATTTACTTATGGCTGGCAAGAGAAAGAAAGGTACATCATCGAATGTTCCTGTCCACTGTGAGTAGTCTGGGCGGGGAGGGGGACTTTTTGCAGCCACAGGCTTGCAGATTCTTTTTTGTCTCTTAGTCCCTACACTCAGAGGAGAAAAACTAGAGTTTTCCAAATCTCTCAGCCTTGTGTGCAGAACCTTCGCCAGTTCCCCCACCTGCTGCCCCCTCCCCCACAGCGGGTGGTCTCCTTGCCAGGTCTGAAGGGATTATCCAGGATCAATAGTTGAAATAGTTGATTTTTTTTTTCTAACTGGAGTTAAGTTTATAGGCTTTTTTTATTTAACCACCAAACACCAGAAATAAAAACCTGGAAGGGAGCCAACTTGACGCGGAGCCAGGGCCCTCCCGAGCAGAGGAGGCCATCAGCCCCAGTTGCTTTCCCTAGCTGTTGACAATTCCTTTCAAAGGCTGAACAATCCCTTCACTTCTCAAATTCTTCGTGGGAGTCATGCAGCCCGGAGTGATTCCTAGATATCCTGTCTTCCCAGGTTGGCCCCTGATACTGAGAGCTTCTGAGGGCCTGGGGCTCCACCTGACAGGGTACCCACGTGACCGGGTACCCACGTGACCAGGGCCCCAGCTCTGGTACTTTCCTAGGGGGATTTTCAATTGCTGGCTCTGCAAATGCAAATGTTAAACAAGGCCTCAGTGGTGGCTCAGGGGTTGGGGTGCAGGAATCAGGAATCAGCATCTGAGGTTCAGTCCATGTAAAGTGGGGGGAGGGGCTTTGTCATACTAATCCTTTTTTTTTTTGTCTTTTTTTGGTGTTTTCAAGACAGGGTTTCTCTGTGTAGCCCTGGCTGTCCTGGAACTCACTATGTAGCCTAGGCTGGCCTCGAACTCAGAAATCTGCTGCCTCTGCCTCCCAAGTCCTGGGATTACAGGCATGCGCCACCACTGCTGGGCTTCATCATACTAACCCTTAATTAAGAACTAGACTGTGTGCTGGGCGGTAGTGGCACATGCCTGTAATCCCAGCACTCTGGGAGGCAGAGGCAGGCAGATCTCTGAGTTCGAGGCCAGCCTGGTCTACAGACTGAGTTCCAGGACAGCCAGGGCTACACAGAGGAAAAAAAAAAAAAAAAAAAAAAAAAAAAAGAACTAGACTGCTGGCTCAGGAAGGGTTTGTCTCCTAACACCCAGGTATGGGGTACCAATTATGAATCATACACTTTCCTAAGCCACAGTGAACAAGACAACAACCCCACCACATCACACACACACACACACACACACACAGAGAGAGAGAGAGAGAGAGAGAGAGAGAGAGAGAGAGAGAGAATTCACAGTCCAGTGAGAAAGATGGACATGAATCAAATAATTCTATGGTCAAATTTCAATAGCTTCAAGTGTGAAATTTTTGTTTAGTCGAGTGGGAGCAGTTCCGTGGTTTGGTGTATAAGTCCCTTTCCTTGGAGAGAATTGAAGAACCATCAAGGAAGTTTTGGTGGTGTCTCTTTCTCCTGCTTCCTACACTTAGGCATGGGCCATCCTGAGAAAACAGACAGCCCTGACAAGGGTAAGACCCAAGGACAGGGCTGGAAGGAGGCTGGGCAAACCAGAGTGCCGCCCTCCTCCTCACCCTGGAAGCAGCTGGATTCAGCTGTGACATTAACACCCCAGTCAGCTCTAAGCACTGTGAGGCAAGGCCCCAGAACAGCCTTTGCCTCGTGTTGGCCTTGGATGCGACTTCGTAGTGAGCTCCCCTTGACCAGCCCGTTTATGGCTCCTCCTCTGTCTCCTTCTCTTTCATGCTCAGAACTCATGTTCCAGATGGGCTCAGCTGGCAAGCATTTGAGACATGTCTCAGCATCTTGTGATGTGTTCCTGAACCCCTGGGTCTTGTGTGCAGTGAGTCATTGGCTCTGACTGACTCCTGATTCATGCTGGCCCATGGGTCCCTGGCCCATAAACCAAAGCCCAGCGAGGCCTGCAGGGGACCCTGACCGTCTGCTCAGCTTTCCACTGTCTTGTAGCCCTTTCCTCTACACTGATTCTTCTTCAATCCTTTCGGTGAGGAAAGGGTTTCTAAGCACCAGCCCTGAATCTGGAGTCCTCTTGAAGAATCCGGGTTGCTCTCTGATGTCTGCAGTAGCTAAGCTACAAGACGGGTGCAGTTGGGAACCCTGTCAAGGCAGGGCTATTGCTGTTACATCCAAAGGGAAGGATTTCTTTCTAGAAATTTGGATGGGTAGAATGACCAGCTCGGGCAGTAGGAGAGGGACTTCCAGGACTGTGGTTGAGAGTGTGGACCAGACTGGCAGCCTACCGCAGCTGAGCGGCAAATTTCCTGCACCTCAGATGCATCATCTATAAAATATAAGCACAGAGCTCACAGAGCTATGACGATAGAGTGAGTTAAGACATACAGCTCTCTGAGAATCCTGCCTCTTACCTGGCTTTTGGAGGAGCTCAGTCCGGCGACTTCCTGCAACTTACGGTTGATCATGTGGGCTCTATGGCGGTCTCCTCTTCCTGTTGCTTCTTAGCACTCTACAATAGCGTTCTTTCTTTCTATTTTATTGGTGAGCATGTGCGCACGTGTAGAGGTCAGAGGGCCACTCTCAAGGTGCTTCTCTCCTTCCACCATGTGGGTCCTGAAGATCGTGCAGATCATCAGATTTGGTGACAAGGACCTTCACCACTGAGCCAGTTTACAGGCCTCAAACAATGGCCCCTTTCTTCCAGCAGAGCAGTGACAATGACTGGGCAAACCGTGGACGGACTCTGGTGTTTCGGTTCTATTCGTCCAGGTTTGGATTCAAGCTCAGTCTATTCACAGCTTGGACCTCAGCTCACCTCACCTCACAGGAGAGTATTCATAGTGGCCATGAGGAAGGCGTGTCCCTCCATCCAGGGCCAGCTCCTGTAGCAAGCCTTCAGCTGCCAATATTGCCAGAAGCTGAGAACCAAGAACTTCAATAAATATAAAACATGCCTACCACACTGGATGGAAAGGCCCGGAAGCCAGGGTCACGAGGAGAGAACAGCTAGTGACAGAAAGCTGAGCCCCTAAGCAAGGGGCCGCAGGGTTACTGTGTGGTGGGTTTCGACCAGTTTTTAGACCCACGGACACCAGATATGGCAAGGATGTGGGGGAGGCCCCTGGGAGCGGAGGAGGGACAGCGTCGCCCACAGAGGGCAATTCCTTGTTCTGGATGGTGGAACTTCAGCCCCCTTCACACACCACTCACATAACTGAAGCTATCAGGCTCTAAGAGTCAGGCAGAGGACATGAGAACTTTCTAGGACAAGCTAGAACAAGAGAAGGGTCCCAGTGCTTCAGTTGGGGACTCTCAAATAAAGAAGTCAAGTTAGATGCCCTATCAAACCTAATGAAGATTAACCAGGCAACTAAAACTAGTCACAGCCGGGCAGTGGGGGACACACCTTTAATCCCCGCACTTGGGAGGCAGAGGCAGGCATCTCTGTGGTTATGAGTGAGTTCCACGACAGCAGGGCTACACAGAGAAAATTTGTCTCAAAACACCACACACACACACACACACACACGCATACACGAACACATACACACATATGTAAACATACATGTATATGTGCACACACACATGCATACACACACAAACTTCTCACAGCCCCATAGCTTTTGATGAGGTGTTGAACAACTCATTCAAAATATCGGTCAGTAATAGCGTTCATATACTTGAATAAGAAGTTAGCATAACGGACATATAAAAATGATTGCTTTTACATTGTTATATCCTCTGCCTATTAATATTATTAACAAATATACTTCTATGCTATAGTTTGAATGTATACCCAAAAATTAGGTGCGTGAAGCTTGATCCCCAGTGTAAGGGTGCTAAAACATAAAGCCTTTTAGTGGGTCATAGGGTCTTGAGGGTTCTGTCCTTGTGGATAGGTTAATGTCACTGTCGTGGGATTTGGTCAGTTGTTGCCTGTGTAGACTAGCTATAAAACCAAATTCAGCTCTCTCTCAGCTTGTGAAACCATCTGCCATGCTAGGAGCAGGACCAGGCTCACAACAGATCTGCCCCTTGACCTTGGATTTCCCAGGCTTCAGAGCTGAATAAATTTCTGTTGCAAGCTTTCTAGCCTCTGTTAGCAGGAGAGAGCCAGAAAGTCAAAGCAGGCAAAAGCATATTTCAAAAAATTTCACAGAAATGTATGCAAAGCTTCAGACATTCTCATGACATGACCTTCCTCTTACAAGAAAGAAAACTGAAGCCCTGGGAAGGGAGAAACCCAGCTGGTTCTAGAACCTTCTGGCTGGTGATGGATGAAGGCACAGAAAACCCAGCCAGATCCTCCACCTGTCTCCATGGCCTCTAAACTTGCCCCCCCCCCAGCTCCCAAGCTGCGGTTCCCACGGGGGTCCTCACTTGGGGAATTACAGGCGTCATTTCCCACAGTTTGCTACATTTTTTGAAGGCTGAGGACAAACAGCTGAAGGATTTTTAAGCTAACTTGAGAACCCCTAAGATTTTGTGCTACAGTTTAGTCAAGTCCTCCATTAGCACCTTGCAAATCTTTATCACACAATATTCAGCCATATTTGGTCTGTAATTCAAGTCTCAGTAAAAAGAGATTAGTGAAGCCCTGTCAAGGACTGAGAGCAAGCCCTGATGGCCCACACACAACTAAGGAGGGCGGGCACACAGCAGGCAGACACTTTAAAGTATTTTTAATTTTGTTGCACTGAGTTGCAAAAGTCATTTTCATGTGACTGCAAATGCTCTCCCTCCTCCCCTTCCTCCTCCTGTTGGTCCCCCAACCCACTAGATTTTTTATTTCAACTTTCACTGCATTGGTATAAATATGATTTTACACACCTACATAAAAAGCTAGGATCTTGTAAAAGAGGAAAATGTAGTATTTGTCTTTCTGAGACACATTTAATTCATTTAATATGATTGTGTCTGGTCGTATCCATTTCCCTCATGTGATCCATGACATACCTTCGTTCTTCTTTATGACTGAAGGAGCATAGACTGTGTGGAGAGACCACGCCTTCTCTGTCCATTCTCTGTTGATCAGCACCGAGTGCTGTAATAAACACTGACACACAAGGATCTCTTCCACGTGTTGCCTTGCCGGTTTCAGGGCCAACCCCCAGGAGTGCCAAGGCTGGGTCGCATGGTAGATCTATTTTTCACTTTGAGAACCTTCTGACTGTCCCAGCGGCTGGGCTTTGTTGTATCGGGGTTCCCTCTGGTCTACACCTCCACCAGCATTTGCTGCTGTTTGTTTCTATAATGACGGCCATTTTGAACTGGATGAGCCAGAATCTCAACGCGGTATTATTTTTTCTCATCTATCCATCTTTCTATCTGTGTGTGCATTGGCATGTGCGCCACAACACACATGCGGAGATCAAACTTGCAGGAGTCACGCATGTGGAGGCCAGACTTGCAGAAGTCTGTTCTCTGCTTCCACAATACAGGTCCTGAGGACTGAACCCAGGTCAGCAGGCTTGCAGGCAAGAGCCTCTAACTAATGAGCTATCTCCATGGGCTTTGGTGTAGTTTTAATCTGCATTTTTCTGGTGCCTGGTGAGGCTGAGTGTGTGTGTGTGTGTGTGTGTGTGTGTGTGTGTGTGTTCTTTGGCTGAACTGTCTATGCATTGCATTGACCAGTTTTTTTTTTTTTAATTGGGTTGCTTAATTTCTTATTATAAAATTTTTGAGCACTTTGTCTATTCCAGAATGCTGCAGAAGCTCTTTATTTTCATGACGGTCCAGTTGTGAGTTGTGGGCATTGAGTCCTGCTTTTGGCTGTAGAGTGCTGCCACTATAGTGTTTGTCCTGGTCCTGTTTCTGACTCACAAAAGAGATGGAAAACACATGAATTGTGATGGGGCCATCTTCAGAAGCCTCCTGATGCTCCCCTTAGCATCTTGACATCAAGGCTGTGTGGTCTACAGAAGGGAATTTGCAGAATGAACCGGCAGTAAGCTCTAGACTATAAACTGAAAGCGGGAACCGGGGCCTCAGGCAGCGTTCTCTCTTGATAGGGAACCTTTCTGTCCAGAGCACGTGTGGGCTGAGGTGTCTGGTTGACTCTAAGTCTGGAGATTTGGTTAGCCCCCGCTGAGGCTCGGAAGGCTGACTGCCTCAGCTCGGCTTCTCCTTTACCAGTGTGCTACAGCCATGGACCAGCAGGTCAGACAGATGTCTCAAGCCGCTAACAAAAGGAGAGCAGACTTATCTTCAGTGTTAAGAACAGAGAGGTTTGAAATCACGGACATTTGGTTCTGAGTCTCCAGTGAGCAAATCCCCAACAGCAGCAGCAGCAACAGCAGCAGCAGCAGCAGCAGCAGGAGAGCAGCTTCAGACAATATGTAGACATGTGCACACGTCATGCAGAACCTCTGCCATCAAACTGTCCTCATGAAGGAAGTACTATTATCCTCATATCACACAGAGAGAGCCTGGGGACCAGAGCAGAACATTACTAACATCTCAGGGTAGATTTCTCCAGATCAGAGCCACCACTGTGATTCTAGGGGTCTTGCTATGCTGTGGGCTCTCAACTCTTGTACATGGGGACTGGGGAGATGTCTACTCCTAAAACAGTGGGTTTCCAAGAGTCCACACCAAATGAAAGATCTGTGCTGCTCAGTCCAGGCCAGAGTCAGGGAGAGCCGGGTCTCTGCGGGTCAGGGAGAGCCGGGAGTTGTAACAAGGTGGACGGCCAAACAGGCATGCTTGTCCAAGCCTTGTGACCTGAGTCTGACTCCTGAGACCCGCCATTGTGGAAGAAGAGAAAGGACTCCCACAAGTTGTCCTCTGACCCAGCATGTTCACCATAACACACAAAGGCACAACCACACACAGCAAGCACACACCCCTACACACAATAAATGTAATGATAAAAATATGTAAATTGATTTGTTGAATTCTGTCAACAATATATATACACATATATACCTATATGTATATATGCATTAAAGGGTATTCAAGAGAAAGCACATTAGCACACTATGCAATTATTTTCATGTGGCAGAAATATGGCTGCTTTTAGTATGCCAACAAGATCCTAAGAAGAGACCCGGCTGGGCTACCAAGGCTCATTATCACAATTGCTGTCATAAACAAGTTTGCTTTTAAAAAACCCCTCACATTTATTATTAACCATCATAGTAAAAATATAAATCGAAAATAAGGGAGATAAAGGAAGAGAAAGTCCTCTTGTAGATCACCCCCTAATCCCAGTCTTGATCTCACTGTGGCCCCAGACCCACTCCCTATCCTCGCCCTCCTCGGGACCTTCCTCAGCATCTCCAGGCTGGCAGGCCAGGCCTCTTGAAGGAGAGCCCAGCCCCTGAGGAGGTTCGAGTCCGCATCAGCTTGACCTCTCTGACTTCAGCCCCTGGGAAAAGGAGCCGAGCCCCTCCCTAAGAATGGGAAGTAATACTGCGACACCCCCGCAGCTCTTGCTCCCAGGCCCGCCTTATCCCTCTAAGGGGCCAGGGCTTCCTTCCTGCCAGGAAGCCCTGGCCTGGACACAAAGGGGGTTATCAGTTGCCATCAGGGGATTATGACCACGGGGCGCCCGGGCGCCATTCTCCCAATGTTAGGACCACGGGGCCCCTTTCTCGCCATTCTCGCAGCGGCCAGGTTCCCAGGCCTTTCCTGTGTGAATCTTTACTTCCATGAAACAGTCTTTTTCTAAAATGGAGGCCCTTCCACTTCCTACTCCTCTTTGATCTCAGGCCACCAAATTTTCACCCTGGCAAGGTGATAAGGATCCACAGGGACTCATTGGAATAACAGTGGATGAGCTCTTGTTGCCCTGCAAAGACTTATGGGGAGTTGTTCTGGGTAAACACCTCAATAGTTGATTTGAAGCTATTGAATTAATTTTTATGGTGTCCAGTCAGCCTGAGCTCATGAACTGGTAGAGAAATTAGGCATTTTCCTTTCTTTCCAGAGCTTAAAAAAAAAAAAAAAAGACTTGGTGTTCATCCTGAGAACAGTTCTATTGGCTGAGAAATCTAAGAAATCATTCCTGTATTGAGATTTGCATTATTAATCTAATGGTTGATTTATTTACTAACCCTTAGTAGAGGGTTGTTCCATATTTTAAAAGCAGAGATTTTATTAAAATCAATCAATCAATCAAACAAACAAACAAATCCCACAACCCTAGTAGACTGCTTAAAAGAAACTTCAAAAGAAGCTCAATAACTGGTTGAGGTGATCACAACAAATATCTGGGTGACTTTCGGGAAATTTAAGACCAAGATGGCCTCCGTTGCAGAATCTTGTCTCAAAAATCAAGCTGAGATAGGAGCCTGGAGAGAGCGCTCATCAGTTAAGAGCACTGACAGCTCTTCTAGAAGACCTGGGTTCCAGTGTCACCCGCACAGTGCTTCGAACCATCTCTAACTCCAGGTCTAGATTGCAGTCCTCTTTTCTGGGCTCCTTGGGCAACAGGCACATAAGTGGCGCACACACGTATCTGATGGTAGAAAACCCATACACATAAAATAAATAGCTTTTAAAGCTGAAGGGTGAAGTAGAGCATGATTTATTACACTGAGATGCTAATTCTTCATAATAAAAATGAAACTGATTTTAAAATGTGTGTTTTATCCTATACCTTGGAGACTGGACATATGTAAGTCCTATGCCCGGGAGGCTGAAGCAAGGACAAGACCTTGGAGTCAAGACTGGGCAAACAAGACTGGGCAAACCTTACACTGTAAAGAATGGGCAAACCTTACACTGTAAAGAACTGCCCTGTACTGGAAAGTCACCCCGTGAGTCAAAAGGAGTCTGGGCTCCTAAAAATCGCTGGGTTTATGAATGACAAAGGTGACCCTTTGACAGGGTGTGTAGCTAGCTGACAGAGAGCACTCAGCGTGTAAACGCTGGGTTTGAATCCAGTCTTTGTGTGGACCAGCTCTTCCTGAGGCTGCTAACACATCCACACCTGCTGACAGCCCCGTGTTACTGTGTAATCTCTCCCCTCCCTCCCATGCTAACCTCAAATACATCTCAAACCTCAGCACCCTGCCCAGACTTCAGCCTGCGGGCCCAGGAGGATGAAAGGAGTTTGTTCCCACATCCCTTCATGGAATTCAAAGGGAAAGCAAGGAGTTTCATCATCCAGATCAACAAAGGCATGGCTTTTTTTTTCTTTTTCTGAAACATGCTTCTGGGTGTATGATTTTATATCTATAATATAGGTATATAATGGTTTATGATACTTCCCAAACAATTATGGACTTCATGGACCCTTGGTCCAGACTTATTCATCTACTGGTCAATTAGATATTCCTACCTCCTACTTCTCAGTGTGTGGGAAAAGAAAGATAATGGGGAGATTAGGGGTGAAGATAATGGTGATAAGAAAGAAAAGGTAGAGGGGGAAAAAGAGGAATAAGAGGGGGAGGGGGAAGAGAGGGGGAAGCAGGGAGGAGGGAGAAGGGAGGGAGTGTTATACACTCTTCGGGACGCCAATTGTGTAATAACAATGCCCCCACCCACCTGATGGGTAATAGTGTCTTCGCCGGTACCTCCAGGCACCCCTCTGGGATGTCTCCTGGAAAATCTCAAGTCTCTAAAAACTAATAAACCTCTGTAATAAGGTCTGGACTCAATATAAGCCAGACAATAATTCAAAATGGCCACCTAATGACACCCTAGATCCAATTGTTTTAAGGGATCTTAATACATACTGTCAGCAATCCGGTAAATGGGACCGAATCCTATACGTTCAAGCTTTTATCTATCTCCGGTCTAAGCCTTCTCTTTGCCCTTAGCTCATTTGCTCCTATAGCCTGTGTATGTTAACAAGCCTAAATCTGCCTAGACACCACAATTTTATCCATTACTGCCAGCTTTCTTTCTGTGATCCTAGCATCTTTACCAACCAAGGCAATATACTTTCCTCTACCTATGCAACCTGTCAAAGCTACTTAAGATTTCCATTCCTAGTCTCTCTTTAACTATTGCTCTCCTATCTTGCACTCAATCTTGTCAGAAGTTTGTTATTAGATTTAAGACAGACAGAATTCCCAAAGGCCTGACAGCTTCTCCCAGGAGGTCTCAGAAGAAAGATGGACACCACCACAGGATGTCTCAGAAGAAAGATGGACACCGCCACAGGATGCTGCCTGAAAGTGCAGTGGACAAAACTAGATACCTTGAGTCAAATGACTTAGCTAAACAAAGGTAAGCCATTTCTCATGTCATGGGTATCCATTCCACAGAGAAAAGCCGTGCATCTTCTGTGTTTGAAAGCCACACTGACAGCCAAAGCCGCCATGGAGACCAGAGACCACAAAGAACTGCTGGCCACTGGAATCTGTCATTCTTTAATAATATAACTGCTAAGTTATTTATTCCTCAGACTTCTGACTACATTGACAGCTAGACAGTTATCTCCTTACCTAAACTCTGTTTCCATTAAATGCTTCATATTTCCTCTTCTTGCTCTGTCACTGTACCAACCTTCAATTCTATTCCTTCTGATCCACAAAGGCTCATCTTAAAGACTGTTCATGTGGTTAACTCATGTTATCTCTTTAATGGACTTGTTAGCTACAGGAAACCCAGATCTACTGCTCATGGACCAAGTAGGCTCCATCCAGATAAGTACATTTGCCCAAGTTCCCACTTTACTACCTTTCCAAAGGGTGGGATTCCTCTGGGTTTCAATTGTACATCTTAAGAAAATTTTCCTTTCTCCCAAATGTATTTAGTGTTATTCCCTAACTATACTAATGTGTTCCAACATCTTGTTAAGTCCAGGCCCTTGCCATATCCAGGACAGCTCCAGAGAAGCAACCTTCAGATGCTCCAATCTCCTCTCAGCTTCTCCAGACGCAGACAGCTTCTACTGGACCTGTTCTCCTGACCTATCTTCAAATGGCTCTACAAACCCTGGACAGCAAAGAAGCAGCCAGTCCTCATGAGACTGGACAGTCACCCCCCCATACCCCTTTCTCTAGGTTCCCCAGAGACACGCCGCCCCAATGTCAGCATGAAGCAGCCAGATCACAACAACGATCCTATTCCTGCTTCGCCGTATGCGCCGTCACTTCTTTTCTTTTTTCTTTTTCTTTTATTAATTAACCAGACATTGGGGAATGTTGGGGTTTTGTCTAAGCTCCACCCCACACCTACCTGGCAATGGCCAGGTATGCCCCGCCCCAGAGATCTGGCCCACTATAAGAGGGGCTACTTGCCCCTCCTCTCTCTCTTTGCTCTCTGTTCTCCCACATACTCTCACCTCTCTGCCCCTGGGGCTCTTCCCCCCCCCTCCACGTGGTCATGGCCGGCCTCCACTCTCTCTATTCTCTCTCTCTCTCTCTCTCTCTCTCTCTCTCTCTCTCTCTCTCTCTCTCTCTCTCTCTCTCTCTACCACTAACTCCCATCCCCTATTCTGAATAAACTCTATTCTATACCATGTCTGTGTGTGTGTGGTCCCTCAGGGGCAGAGGTGCCCAGGCAAGGGCCCGCCTGGACACCTTCCCCCACGCCGCCTAGCCACACTCACCTAACCCCTATATTACCCCCTTTAAGCCTCATCATCCTGCTAAATCCTTCAGGGAGTGACTATCAGATCCTGCCGGCCCTCTTGTAGCCCTGTGATCTGTGACTTCTGTGCAGGTGCCTCTCTGTTCTCCAGAGAAAAGGGGCAGGGTGCAGCCTGTGTCAGAGACTAGGCCTGCTCTGACTCAGCAAGCAGGCAGCCAGGTCCGGATCTCCCCGCTTCACTCAGACCCACAGTGACCCATCCGAATAACAATGCGGGTGAGCTGTTGCTGCCTGCAGAGCCCGAAGCCCGCTGGGGATGCCGAGCCGCTCTGGGTAAACACCCTAACAGCCGATTTGAAGCATCAAATTAATTTTTACGGTGTCCAGTCAGCCCAAGCTCATGATGACACATGAGGCAGTGTTCCTCCAAGGTCTGCGGTTGCCATGGTTCCCGGGGAGCACAGTCTCCTGGCTGTGCGCCTAGAAAAGGGTTCATGAGGGAAAACAGAGGGTACTTTCTGGGAAGGGCGGTGACTGTATAGACCCTCAGAGGAGTCTCCTGCTACATTGGATGAGACCTCACACAAGTGTAGGACTCTAGAGCCTCCACCAGAAACAAGCAGTGTGGGGGTCTCTTCTAGGTCTGTGAGAGCTCCGTACCTTGGAGAAGCCTTGAGGCTTTCAAGGAGTTCAAATTACCCTACAGGAGTACTGAAGTTGGCTCAAATGGTCTTTTCTCCATGACTTGGATGTCTGCTCAGGGTTTGGGGAATTTTTTCTTTTCTTTTTTCGTTCTTTTCTGTTTTCTTTTCTTTTTCTTTTTTGTTTGTTTGTTTGGTTTGGTTTTGGTTTTTCAAGACAGAGTTTCTCTGTGTATCTCTGGCTGTCCTGGAACTCTCTGTAGACCAGGCTGGCCTCAGACTCAGCGATCCACCTGCCTCTGCCTCCAGAGTGCTGCGATCAAAGGTGGATAGCACTACGCCTGGCTAGTTTGGGGGATTTTTAAAGACTTACGATAGTTTTAGTTATGTGTCTGTGTATGGGTATGTACGCAGATGCCAGGAGGGGGTTGAGTCCACCAGAGCTGGAGGGAGAGTGGTGAACTACCTAATGTGTCAGGAACTGAACTTGCATCCTCGGCAAGAGCTGTCTGTATCTTAACTGCTGAATGGTCTCTCTAGCTTCGACCAGCACTCCAAACTTTTAAAAGACGGTTTATTTTGTGCTCAGGGTTTTGCAAGGTTCCTGGTCTGGGAACCCTGGGGTGATCCTCTGTGCAAGCCCTCAGAGGTCTTAGGACCTGACTGAGGGAAATTCCGTGTGGGACTCCAGTTCTACCTCCTCCAGCAGGTGCAAAACAGCTGGAGTGCTGAATAGTCTTGACTAATTCTAGTCCAGGGCCCCAGGGAGCCTGGGTGTGAGATCTGTGAGAGGCCCGCCCATTATCCCTGAGAACATCATCGCACAGACTGTCCTGGCTCCCAGCACCCTTGGACCATAGCCGAAGGCGAGCCGCCCCTGCCTGGGGTGAGGATACGGGCACTGCCCCTGAAGTCAAATCCAGTTATGGCCCACATGTATAATTCCAGCTCTTGGGAGATGAGAGAAACTCTGTCTTCTCCTACAGGCTCCTGTTGAGATGCCCACTTGCTCTGGATGGTTAAACGCTGTATCAATTATATCTCAAGCCCTCCAGTTGCTTATTCGTAGTTCTCAGATTAGTGACTTTCCAGAATACAGGGGGCAAAGTTTCCTTCCTCTGGAATGAAGGATGATTTAAGGGATAAGGCCTGGCTGCTAAGACTTCTTTCATTTAGGTAAAAGGTTCTTTGAGAAGGCACCATCTTCCCAAGGGGGTTTTCCTCGTGGCAAAGGCAGGCACTGGGATCAGAGGTGGTTATTTCACAGGTTCAGATGGGGAGGTGGGACTGACCTGGGAGTTCTTCCTGGCTAGAATTCCTGTCCCACGTTCCTCTAAGATTCTGGGGGATGAGGAGTCCTTAGTTAGAAAATGGGTGGTCTAGGAGGAGCAGTGTTAAGTTAGTAGCAATATATATCAAATTTATGTCCCAAGTCTCCAGTATGAGAAAATTCTGCCAGGAGAGAAACAGCAGAGTGGTGCTAGTGTAATTTCCTGGGTGTCGGCACCATTGTTATGTTCATAAAAAGAGAAAGAAGTTTAGAGAATGTGGTCTTGCTAAGCCTCCCTGGTTGGCATGGACCTTGGGGTCTTTGTCCCTGCAGTCTCCCAAGCAGCCTTCACTTGCCTTTGTTGTTTTCATGATATTTTTTGCCATTTCCATGTCTTGTGCATTTGTATATGAACTTTAATATAGTCATATCATTTTCTACAAACAACAAAAGGCAGAAAGCCTCTTTGGGGTTGAGCTGGGTGTGGACTGGCTTCTACCCAGTCCTTTCTGTTCTGTGTACTTGGCTGCGTTCACACTTACTTAGGCATTTGATTTTCTATCCATGATGTACAGTTTTCAGCGTATGTCTTGTGTTTCTTTTATGCAAATATCTTAATTGCTATATAGGCCCTCTACAAAGTTATTTGTTTCTAAATATTTTATCTAGTTTGCTGTAATTGTAAACAAAATTGCTAAATGTTTTTATTCTTATCTAGTTTGCTATTATTATTGTAAATAGAATTGCTAAATGTCTTTATTTTTGTCTAGTCTGCTGTAATTGTAAACAGAATTGCATACTTTATTCCTTTGGGGGGTTGCACATCATTAATGCACAAAAATAAAACTGATATTTGAATATTGATCTAATATACTGAAGCCTTGGTAAACTTATTTAGCTCTAATAATTTTTAATGGATTCTTTGCAGGTTTCTAAGGTCGTTTTGTCTACAAATACTGAGTTGTACTTGGAGAAGATGTTGGATAAAATTGGCAGGAACAGACATCCTTGTTTTTTGCTGATATTCGAAGGAAAGCAGTCGCTCATTCAGAGCATAAATTAGCTTTTTATCAGATTAAGGAACTCCCCGTCTTAAATTATTGCAGCCGGCTAGAGGCACAACACCATGGCTGTCCCTGACAAACCTAGACTATTTTTCCTGAATGGTTTCTCAACAAAGCACAAGTAGCTATATAATAAGCACACACAGAGCCAGAGATGTACCTGACTTACTGGTTTTTCTTAAATGGACTGAGTACATGCTGGACAGAATGCAGTCACTTTTCTGAACCTGTAAATGTGTTCCTCATTCTAACTTGACTTGAGGGAATCAAACTACTGTTGTTGTCTCCCAGGATTGCACAGTTTCAGTAAGTCTCTCAGTGCCTGGAATACCATGAGATTCTAGATCCATCCTTGCTTTCAGGGGTACTTCACATATGAGGGACAGATTGTTCTCGAATAGTATCAAAGGGACAGTGTAAACTACGGTGCCAGGGGGGTCTTCTTGAGGGTCTCTTCTGTCGCTGCCAGCTCCAGCAGCTAAGAACTGGCTTGCAGAACAGGAAGTTGAGAGGGTGGGAACAGGACTGCGCCTGCGCAGTGTTGGCCTGGACCATGCTCCTTTAGGATCGCTATTGGTCTGTGTCATTATCAGAAAAGGTAGGCGTGTCTCAGAGCAGAGCATTCCAGAGCTATTTGAAAGCATATGGAAACGGTTTACAGGCAGATATTTGAAGTTTTCATGAAATTAACCACATAATTGTTTTCATGGTAAAATAAAAAGGGGCCAAGTTCATGGATTCATTGTTGCTTGCTTAATCTCAGAAAGCTGGAGAAGGGGGAGCACTTAGAAGACTACTGACACAAACCCATGAGGTGCGAGCACAGTTGTTAAATACTAAATGTTCTGCTAAGACTTAAAATAAAAAACCCATTGTTTTGACACGAGCGAGAACACCAAGGAGAACGGTAATATAGGTGGAAACGCCATCACTGATGCAGGAAATCATGGCGCATTCGCATTATAGCTAGTTGAGGTTGAATCTGTTTCTTAGTTATCACAATTAATATTATTCCCTTTTTTAAAAAAAGGTTGGTGCTAGGCTAGACATGTCATATTAATCTCTCCCATGATACTAAAAATCAAATGTTTACCCTAACAATTTCAGAGATTTTAGTAGTGACCCCAAGCATAGCAAGCCCCACCTCCCTCTCTCTTCCTTCTTCTGTCCCTCCCTGTCCCCGTCCCCGTCCCCCATTCCCTTCCCTGTCCCCCTCCACCACCCTGTCCCCCTTCCCCTCTCCCTGTCTCCTCACCTTCCTTGTCCTCCCCCCCTCCCTGTACCTCTCCCCTCCCCTCCCCTCCCCTCCTCTCTCCATCCTCATCCCATCCCCTTCCCCATCCCCACTTCTTTCCCCTCCCCCTTTCCCTCCCCTCCTCTCTTCGTCCTCATCCCCCCATCCCCACTCCTTTCCCCTCCCCCTTTCTTCCCTTTCCCCTCCCTCCCCCTCCCTTTTTTTCTTTCTTTCTTTTTTTTTTTTTTTTTTTTTTTTTTTTTTTTTTTGGTTTTTCAAGACAGGGTTTCACTGTGTAGCCCTGGCCTGGAACTCACAAATCCCCTTGCCTCTGCCTCACAAGTGCTGGGATTAAAGGCTTGTGCCACCACTGCCTCTCTCTCTCTCTCTCTCTCTCTCTCTCTCTCTCTCCTGAGTGAGCTGGTGCATACACATGCACACACAGGTGTGGAGCTATTGATAGAACCCAAGGCTTTGTGCATCATAGAGTAATTAATGTTCCACCACAGAGCTAAACTCCCAGCCAGGAGTGTTCAACTGTGTCTGATGACTAGCTGGTCAATTGGTGAGTGCCTAATACTCACTGCCTGCCACTAGTTTCCAGTATAAATAATAATAATGAAAACCTCCTTTTTGTACCACAGCACAAAGATAAAATACCGGCTCTTAGTAACTTTCCAAAATACACCTCTAAAACTCCCCTGAAGGATCAACTCCTGAGTAATGGTGACGGAGACCCCAGTTCCAGCTTCCAAAGGCACTGTCTGTCGGAAACACCAGTCTTCAAACAGTCACAGTTTTTTGTTTTTTGAATCTGTTGATGTAAGAATTCTCTTTGATTTAAATGATGTTTCTCTTGGAGAAGGCTTGTTTTTCCAGCCAAGTTAGGTCACCGAACTGGTAATACCAGGAAAAGAAAAAGTTACAGAAGACATTTTAAAACAGAAACTATGATCACACTTTTTATCTGTGCCTCCACTGAGTTTCTGATGACTTGTGTATAATTTTACAAGGAAATGCTTTCTTTTCATTCATAAATAGATTTCAGGATTTTCTTTTTCTTTTCCCCACTCCCACCCCTTTTGGTGCTTTGTAGAGAATCCACTCCTCTCACTGGACACTTCTATTCTCATGTAACAAATTAACAGTTTGCATTAATTCATTAAGACATTAGGCCAAATACCATCGATTCTGATGGCCAAACATTTCAGCTTCTTCTTAAGTTCAGAAGGCCAGTTTGCTCCCTCACCTGAAGGCTGTGGGTGACTCTGGGATCTGGGGATTGTTTAATCAGGTTTACTGTGTATACCATGCCTGACCCCCTTTCATAGAAAATTGTTCTCTTGGCTTTGTAAAGACTCGTTGTCATCAAAGTCGTTAAATTAATTAATAATTAGTTAGGTTATTTCCATGACTTGCTCTTAAAAGAGACAAACTGACTTTTGGAAACAAACTCCTTTTGAAAGCTGGGTGGTGGGTTTCGTTGTTTTTTCCTATCAACTGTATATCAAGATATTTTGTAACATTTGAACATTTTATAGAAAATTAAACCAATGAGCAGTGAAGGTAAAAGACAAGTGTTGGCATCAGAGTCGCCCTTGTGTGGGGTCCCTGGTGGCATCCCAGCACTGGGGAGGGATTTGAAATCAGGGCTAAGAGGAGGAGAGGAAGCAGCTTAGGAAGAACAGAGCTTAACTCAGAACTCGTTGGGGGGGGGGGGGGTTAGAAGCTCTGAAAAGAGTGTTCAGTCATGGGGGGAGGGGCCTGGACCACTCCAAGTTCCCTTTCTTCATTTTGTTTATTATTTAAAAATGGATTCTTGGGGCTAGAGAGATGGATTAGCAATTAAGAGTACTGGCTGTGAGACCAGAAGACCCAAGTTTGAGTCCAGTACCCGCATGGCAGCTCACAGCAATCTGTAACTCCAGTACCACAGGATCTACTGCCTCCTGGCTTCCTTGGTACCAAGCATGCATATGGTGTACAGAAATGCATTCAGGCAAAATTCTCATATAATTAAAACTAAGTAAATAATTTAATGCATTTTCTTTCTATTGAATTTGCTCAATGCAAACTCTCTCCCTTGGTAAAAACTCTCTTGCCTGCTTGGTGTGGTGATTCTCTGCATTTGGGAGGCAGAGACAGGGAAACCTGGGAAAAGCAGGCTAACTAGATGAGCCACAGCTGGTGAACTCTGGGTACAGCGAGAGACCCTGCCTCAGAAAATAAAGTGGAGAGAGATCAAAGAAAACACCAGGCATCAACCTCAGGCCTCTGATTCATATGCACGCACACCCACACACGTGTAAACATGCATAAACATCCAAAAATAAATGTTTAGAGAGGATTTTCTTGGCATTAAGTCAGTATCTGCCCAAGTGGGCCTGTGCTGGAAATATTGGAATCAAAAGATGCCTCTCCTTCAGAGAGAATTAGACTGCAAGATGATCAGAGCCCGTTCAGCCCACCCTATGGGTACAAAAGTAAAAGCGCAGAATACAGGCAACTCTGTAAGATGTCTTGGCAGGGAACAGGCAGAGCTAACAGGCAATTGACTGTGGTAATTTCCTGGGGATCATATTATTCTAAGAAGCAAGATGACTACTCAAACTGACTTATAAGTTTCTTGTGCCCAGACAGTCTTGCTTGAGGGGCCTTACATTTTGAGTACAGCAAATACAAGGTAATCTCCCCTTTGGATAAGGATGAAAGGCTTGGAGAACTAGCCCACTGCAACCTTCATGTACCACAAAGGACAATGACTTCCTATGTAGGCTACAGGAGGCCATCTAAGAGACAGCAGCGAATTCATTCCTAAGGGATGTGTCAAGAAATTAGTTATTGAAGGAAGTCAGCTCAGAGTCGAACAGGGTAGCTCTTCGTGTGGCCGTCCTGCCAGGAGCTGGTCTTTTCAGCTAACAGACTACTGGCACAGTGGTCCCCAGGGCAATGGAATTCCCCTGAACTTTCATACTGAGAGAAGAAGTCTGGGGTCCTGGTGCGAGCCAGAGGTGTGTTGCCTCTCAGAAAGGGAATCATGCAGCTTTGGACAGTGTGTCTCTTGAAAGCGAGACCAGTGAGTCAGGTAGGGACAGGTCCACACCTTGACCAGGACTGTCCTGTATTTAAACCTAACTAACCACTACACCTCTTTGTCCCTTTTCCCAGTGTTGAAAAAAAAATCCTTTTCCACTTCTCATCATTATTTGTCTCTTTAGTTGGCCCGAGAGGACAGGTGGCCGTGCTGTCAGAATGCACGCAGTGACCCTCGAGCCCAGGGACAACGCGAGTGCCCACGCAGAAGAGCTGTCCACAGAATTGTAGCCGAGCATGGGGAACATTGTTAGAAGTAGAGTTCACAATCTACTATATTTGTTCTGTTTGTTTATATGTTTGGTTTGGGGTTCTAGTTTGGGTTTTGGTTTTGTTTGCTTGTTTGTTTCATTTTGTTTTTTGAGACAGTCTCTATATAGCCTGGCTGTCCTGGAACTTGCTATATAGACTAGGCTGTCTAGGAATTCACAGAGATCTGCCTGCTTCTGCCTCCCGTGTACTTCTAGTTTAAAGAAATCTAATTTAGGGCCCCGAGAGATGGTTCATCCCTTGTTGATCTTTCAGAGGATTTGGGTCCTGTTTCTGGCACTGACATTAGATTGCTTGCTCACAACCATCAATAACCCCAGATCCAGGGGATCTGACAGACTCATCTGCCTCCATGGGATCTTTCATGCACATAGCAATCACACATACACACAGACATGTACACATAAATTTCAGAAATAAAAGAAATCTGAATTTGGAAAGTAAATGAACTTTTACTTCCAAGCTAAGAGGAAAAATGGTCACTCTTGTTTGTACCAGGAAAGTGAGGTAGTGCCAGGTGCTTCCTGAGTCAAGGAAGAGCCTGTACCCCAAAAGGGAAGGAAGGAAGAGTGAATGCAACTGTCTATAGGTTAAAGAAAAATAATAACCATACCCTACCATATAGCACAAATACCATAAACAATTTCATTCATTTTCTTAGTTTTAGTTTCCCCTATACATTTGCGTAAGAGTCATTTAATCCAGGAATGATCACAGGTGGCAAATTCAGAAAGAAAATTAGTGATATCTAATGCTTTCCCTGGATGATGTATTGCCCCCATCACTAAAAGGAAGAAAAGACAAAGCTCAATGAGTTAGGCCATTGAAAAGAAAAAGCTCAATGAGTTAGCCATTTAACATGAAGCTTAAAGATGCATAAAAGCATTTCTCATGTTCCTTAGCAATGAAAAGTTCATTATGCCATCCTGTGCAATATGGCTTTTGTGTAGAGAAAGAGAGAGAGAAAGAAAAGACCCTTTGTTTGCTAGTTTTCTTGGCTTCGGGTCTTCACTATGCAATAAACTTGGTCATTGTTCTAAAAATCTGGATAAGAACAGCACCCGTTACTGTTACAAGCAACAGTCAAGTAAGGCAAGAGATTCCATATGAACTCAGGGTTAAAGGACATGGCTCCAGAAATGTTGATGGGCACCATGAAATGCAGTATTGGAGAAAAAACTTACACTGCAGGGCTTGTTTCTTAAGATGACTTGGGATGTGCGTGACAGCCAGTTGGGCTCATTTGTGTTTGGTAGTGAGTATAGACTGTATTGCCCTGTAGTCCAAGTTCAGCTATTATGATTAGCTAATACAGCTAATCAGCAATATCAGCATGACCCAGGTTCTCAGGCTTTGCCAAACCTGAGTACTTGGTGCCTCAGACCAGGTCTCTCCATGGATATAAGATGGCCACCATGGCTTCAAGGCATGGTTGTGGTCTGAGAAGACAAGCCTGTTTTCTACTATGTATCTTCGTAAGATACTATGTATCTCCATAAGACACTATGTATCTCTGTAAGATACTATGTATTTCTGTAAGATACTATGTCTCTCCGCAAAACACTGTATCTCCATAAGATACCATGTATCTCCATAAGATACTATGTATCTCCATAACATACTATGTATCTCCATAACAAACTGTGTATCTCCATAACATACTATGTATCTCCATAACATACTATGTATCTCCATAACATACTATGTATCTCTGTAAGTCTTCTCTGCAGAACCCCGTAGTGTCTCCTTGTTCTTTCTACTTTTGTCAGTGCCTGGGATCAAATCCTTGTCTGTGTACATGCTAAACCAGAACCCTAACCACTGAGCTATTCCCAGGCATCTTCCCTCATGACTTACTGATATTTTGTCTCCTATCTATATTCAAACCAATCCCAGATTGGAGAAAGACCAGGGAGAGGCCACAGCAGGTCTGGCTATGAAGCTTCCTCCGAAGTTCACAGCTCAATAAGGAGATGGACATGAACAAAACTAGGAGGGTTAGAAAGGACAGAGGTGTAAGCCATCAGCAAACATTGCTGAGTCGTTCTCTGAGAGGCCGGGTCCCAGACAGCAGACACAGTCTACTGAATTTCAGAATATAGTGCCAAACTATGTAAGGTGAGTCCTGTACCTTTGAAGGCATATACACATGTGTGCTGTTAATTTTTATTTCCATTATTAGTTAGTTGATCATTGTTTCCTCGATGATTTCAGGAAGAAACCATGGACCGATATAGGAATTTTTACCTTTCTGACCAAGTCTCTCTGTTGCTTTCACTAACCAAAGACAGATGATGATTAGACAGAAAATCCACATTCATGATCCTTCTCAGTCCCGTCTGTAGGCACAACTACAATGTTTTCTGGAGTGAGTGTGGCAGGGGTTACTGTTTCTTTGCTCTGACATAAACAAGACATCATTCCTTTTTTTATCCTTTCTTGAAAACATGGGTTGTACCATGTTTAGTTTTACCGTGTGCAGTGACCTGGCCACATATCCAGAGCTCTCCAGGGATGTCTTGTTTTTCTGTTTCTTTGCTCCCATCCCTTCCACACACACTAATATGGATTGTGCTGTCTGTCTTCTGATCCTATTGTCTTCTTTCCTGACACTAAAACCTCACCTTTTTCTGGGTGTTATAAATAATATTTTCACTATGGTGTCCAGACTTCCTTTCCAGTATGCCCAGGGCTTCTCCTCACTCACTGAGTGCCGTACTGTACTGCTGGCTACTGTTTTGTTACACTTACTCGTCTGCTGGCTACTGTTTTATTACGCTTACTCGTCTGACCCATGTCATGTTGATGCTGATGTGGCTCCATTACTGTTGCATTCACCCTCCTGGGGGCTAATTTGTGCTTCTTTCACAGCACTTGAGTCTTCCTACACTCTTCCAACACTATTGCGCTTTCCTCAGATGTTTCTGGTCTCCTGAGGGCAGCTGCTGTTGGAGGAATGCTCTTCCTCTTGTCTTCCTCCTGATTGCTCTACTCGTTCCCAAGGCAGGGTTTGCTTTCTTTGATTGCTCATCTTTGAGTAAAGCCGGTGTCAGAATCACCCACAGGACACAGAGTGTGGAGATTTTATTTGCTCCGATGATTCACTTGGGTAATGATTGGATGGTCTCAGCTCCACAGCTGGACAGCAGGTTGGTGCGGAAGCTTTCCTGCCCAATTCTGAGAGTTTGGCTTTCATTCTAGCACAGCCCTGATGGCTGGATTGCTGGCCCAGTTATAGGCTATTAGTCCGAGGACACATTACTCCTCGGGCACCTGTCTTTCTGTTTCCAAGTATAACGTTTGATTTCTGGTGATAAGGAATACACTTAGGATCCAAAGTCTCTCAGAACTGGTCTCTGAAGGAAGCTTAAAAGACAGAGACAATAGAACTAGAGAATCATGAGCCCTTTAACAAAAGGGGAAAGAGAGAGAGGAGTTAGAGGACCAAAGCAGGCAGGTGGGCTGGGAAGAAGAACAACGCAGCCACCCTCAGTCTTGTGAACCTGTTTGTGAGACTTTTTGAGGTGGGAACAGTTTTCAGGATGATGTGAGCTTTCCTGGGAAAACTGAGTTTCACATTCTTGGGTCAACAAAGGAAGAAATAATTAGCTGCATTTTATTACTGTGGGGTTTTAGCTTTCTGTTAAAGGATGTATTGTGTTGCCTAAAACCCAGGAGGGATTTCGAGATAAGAGATAACTGCTTAAATATTTTGTCCTGGAGTTTACCTTGCTGCCTTTGTTGGTTTTGGGCTAGGTGTGACCACCACGTAAGCAGAATCTAGGAATGCATAGCAACTGGTGTCTTGAAGCCTGTCTCAGGCTCCTAGCTGTTCTTTAAGATTATTTTTAACTCTAGGTGTTGCTGTGTTTGTTGAGACACTGGCCACAGCAGTTTCAAGTTGCCCTCCTTTGTGCTCTGCCTTCCTGCCTGCCCTCTCACAGCAGTGGGGAGGAGTCTTTCAACAGCAGCCCACAGTATAGCATGAGGGCCTACACTCCTGATGACCACTCCAGGCTTCTCACAGTGTTCACCCAAGTCTCTAAACAGAGGAATGCGGTCTCCTCTCACCTTGTTTTGTGTCTCCAGGGTCATTGATTTCTGTGCAATGGCCGGGCCAACCGAGGCTGCTATCCCTGCCCCCTGCTTTCACCTACGTAACAACTGCTTCTAGATTTTGCTACCTGATCCTCTTAGCTTTAGGTGACTTTGAATTTTCTCTGGCTTCCTGGGACTTTAGAAGATGCCACGACAGGTTTCCACCCCAGAATGCTCACCCCGATCCATTTAAAATCAGAAATGAAGGCTGAAGGTGCAGCTCAACATGTGTGAGGCCCGAGGCTGTCTCTAGCACACTGTCCAATACAGTGCCTCTCATCTGAGCACTGGGGAGGCTGAGGCAGAAGCCCTGGAGCTCGTGGCATGGCTGTGCCATGTGGTGAGACAATGTCTCCAAAACAAGCCCATGGGCTAGAGAAGTATTACAGGTAATGACGTGCTTGCATAGCATGCACAAAACCTGAGATTCCTTCCCCAGCACCTCACAAGACTATTCAAACATGCCGCCTAGCACTCTTGAGGTAGAGGCAGGAAGATCAGTAGTTCAAGGCCATCTTGTCTACAAAGTGATTTGAGAACAGTGCTAGCTATTGGAGTAAAAAGAGCAAAATAACAAAATAACAGGGAAACGCTCCCCCCCCCCACTGGAGAGATGGCCCAGTGGGGTCTAGAGAGTTGGCAGGCCGGCAGGACCGTGGAGAGATGGTGGCCCAGCAGGGGCAAGAGAACTGTGTTGGTTTCTGCGATGGTTTCTGCGGTCGCTCGAACGTCCTGTCTGCTCCCTGCATTACTGCTGTCGCTGCTGGACGTGCCCACACGTGCACACCACGGGCACCGCGCCGCGTGAGTGGCAATGAGACACGCTAGACCAGATAGCTCCACGTGGGCTTTATTTAAGATAGGGAAGGGGTAGCGGGCGGGAAGGAAAGGGGGAAGAGAGAGAGAGAGAATAGAGAGAGTGGAGGCCGGCCATGACCACGTGAAGGGGGGGGGGGGGAAGAGCCCCAGGGGCAGAGAGGTGAGAGAGTATGGGAGAGCAGAGAGCAAAGAGGGAGAGGAGGAGCAAGTAGCTCCTCTTATAGTGGGCCAGATCTCTGGGGCGGGGCATACCTGGCTATTGCCAGGTAGGTGTGGGGTGGAGCTTAGACAAAACCCCAACAAACTGGCTGGTTGCTTTTTAGTATTTTCTGCAACATTCACCCGGAACGCCCCCCCCCCCCATTTCCTGGAAACTGTGAGAGCACTTCTAATCCAGAGTGACCATGTTTTAATGATCTGGATTTGGGGATTTGTCCTTGGAGTTTCTGCATTTTATTTTATTTTATTTTAATAATTTGAGACTTGGTTTTCTTCCTAAAAGAAAATGCTTCCCTGGAGAATTCTGCTGCTCTGTTTATTTGGTGCCTCGTGACAAATGAAGACGTGCATATCACATTTGCTTGGGACACCACTGCTCAGCTCACCTTTAGGACAGGCACCAAGCTGGGCAAGTGGGACAAGCAGACACCGCACACCGCCTCACCCAGCCCTTACTACAGCGTATGGGGTACTTTCTTTTAAAAGCGTATTTATTTATGCATATATGCTGTGCGTGGTATGTGAACTTGTTAGTGTGGGTATGTGCGCATGTGTACGATGGCTTGATATGGATGCCTTTCCTCAATTATTCTCCAACTTAATTCTTGAGACAAGGTCTGACATTGAACCTGAAGCTAACTGATTGGCTAGCCTGGCTGGCCAATGAGCTTCAAGGATCTGCTTATCTCCACCCACCTGCCAGCATGCCCCCTTCTGGGCTCACCAGCACACGTCGCCATGCCCAGCTTTTTCCATGGGTTTTTAAGGTTCCAAACGGGGGTCCATATGCTTGTGCTATGGGCATTTCACTCACAGACGGAGCCATGTTTCTAGCCTCTTTCCGATGGAGGATCAGCCAGCCACGAATGGGGCCAGACAATTGACCAAGCTCAAGATGACAGTCCTTTGTGGAGCCTTTGGAGCCTCCAGGATTTTATTAATTGATTAGTTAATTAATGTTTTGAGACAGGGTTTCTCTAAGTATCTCTGGCTGTCTTGGAACTCGCTACGCAGATCAGGCTAACCTCAAACTCACAGAGATCTGCCTGCCTCTGCCACCCGAGAGTGCTGGGATTAAAGGTGTCCGCTGCCACACCCAGCCAGAAGCTCCAAAAATTTAAGCCCAAGGGCATCAGTTGCCTTAAAGTGTACTTGTGAGCCTGTCAAAAAACCTCATTTGCAGACTATTTTCTGGAGATACATCTGCTTCCATTTTAGCTTTTGACATCTGTATCAAAATTTTCATTTGGTATTTGTGGTAGCTCTGGGGAGACGATAGAAATGAGGACAAAGAACCTCTCCCTCCATCCCCCCTTCACTGACTCCTTGGTGTGTGTCCTATGGGTGGGTGAAGACTTGGACCTTGGTCTGATCCAAAATGAATCCTGACCTGTAAGTGGGAACAGAGGCCTCTTTAAAGGTCACCGAAGATTTGATTGTGGCTTCTTTTAGACTGGTTGAACCAGATGAGGCAGGAGAAAGCAGACTACGTGATTTAGCCCGTTTCCAGCAGCCTTTTGCAAACACCCAAAGCCTGTTTGGCGCCTGGCCTCCTCCTTCCTTGGAGTCTTGCCTCCTCTGAGCAGACTCCAGCCCCTCAGTGGCCCTATCCCCGCCCTCCCCTCCCCCCCACTCCTGACCAACAGGTGCACAGTTTGTTCACACACAGGCAAGAGAAGAGCTGCTCCCAGTGGGGTGCTGCCCGTCAGTCTGCTTCAAGGCTAGAACTCATTTTTACAAACAAATCTTCCTCCTGTTTATCCCACTGGACCTCTGCAGTCTCTGGTATGAGGCGCCAGCTCCCGCTAAGCGGCTAAGCTAGGGGCTTTTCTGCTGCACTGTGTAAATGGCAGAGCACGCGTCACGTTTCCATGGGTCTTGGACTGTGCTGCGGAGTCCTTTGGGGATGTTCTAAAGTTCATGGTCCTTTGGAGCCAGGAGAGGAAAGCCCAACAGCAAAACAAGTGGAAAGAAAGAAAGGCAGTGTTCTGGTCACATGGTCTCAGGCCTTTGAAATGCTTGCCCGAATCTATTCTGTTTCTGAGAGGTACCGAATACACTTGTTACATTCTAGGTCTAAGGTCTTTTTCCCTTCATCCAAACTCTCCTCCTCCTTCTGAACATTTAGCACCCTTGATTCCTATAACATGGAATCTGGGGGCTAGTCTAACTTCTCTAATCTGTAAATTCCCATTTTCCCCTTAGCTCCTTTGCCTAACCTTCTGTTTTCCATCTGGTCATCCTTTACAGTCTTGGCTGAAGGCCAGTGTTCAGTATCAAAAAAAGCAAAAGTGACAATCGCTCTATTATAAACAAGAAGACCGCTTCTCAGCCGTGTATTGATCCACAGTAGCTTTCCCTGTTAGCAGGTGGGTTTTTCTCTACTGGAGAATATAGTATCCTTCCACCCTGCCTCTCTGCCTTTACTGTTGAATTGAGGAATTCACTGTTTCCATATCTGCTGTAAGATCCTTGCCTGCACAGCACACACAGCACTTGACTCGTTCTCCAAGTGAGAGCTCATAACATGGTCACTTCTAGAAGCTATGAGAAGTATAGATCAGAGCTGGGCAGCCCTTCCCCAGTGTCAGCTCTGTTTTATAGAAGTGGATTGGAGACCATGGCTCAACATCTCTGCTGCAGCCCTGAGTCCTCTCAGGAAACTGTGACTCTGTGGAAATGCATATCTGTCTTAGTCAGGGTTTTACTGCTGTGAGCAGACACCATGACCAAGGCAACTCTTCTAAAGGACAGCATTTAATTGGGGATGGCTTACAGGTTTAGAGGTTCAGTCCATTAACATCAAGGCTGGAGCACGGCAGAATCCAGGCAGGCATGGTGTAGGAGGAGCTGAGAGCTCTACATGCTCATCTGAAGGCTGCTAGTGGAAGACTGATTTCTAGGCAGCAAGGATGAGGGTCTTAAGTCCATGCCCACAGTGACACACCTACTCCAACAAGGCCACACCTCCTAATAGTGCCACTCCCTGGGCCAAGCATATTCAAACCACCATAACATCATTGAATTTTCTTGTGTCTCTTTTGTTTCTGAATTGCTACAAATATTTTTTGCCTACTTTCCTTGGGTATACTTATGCCTCATAAAGGGTGTAGTTATGCTTTGTAAATATTTCTTTTCTTTTCTTCCTTCCCCAATCTCCTTTCTTCTCTCCCTCCATGTCTTCCTTCCTTTTCTTTTAAGTTGCCTGGGCCAGCATCATCTCCATCACCAGGGTTTTTATTTTCACTTAGCATTGAGGAATCCTACATCCATTGCCTCTGGCAGTGACCATCAACCTTACAGTGATATCCTGTCTTACATTTCTGACTTCTAAACATCAGCTTCCTTGACTCATTGAATAATTTGTCTTTCCAACGTATCCAACTTAAAATTCTTTTCTAGATATTTATAATAAAACGTACTAAAATGCAAGCCAAAGTATCATATCAGTTCATACAAACTTCTTATAACTGATAGAAGAGAACCGAAAGCATCCGTGTTGATTTTATGGTCGTTGTGACCCAGCACCTGGAAAATCAACTTAAAGGAAAAGATTTTATCTTTTCTCACGCTTCCAAAGGCTCAACATGTCACAGTGAAGAGTGAGGCATCTCATGAGTGTCAGCTAGAAGTCAGGGAGACCGAGCAGGAAGCCAGGCTTAATCTCAAAGGCGTGGCCCCAGCGGCCTACAGTCTCCAGCTAGGTCCCACTAAAGTTTACACCACCTCCTCCCAGACAGTCCGCAGCTGAGGACCAAGTGTGCAGACAGTGAGCCTGTAGAGGACACGTCACACCGAAACCACAACAGCATTATTTCCGAACACACCAAACTACACAAATGCAGCCAGATGCGAGCCAAGCACCCTGCAGTGGACCATCCTCCAGGTCTTTCACTGTGGTCCATGTTTGTTTTGTGTGCCCCAACAAAGAGGTGACAGGAAGTGGGAGTTGGGCTCATTGTGATTTACCTGAGAATGTTGGAAATGAAAGCCCATGGATTGGACTGGATGGTAGAGCTGGTGTGAAGCACACACTTCAAACCAGACAACAGAGCTTGGGAAGAATGGGTTGCCTATGGCTTCCAACCATCCAGTAAGAAGATCGATGGGCAACGGCTGCTGGACCAAAAACCCAGAATTTGACCTTTTGGGGGAACTTGTCTGACTGATCCAGATTCTCTTTTTTGCCTGTTGTTTTAAGATCTTTCATAACTTTCTCCCCTCTCTCCCAGCCTGGCCAACTCTGTCAGCAGCCCGCCATGCTCTGGCACCACCTAGAACCTTCCCCTAACTCTGTGCTCAGTGCTCCAAGGCCTCCGTCTGCCCACTCCCTATCCTGTGTCCACTCTCCCCTTTCTTTTTAAATCTATTTAGAGCGCTTTTGACAGGCTAATCTTTCTAAAACACTTTTGCTGTGTCACAGCCAAGAATTCTGCTTAAGGACCTGTTGTCACTTTGGAAATGTGGAATAGCTTTACATAGTAACAGTCTATAAATAAGACCGCTTGTTAGGCAAAGCAGCAAGTTTTTAATCTGAGGGCAAGTCCAGCACAGCACAGTGTGTACACAGAGTGATGGACAGGAATAAGGAATCAGGGCCTCTCACCTCCGCCACCTGCCAGCCTCTGAACCTCGCTGTTTTGTTAGTGTCAGCAGGCAGCATCATTTCTGCCTGACCTCTGTAAGCTTCCATGGTTTCCTTCACCTCTCAGAATGGTGCCTGTGAAGATACACCACTCTCTTCCCTGTTGTTACGAAGATTCCCCCAACAATTTGCTTCTACCATCTCCCCAGGGCCGGCTAAACCCTCCTGGATGCTTCTACATTCCAGCAAGTTGCTCTCACCTTGTCCTAAATGATGCTGATGTTGCTGCATCTGAGCTCTGGTCCCCTGCTTATCCGTGTCCCAGAGGACAGTCAGTGGGCCTCCTTGGGCTGCTGTGGAGGAATTGAGGCATTGCTGTGTGCCAAGCATATAACTTAGGAGCTTTGCCCATGGAAATGGCATGCAGTTCTTCACACACACATACAGCTGGGAAGACTTAGCAACATGTCGCACGTGTGCCTCTTACTTTGAAAAAAGGCTAAACCATGGTTTAGATCCATGGCTGAATGGTGAGTTAGAGTTGGGCACAGGCTGGCTAGATTCAGCCAGTCAGCAAACTTTGTGTAGGAGCAAACAATTTGAAGTTGCTGCTAAGTGATTGATATTACCTGTATATCCCGGTAGTTTCCTGCACAGATTAATGTGTGGTACTGGAGAGATGCTCTCTGTTCTTTTTACTGTACCTTCTTAAATTCTCAGGACCAAGGAAACTAACCTCTGAGTATTTAGTTAACACTGCCTCAGAAGAGCCAATTTTTTTCTTTCAGCAGCTACTAAAATCTCTGATTACAAAGGAAGCTGCACCAGAGGTTCTACATGTGCCTTAAGAAAGTAGTTATGGAGCTGAGAGTGTTAGTGCACACCTTTAATTCCAGCACTCTGGAGGGAGAGGCCGGTGGAACTCTGTGAGTTCAAGGCCAGCCTTATTTACAAGGTGAATCCAGGATAGCCAGAGTTGTTACACAGAGAAAGCCTGTCTCAAAACAAAAAACAAAAACAAAACAACAACAAAGAGAAGGCAATTGTGATCGTTTGAATAAGAATGGCCCCCACAGGCTCCTGCATTTGGATGCTTTGCCATCAGGGTGTAGCACCATTTGAAAGGATTATAAGGATTAAAATGTGTGCTTTGTTGTAATGTTGGAGAAAGTGTGTCACTAGAGGTAGGCTTTGAGGTAGCAAAAGCCCGTGCCAGTCCCAATGTCTCTGTTACTGTTCCGGTGCCCGTCTGCCTGCCACCATGGTAATGAAGAAATCCTCTGAAACTGTAAGCAAGCTCCCAAGTAAATGCTTTCTTTCATAAGAGTTGTCTTGGTCATGGTGCCTCTCCATGGCAACAGAACAGTGATTGAAACACTAATCTTGGCAGGGTCTGGGGCACATGGCAGCTTAACTAAATCTAAACTACAGAAGTAGACCGAGGAGTTTAAATTATATCCGTGTGTAGTGAAAATTCCTGGTTTCTTTAAAAACGCAACTATGTTCCTGTTTTAATCCCAGGTGTGGGATTTGGGGCTGTTTCAGTTTGTCCACAGACATAAACTATGATTGTCTCATGCTCTAGGAGGGGCGTGATCTTTGCCAGCTACAGATAGTTTAATTCTGGGGACCCTGAAGAGGATATAAACACCAGAGCTGTGAGAGGGGCAGGAGGTGCGCTGAAGATGGCTACTGTCCAGATTGCTGTTGCGGTTTGACGAGAGGAAGAAGTTGGAGATGTCCTGACAGCAAAGATTGGGCTTGCCCCAAGGGACCCGATCACCGTAATCAGCAGGAAGCAGCCTGTGGAGGTCTATGTCCCCTTTCCACCCTAATCTTCTTTCTCTCCTACCGAGTATCGGAGGGTTGCAAGGGATCAGGGTGGAATAAGTGGTGGAAGGGAGGTAGAAGTATAAGCAATAAAATAATACAGCGAGCATGCCAACATCCACATCTGGTTCTGCGATTACATCTGAACCATCCAGAAGGCGTCTGGTATTATAAGAGTCAGGTTTTGAAACCATGTCTCAAGCCTTCCTGCTTCAGCTTCCTGTCAGAGAAAAGTTCCTTGTCACACTAGAAGTCAGTCCTTATTGGAACTGTAACAACATGACTCCTGTGCAGAGCTACGACAGGGTTTTGTTTTGTTTTTTGTTTTGTTTTGTTTTGGAAACTGGTCATAGTTTTGGAATAAAAAAATAAATAAGTTAAAAACCTAGAGGGAGCTGGAGAGACAGCTCAGAGTTAAGAATGCTTGCTGAGTACTTGAGTTCAGATTCCATCACCTATATCAAGTATTTCCAACCACCCATAAGTACAGTTCCAGAGGCTCCCTCTTCTGGCTTCTGTAAGCACCTGCACTCATATGTGTGCATGCAAACACACACACACACACACAGAGAGAGAGAGAGAGAGAGAGAGAGAGAGAGAGAGAGAGAGAGAGAGAGAGATCTAACAACAATAAACCCCCAAACAAAACCCTGTTGTTTTCATGAGGATACAATGAGAAAGCATGTATAACAGTGTGACATCATCTCTTGCTTCCCTCTTCTTTCTAGTACCTGTCACATATTAGCAAATAATAAATGTTAGGTGTTGTTGTAATTGTGATACTATTCTAATATGTGGGTGAAAGTAGAAGCTATGTCAATATTTGTGGTCACAGCAAATAATAGAACCTCTACTTGATGGTCTAGGTAAATTTGACCCTAGGCTACATAGTTCCAAGGGGACTCACCCAATGTGGTCATGTGTCATAGTTGAGCCCTACTTATGAGATGTCTAAAGGGGAAGGGCTTCAGAAATGAGGCTGGTTAGATAACTCTGTGAAGTCAGCCTGGAGGTCTCCACAATGTGCTGTGTTGTCTATGAGCCACTACTGAGACATCTCCATGCGTCTGATCATCTCCAGGGAGTCAGAGCAGCACCCGCAGTGGCCTGGCTCCTTCACACACTCTGTGGAACAATTACTTGGCTCCTGAGGGAGGGCTGCCTTCCATGTTCCCTGTTCCCTTCTGCCTCTGTTTCTGTATTAAGAAACAGGAAATAGACTGAGAGGTATATCCAGGACAGGTGAGCTGCTTGGTGAAGGTTGGCCTCCTGGAACCTCAGGGAGGAGAGTTTCACTGGGTCCCAGGTCCCTCCTGATCCCTATCCATGCAAGGACAGTTTCAACTCATGAGATCCAAGGTTCTCTAGGCCATCTCTACTCTGAGGTCACCAACACCCACACAGTAAGGAGTGGCTGGAACCCTAAAACCAAACCCATCTGTTTTGTCTCTTTAGATCTGTGCAGGCACACCCTCAGTCTTGTGACATGACTTGCAGCACTCTTGCAGAGGCTCAGTACACAGTAGTGATTAGGGAGTGCCTTGTGCTGTGCATTGATGGTGAGCTAGGGGACTGGTCCAGCTCAACTGCAAAGTTCCAGGGAGCCAAGGCAATGAATTGAGACCATGCTTGGAGTCCTGCAATAGTGTCACACCCTGCCACACACCTTCAAGTGTGACAGGAATGTGGAACTTCCAGCACTGACCAGATTAAACTCAGATCTTGGGTGGAGGGTGCTAATGTGTCAGATTTTTGGGTGTTGCCTTTTTTTTCCTTGCCTATTTCAGACGGATTTGTAAAATGAAGGCTGAACATGATAAATGTTAAAAGTAAGCAAATAGATCATTACACATGGAAGGAAAAAGCAAAATATTTATAACCTTGACGATGCAGAGCATGAGCTGCTAATGTTGGAAGATGAGACCATTGTCTTTCTTGGAAACTCCCTTCTTAATAATGGCTTAGTAATGGGGACAATTACGATGCAGCAGGGTCTGTTCTAGATACTTCGTTAAATAATTTATTCCCCATAAGATGATGAAGGAAAAATGATATCATTGTTCCTAGTCTCTAAGCAAGGATGCTGAAGGCAAGAGAAGTTGAGTAACTTGCCCAGTGTTGCAGAGCTGGGAAATGGAAGGTTTGTACCCAGGCATTCTGGCAACTCAGGGCCAGGTTATCTATTGATGGAAAAATCTTTTAGGCCAAGTCTTAGAAACTTCTGCCCTGTGCTTCTCCCAACATTCAAGCAACAGAGTGAGATATAAATATTAAATTGCAAATAAATGAATAAATGAATTAAAGATAATCTGCAACCACAAATCTTTCCTAGTAAGAACCCAGTTTTCAAAGCAAGGAAGCAAACAAACAGAAACCCTCTGATGTTTTGTCCACACTGCGAGTTCTTCCTCTGCAGAGCCCTAAGTGAGCGCCTCTGTGAGCCGTTGTTATTCTGGACCTCGCTCTGGCCTCTCTCCACATTCTTTCTTGTTTGCTTTCCCACCTCTGGTTCTCCTCACCAAGCTCCAATATACAAAATTTAATAAAGTTTTAACGTAACATGGGCTTTCATGTTAGTTTGCTTATCTCATGCACCAAATCAAGTTCTTGAAACATAACCACATTGGGAAAGGATGCTTGTTAGTGCTGGAGTTGGTCAGAGGGAAGGCTGGGATCATGGTGTGTGTGATGGTCAGAGGGAAGGCTGGGATCACAGTGTGTGTGGTGGTCAGAGGGAAGGCTGGGATCACAGTGTGTGTGGTGGTCAGAGGGAAGGCTGGGATCACTGTGTGTGTGATGGTCAGAGGGAAAGCTGGGATCACTGTGTGTGTGATGGTCAGAGCGAGGACTGGGGTCACAGTGTGTGTGACAACTTCCCAGTGCATGTGTTTAGGCTGTACTATCTCACATAAGAGGGATGCAGGCTGCAGCCATTCTCAATTTAGAGATGGGGAAACTGAGAGACAACTGGGTGTGGTTTATTCTGTGGGTGGAACTCAGGGGTCTCTGGACTCCTAATTGAGATGCTGATTAGGGGCCCTCTTCTCCCAGCTGTGTGGCAGCTTTTGAACTCTGTGCATCTTTGCCTTCCCCCAAGTCCTTCAGGCCAACCCTTGCCTGCTCTCGCAATCTCTGCTCGTAGAGAAGTTGAGGCTGTAATTTATCTTTGATACCTCATCCATCACCCAGAAAGTGGGGTGGCTCCAAGGTGGCAATGAAATGTGTAAGGCTCAGGATTCTCTAGTGAGCTCAAGACTTAAAGTTCTCCATCATGTGCCTGTAGCAGAAGACATTGGTCTCCTACAGATCCTCCTGATGCTCAGGTCCAGGTCACATTGAAGAGGATGCAATAGGTTTCCAGTCTTGTCTCATCCCTAATTCCTGGAACTGAGAACTTCAGGGCAGCAGACAGTAACTCACCAGCTCAATTGCCCCTGAGGGAGGGTGTTTCCTGTATTCTTGACTTTTCCACCCAGCTTAGACAATCAAGTTGAGGTTTGCTATGGAACCAATGTTCTGTTACTTCATTTCCACCTAGAATGTAGCAACCCAGTGCTGTGTCACACTGTTACTATTCCCACAACCCAGTGCTGTGTCACACTGTTACTATTCCCACAACCCAATGCTGTGTCACACTGTTACTATTCCCACAACCCAGTGCTGTGCCACATTGTTACCATTCCCCACAGCCCAGTGCTGTGCAACACTGTTACCATTCCTGCAACCCAGTGATGTGTCATACTGTTACCATTCCCACAACCCAGTGCTGTGCAACACTGTTACCATTCCCACAACCCAGTGCTGTGCCACACTGTTACCATTCCCCACAGCCCAGTGCTGTGCAACACTGTTACTATTCCTGCAACCCAGTGCTTGGTCACACTGTTACCATTCCAAGAGAGAAGGAAGAGGAACACTGATAGACCAAAGCAAGGAAATCACTGAAGTTCAAGTTAGTGAATAAAACAAAAACAAAAACAAACAACAGCTTTATTGGGTTACTTACAGGAATATGGGTAAAGGGTTACCTACAGAAGCAGAAATGACTCAAAGACAGCTGCATCGCCAAAGCTCATCCCAGCATGGATGGGAACCTGGAGCACACTGCATAGCTGTTAGATAGCTCAGGAGGTTGGACAGTGCTCTTTCTGGGTTGCTGCTCTTGTCCCACCTCTTCTGGTAGACAGGTATGGCTCAGCTGTCCTCACTGCTTGCAGAAGGCTGTGGTATAAAGGGCCAAATGAATCCACTTGATTTCAAGGATTTCCTAACGCTTTTGAGTTGTTCACTTCCTGCGGTTCAGTGAGTCCCTCAAGATGGAATATTTTGCCTCCCCTTAAATCACCCTGCTTCCTTCTGAGATAGAATGTTTTAGTTCAGAGGTAACTGTTATCCAGTGCCCAGCTGTGTCCCATGGCTCTACTAACCCATTTCTACCTAGAGTATAGTGACACAGTCATGATCCATGATTCTGTGACCTCATTTCCATCTAGAGTGTAGTGTCCTTGAATGTTGTATAAAGACTGCATTGACTGTGGGATCTGACCACCCAATCCCTTTAGCTTCCCCGCCCCCCCTTTTTGTTTTTGTTTGTTTGTTTGTTTGTTTGTTTTTGAGGCAGGGTTCTCTGTGTAGCCCTGGCTATCCTGGAACTCACTCTATAGACCAGGCTGGCCTCAAACTCAGAAATTCACCTGCCTCTGCCTCCCAGAGTGCTGGGATTACAGGCGTGTGCCACCACCGCCCGGCTAGCTTTCCTTTAGAGTCAGAGAAAAGGGTTGATGATGTACAGAGGCATGTGTGCGTATTGCTGAGAGCCTACGGCCAGGAAAGTGTAGACTGTGCCATCCCAGGACCTCCAGTCAAGGCTTCTTCCTGGCGCCATCCCTAGTGCTGGGAGCAGCTTCCCTCTGAACCTTTGAGTAGCTGAGTTTGTTCTACTCACTCGTGACACAGCACTTGCATATAAGACTGCTTGTGGGCCTCCTAAAGCTCTGGGTGAAAATGCACTCAGTGGCTCCGCCCATGTGGTGTGTGTCCTGAAAAGAAGACTATTCCTCAGACCTGGAGAGACCTCTGTACAGAGCACATGCTGGCATGAACACAACCCCAGGACTTGGTGCCAGTGGGACCTGTGCAATTCATCTCTGCTGTGGCCCTCAGCCTCTCTTCAAACACGCTGGGTCTTTTGTGTGCCCTGAAGTGTTGGTGCCTTTAATGAGCTTCTCATCTTCCATGTATCAGAGCCTGTGACTCACACTAGCTGTTTACCACAGAGCTTTTATCATTCTCATAAACCATTAGTAACCAGGTTACTAGGGTTACCCATCTGTCAGGAAATAGTTAGGTAAATTGTGGTATTGTCACTCAGTGAAATCTTTTGTAGCATTTAGCATGCAGCTAATATCATAGAGAAGTAACTGAGGACATTTTGCTAAGTAGAAGCAGCAGTCTGGATAAATTTTTCCAAAATGAATCCTTCCCCTGCCAACAAAAACTCAAACCAAAACAAAAAACGAAAAACGGTATATACACATACGTATGTATGTGTAGGTACCCGAGGCCTGCAAAGCTGGCAATGTATAGGTCTGTTGCCAAGGCAACAGCTGCTGTTTACCCAGAATTCCATAGCCTACCTTTACCTGTAATTACATCACCACCTATATATAACCGGGCAGCGCTTCTTCCTCTTTCCTTTTTCTCTTCCCTCTTTCTCTCCTTCCTTCCCGCCCGCTACCCCTTCCCTATCTTAAATAAAGTCCCACGTGAAACTATTTGGCCTAGCGCGTCTCATTGCAGCTCACGGCTCCACCGCATCCCCGCGTGCGGTGCTGCGCGTGCGAGTGAGCGCGGCAAGCAGACGCAGTGAGCAGACAGGACTTTTGAGCGCAGAAACCAACAGTATGTATTTTCTAAGTACCACTTTTATAAAGCTACCTTTTCATTTTGTATTTTTTTATGTTTTCTTGAAGTTGAATATTACTTTCTAATTTTAAGAGTGCTGTGTTTCTGAAAAAGTACCTTAGAAATTGTTTTGGAAATTCATGGGTTAGATAAGACCCTGACTCTTCCAACATACGCAAATCAACCTGCTTGAAATCAAACTGCTGACGTGGGCTGAGCACGCAGATCACAGTCCACGGATTACCAGGGACACGGCTGTAACCTTCCCTTTATATTCCTGAGCCATTAGTCCCTAAGCAGTGGATAAAGTGACACAGCGTTCTGAGGCAACCTAACACCCACACTCTGCTCTGCCCTAGCCTGCTCGTGTGCCCCTGGGCTTTGCTGCTCAAGCCGCCTGGAACTGGTTTACAGTCAGTGAGAGACAAGTGGGCCCCACAGCTGCTAGCTATCTCCTGCTGGCTCACATTCATACCTCTAGGGGCAAAGGGTCCGCCTACCGTTACCCTGACAACAGCAGCCAAGCAGACCAATGATGGGCTAGAAGGGTAAGAGGAGTCTGAAGATAGGTGCACACGACCTGAAAGATGTGGAAATGGCGGCTGATGAGTCCCCGGCTTTAACTCAGTGGCAGAAGGAAGGAGGCAGGTGGGGTCCTTGAGTAGCTCCCGTACCCTGGGATCGCTCAGAGGAGCGGAGAGCCTTGGAGAGCCACTGGGCAAATGCTGGCCACAGGAGAAGCAAACAGCAAAAACACCCACCCTTCTGTGCTCTTGCAGAGATGAAGTGACACCCTCAGCCCCTCACAGTTGTCCTGGTTTCTGAGGGGCCTCTTTGGGTGATGAGTAGAGCTTAACTTTTGTGGGTCTCTCAGGGACATGGGTGATGCATGCAGGGGCTAATCAACAACAACCACAACAACAAAAGACTGAACACTTAGTCATCAATTATCTGTCCACCTGAGGTTTGCTGAGAGCCCGCCACGTGGGCTGTGCTTACAGCACAGAGTGAGGCAGATAAGGAGCCGGGTCTCTCAGAGCTCATATTTCAGGGAGATTGGAGAGAGATGATAAGTAGTAGATAATAAAGCATAGTGACACACGATATAATGAAAATATAGCAACCCTGGGCTAGAGATAATGGCTTTCCAGTTAAAAGCACTAGCTCCTCTTCAAGCGGATCCGGGTTTGATTCCCAGCATCCACACACAGCTACGGCCAGTGGTAATTCCACTCCCAGGGCATCCATCACTCTCTTCTAGCCTCTGCGAGCCCCAGGCACGCACATAGCACACATGGATGTGAACACTCATATGTGTAAAATTAAAAAAAAAAAAAAACAACATGCTGGATGGAAATTTCCTAAGGATGGAAGTGTTCAGTTTAAATGTGAGGCCCCAAATTCCCACCAGGAGCCTGAGAAGGGGTGGGGGTGACTCAGCAAGAGATGAGAGGCTCTTCTACTAAAGGAATCAGCATCCAAATACTCAAATGAAGCCCTTAATTGTGTGTGTATGTATGCATATGTCGGTGTGTGCATGTGTGTTTCAGTATGTATATGCCTGTGTGCATGTATATGTGTGTCTGTGATATTTGTGTGTGCGCTGTGGCCCTCTCCATTGGCTAAATTTGTTTTTTCTGATATTTCAGATGTGTGTCTTAGCCTGTTCATGATATTATAATAAAGTACCTTAGACATAGTAGTTTATAAGCATCAGAAATTTATGCTTCTGTCTTAGTTGGGGTTTCTATTTCTGCACAAAACATCATGGCCAAGAAGCAAGTTGGAGAGGAAAGGGTTTATTCCATGTACATTTCCACATTGCCGTTCATCACTAAAGGAAGTCAGGACTGGAATTCAAGCAGGGCAGGAAGCAGGAGCTGATGCAGAGGCCATGGAGGGATGTTTCTTACTGGCTTGCTTCCCCTGGCTTGCTCAGCTTGCTTGCTTATAGAACCCAGGACTACCAGCCCAGAGATGGCATCACCTACAAGGGGCCCTCCCCCCTTGATCACTAATTGAGAAAATGCCCCACAGCTGGATCTTATGGAGGCATTTCCTCACCTGAAGCTCCTTTCTCTGTGATAACTCCAGCCTGTGTCAAGTTGACACAAAAACAGCCAGTACACTCATAGTTGTGGAGTCTGGGAAATCTAAGGTCAAAGCACTGGCAGATCTGAACTTTGTTTCCTTAAGTGCGGGGAAGGAAGATAGATCTTACTAATGTCACTCACGAAGGTGGAACTCTCATGACTCTATTTCCCGAAGATCTCCCCAAATACAGCATCTCAAATCTCACATATGACTTTGGTAGGGGGACAGTAATATTCAAGCCATAATAATATGCTTGGATCTGTCTCACTGAATGGCACAGGCATCACCTGCAGGGTTGGTTCATGTGTGAGGCTTTCAGACAGAGAGAGAGAGAGAGAGAGAGAGAGAGAGAGAGAGAGAGAGAAGCAGATCAGAGGAGCATTGTGGTCCTGTGTAGAATGAGAAGACAAAAGAGACCAGACCTGAAGCCTGCAGCTCTTCTGTCCCCTCCCTGGAGCACAGCTGATCAACTCCAGTCAGACCGTTCTGGAGAGAAGAACATTCTGCACATGAAGCAGTAGCCTGTATCCCTGAGGGCAGGCTCTGAGGGCCACGGGGCTGGAAACAGAGTAACTGCACAGGGCAAACGTGTGTGTGTGTGTGTGTGTGTGTGTGTGTGTGTGTGTGCTTGTGCATGCATGCATGCATGTGCATGAGTGTGTGTGTGTGTGTGTGTTTTCAGCATAACAAACACTAGCACTATTCAGCGATAAGAGAGAGACAGTGAGGAAAAGGATAACAGCTGATTTAGTGCTGAGTTTTACTGCCACAGCTCCTGGGCACCAGCCCAGCGTTGGCGTCTGCGGGACTTTCTGGAAACCTGCCCCCTCGTGCAGGTCTGCCTTCTCAAAAGGAGCCTGAGATCCCGGATGGCAGCAAGGATGGGGAGAAGCGAGGGATGGGGGGGAGCAAGACACGGAAGTCACACAAGAGCAAGAGGACAGTCACTCTTCGTGGGATCCTGAGGTCTTCGTGTTGAGCCTAGAAGTGAAATGTAGACTTGAAAACCCTACAGACATGAGTTCAAGATAGGTTTTTGGCCCTTATGTATATCACATATAGTAAGATATTTCCTCTCTGGTCTGCTACATCATCTGTACAGTAAATGCAGTGATACCTATATGTTGAGGAGATTAAATGAGATGATATGCTCGAGGCACATTATGTGCCCAGTATCTTGGGGTACAGGACTCAATGATTCTGCAAGCTCTACTGTTAGCAGAAAAATGAGCTTTGGGAGCAGAGAAGACAACCCCTTCAGCACGACTCCGATAGGCAGGCAGGCTCAAAGTTCTGGAGTCCGACCCTGACGCATGTCCATATGTGCAAGCATGTGCATGATGTGTTATGTCAACCTGACTCAAGCTGTTCCAAGCTGACACCTGTGGCTTCTGGCTGACCACAGGATGGACCGCTCCATTTCCTAAGGAGTGAGAAGCAGGGGATGTGGGGAGCAAGACACAGAAGCCACACAAAAGGAGGGAGCCTCAATGGAGAAAGATGCCTCCATAAAGCTGGGCGTGGGGTGCACACCTTTAACCCCAACACCTGGGAGGCAGAGGCAGGTGGGTCTCAGTGAGTTCAAATCCAGCTTGGTCTACAGAATGAGTCCAGGATAGCCAGATCTACACAGAGCAACCTTATCTTGAAAAAACACAAAGGAAAAAAATGCATCTCCATAATATCTGTCTGTGGGGTGTTTTCTTAATTAGTGATCAATAGCGGAGGCCTAAGTCTATTGTGAGTGGTGCTGTCCTCGGGCTGCCAATCTTGGGTTTCTGTGAGAAACCAGGCTGAGCAGGTCAGTAAGCAGCATCCTCCATGGCCTGTGCATCAGCTCCTGCCTCCAGGTTCCTGCCCAGTTTGAGTTCCGGTTATGACTTCCTTCAATGATGAACTAAGATGTTGTACTGGCTGGTTTCGTGTGTCAACTTGACACAGGCTGGAGTTATCACAGAGAAAGGAGCTTCAGTTGGGGAAGTGCCTCCATGAGATCCAGCTGTGGGGCATTTTCTCAATTAGTGAGACCTTTCCCACAAGTGGGGAGGGTCCCTTGTGGGTGGTGCCATCCCTGGGCTGGTGTTCTTGGGTTCTATAAGAGAGCAGGCTGAGCAAGCCAGGGGAAGCAAGCCAGTAAGGAACATCCCTCCATGGCCTCTGCATCAGCTCCTGCTTCCTGACCTGCTTGAGTTCCAGTCCTGACTTCCTTTAGTGATGAACAGCAATGTGGAAAATGTAAGCTCAATAAACCCTTTCCTCCCTAACTTGCTTCTTGGTCATGATGTTTGTGCAGGAATAGAAACCCTGACTAAGACAGATGTGGAAGTGTGAGCTGAATAAACCCTTTCCTCCCCAAGTTGGTCTGGTCATCTTGCATCATCACAGCAGTAGTAACGCTAACTAGGACAGATACAAATAAGTATGTATACGCAAGTGTGTATATATGCGTGTATGGATGCATGCATTTGTATGTATACATGAATGTGTATGTATGCATATGTGTGTATACATGAATGTGTATATATGTATACTTGTATGCGTTCAGTCCCTTGGGACTGATATATGAAGTTGTTAGAGCTCAGTCAAAGCTTCAGTGCTCTTATTTGGCATCTCAAGCTGTCAGCTCTGGTGAGTAGCATGGGTCTCGTCTGCCAGGGTCCACAGCCATGCATCTCCCTCAGGACTGGCTGTCCGCACTCTCGGGCCAGAGGAAACCGTGGTGATGGCTGATGAGCTGGTGACAGGTCCAGGGAGCAACCATACTGGGAGGACAGGTCTGTCAGGGCGGCCACCTCCTCCAGAGGACAAGGGTGGGAGGTGAGGAACCCTTCTCTAACAGGGGAGTGAGGACAAGGTGTCAGTCACCACCAGCAGGTGACACGGCACAGGTCCTGTCAGCACGGCTGGGCTGTCTTCTCACCTATGCAGAATGCGTGAGTCAGAGCAGGCATCCATGCTGGCCCTCTCACTGCCGCCTCCTCAACACGCGCAGTTTGTTTACGCTGACTCTCTGTGTCCGAAAAACGTGTTCCAGCTGGAGCCGCTAAAGTCTTAAAAGGACTGAGTTCTCGCCTGAGAGAAGGTGGCTGGCAGCCTTACCTTCCCATGATGCCCGGAGAAGACATCCATTCACTTCGTGCTTTAGTATCTACCTATATTGTGTAATAAACAAAATACATTCCCAGTATCCGAAGATGATTAAGTCTCAGCTCCTGTCCTCGAGAAGTGACAGCTGAACAAGAAAGGGAACAGAGTAATGAGGAGAGCATCAAATACAGTGCAAGGGGCAGTCTGTGATCCGGGCATGCGCAGAACAGGGGACGGAACCGGTTCTTACCTCTAGTCACAGGAAGTAGAGTGTGAATGATGCCTAGGAGTTTGGGGAGAGCGAGATAGCGTGCTTTATCCTAGGAAGGGGCGAGGCCAATGGAAAGATGTGAAAGAGTCAAAGAACACACTCAGAGCAGACAGTAGGAGACCTGCGCCCGGTGGGTACAGACCTTGCTTCCTGGTTGCAGGGGGAGGGGCACTCTGGGCCTTTCCAGATGGCGGTACTGTGAGAGTGCCAGCAAAGGGTAGAGAGTAGAGAGGAGCTAGCTCAGACCGAGAAGAAACCCAGTGCATGTTTGGGGGTTGGCAAAGGTGAGCTGGCCTTCGCAGACACGACTAGAAAGGGGCCAGGCTAGAATGTTTAGATTTTTTTTTCGATATAATTTATTTACATTTCAAATGATTTCCCTTTTCTAGCCCCCCCACTCCCTGAAAGTCCCATAAGCCCCCTTCTCTTCCCCTGAATGTTTAGATTTTTAATTCCACAAGCAAGTGGAACCGCTCCAAGTTTGTGTTGCTTCAGAGGTAATATTCACATATGTCCTGTGCGGCATCTAGGGGAATTTTTTTCCTCATATGTAGTCATATAAACTCCAGAACAACCCTATACAGGTGCCATAAAATGCTCATATGTCTCTGCAATCCTTTCCCCATCACACCACACCCCAAACCATGGATGTGGCCTCTTCTGCAACTGATTTTTCTACAACGTTCATTCCTACTTCTGCTACAGACTCCTTTTACTTAGAAGGACACATTTCAGACTCATCTGTGTTTTGTGTGTGCACCAATGGTGTGGATTTGCTTTCTTTCTTTTTCTTTTTTCCTTCTTTTTTCTTTCTTTTTCTCTTTCTTTTTCTCTTTCTTTCTTTCTCTCTTTTCTCTCTCTCTTCTTTCTTTCTTTTTCTTTCTTTCTTTCTTTCTTTTTAACCAGGCATGTGCAATCTACTGAATGTAGTTGGATCTATCTTTTGCTAATCTACTCAAAAGAAGGATATTTGGGTTATTTAGGTATAAGTAAACTTACCTCATGTGTAACTGGCATGGATTTTTGTGTGAACGTAAATGAACCCAAATGAAAAGTTATCAGCAAATACAAGTGAAATTACTGGGCCAAGTAAGTGTTTAGGAGCACGAGTTTAACTTTGTCTTGGGAACCTGGATCTGGAGCGGTAGCTAGGGACCAGATGCTTGTCTAGCCTCCTCACGGTCTTTGCTCCTATCCACAGCAGGTCAAAAAGGCAGATCAGGATAAAGACCTACGAAATAGTTTTCAAAGTAGCTGTATTCCACACTCCTACCAACAGTGTCTGAAAGCTTCACTTGTCTTATGTCTTCACCAATAATGGTGTGTGTGTGTGTGTGTGTGTGTGTGTGTATGTGTTATTTTAATCATCTGAATGGGTGATTTCTGGAATCTCCAGGGGTGTTAACGTGTTTCCCTCAATGTCTAGCAATGTGGAATGGCTTTCCAAGTGGCACTGTCATAGTTACGTGTCAGTAGGTTAAGCATCAGTAGCACCCAGATGTGAGCCCAGCGACCCAGCACCTGCTAGGAGCTTGTTAGCAGTGTGGGCGCTGGGCCTCATCCGGCTCCAGCAAAGCAGAATGTTGAGTTTGCTCTCGCTGTGGTTCCTATATTTTATATAGGAACATAAAAACATATATAGCTATAGGTATAGGCATAGGCATAGATATAGATATATATAGATATAGATATATGACATGAGAGTGGAAGAAAAACTGTCTAAGGAGATATATAGAATTAATGGGAGGGGAAAGGCAGCAAATGAAGAGGAATATGTTTAACACATAGACACATATGGAAATCTTCAAAAATAAGTTAATTTAAAAAACCAGGGTCTGGGAGGTCGCTCAGGTCGGTAGAGCTCTCTCCTAGCATGCCATCAAACCAGGCTGGTGTCCTGGGACTATAGTCATGAGTCTGAGGCTAACCTGAGCCACAGGAGACACTCTCCCAAAACAATGACTATCAAATTAACCATTCTTGAGCTCTCTTTGCTGAAAAAAATATGGCAGGTTACAGAAAAAAGATTCCTATAGCAACTGATTTTAAAAGCAAAAAGCAAAAACTCCTTGTGTGGTTTGTTCGTTAAATGTTGAACAGCACTGAGGGCTAGAAAACATTAGGGAAAGAAAGTTAACAGCTCAGTAAGGCAGCTGTGAGACATGCCGGTCCCAGAGGAGCGGGGCAGAGCAGCCAGAAGGCCCGGAAATAGGTCTGGACACCTCTGCTAGGCTGGCCCGGAGGCCTGCCGCCCCAGGGCTCGGTTCCTGTCTGTCCTCTTAGCTGATCCCACTGTTGCATAAAGGCCTCACACAGAGGGGACTTCAGAGGGAGCCACGCCTGGGAGAGCAGAAACGTCAGTTCAGACACCGAGTCATGAGCTCCAGGACAAGTGTGGGGAGACCTGTCAGTCCGTGAGACGGAGCAGGGGAAAGTGTTTAGTTACACTGGTGTCTTATGGAGCACACCTAGATAAGGCCCAGCCCTCCGAGGAGAGCTCCTCAGACAGGCTTATCATTAGTATGTTAAGTATCATAGCAGAAATATAGCTAACTTCTGTACAGTCCAGAGAAGGTAGAGATTAAATGGGGTGGAGACTTGAGGGTGGTGGGCGGAAGGATCCAAAAAGGCCAACGGTCAGCTTGCAATGAAGAATTTTAGTAATAGCTCACATTTATAGGACAGTATGGGCTATCATCAATCACTTTGTTTTTGAGAAAGAGTCTCACATAGCCCAGGCTGGCCTCCAACTTGCCACAGTAGCTTCTGATCTTCCTGCCATTACCTGCTCAGTGGTGGGACTACAGGCATACACCTCTGAGATACTGGAAATCAAACCCAGGGCTTCGTACCTGCAAGGCAGGTGCTCTATCAACTGAGACCGTACTCCTAGATTACAGTGTATAATGAATCTAAGAGTCCCACCGAATGCAGACTGTCCTCAGACTCTGTGCAGAGCAGTTCGCCATGGCACTGGGGATTTGGTAGCTTGCTCCTTATATCCCAGATGAATCCTCAGCTGGGGCTGCCTGGCACTGGTATTTGTGTTCTTGTCTGAAGTTGCGTTGTGAGCCTGGGCATTCCAGGAAGAGGCAGGGATAACAGTCCCTGGCCCTCAGGGGGCTCCCAGGCTTTGCTCCTACGTTGCCTGGAGGGATCAAGGTTAGCCTTCTGGATGCCTGTGAAAGACTCGGCTCTGGGGCACCTGGGTTTCCATTACTGCCGAGCAGCCCCAGTCCAAGCTTCCAGGGTCATCTGGTCCTACTGGTGCCTTTCTCTGCAGGCAGAGCTGGACAGTGTCAAAGGCTTGGCTCTCCTCCGACTCCACATAACTGTGGATTTCTCCTCTATCTAAAGAGATAAAAGCAAAGGCTGGTCTTTGCTATGTCTCTGCCTTCCCTGACAGAAGAAAGGCCTGTACACTGTGCAGATTTCCAAAAGGGAGCTCAGTGGTGGTTTGAAGATGTAAACACGAAGATAGAAGGCCAGACATGACCCATCCCAGCCTCTAGAAAGTCTTTGTGGCTTCTCCACATGGTTAAGGATCTTTTGCAAGCTCTTGGACTCTATCACCTCGATATTTCTCTTATGAAGCCATGACACCGGCCTGACCCACAATGGGCTGTCAGGATGCCAGCTGTGCCAACCACCTTAGGAAGCCAGATCTGGTAGAGGCTATGCCTCACAAGGTGCCACATCAAATTCTCTGCCTGTCGCTTACTTGTCACATGCCAGAAGAGAACTGGTTAATGTGTTTGGGTCTTAGTTTTTCCTTGGTAAAATACACAGAATATAGCTCCTCCCTCCTATGCATGCATTATACAAACTGTTCTGGAAAGAGTAACTTTCAGGAGGCGTATATGCTGAATCCTAATGGAAAAGCCATCTTTGGAATCGACCTTCCTGACTTAATTAGAATCCCTGTTCTACTAGTTTGTAGATATGATCTCTCGCAAGACCATGAGCCTCTCTAGGTTTCAGCATCCACTGCTGAAAACTAGGGATGATGCCATCTTATGACAGGGACGGGATTCAAACCAGCGCTGGCCGTCATTTGGCCTAGTCTATAAGTGATTTTGCTGTAGCAGAGGCGCTTCCTGAACCACTAGACCTGCGTTGGAGGGAACTAGCCACGCCTGCTCCCTAGCTGGTCCTAAGTGATGCCCATTTCTTAGTGACTGTTCAGCCCTTAGCACAGAGAATTCCAGAAACAGTAACTGCTGTACTTGGTGGGACGGATTGTCTTAATCAGGAGGAGTCGCTTTCTTCCAGCTTCCATGGCTCAGGCCCCACTCCGTTCCCGAGGGAAGGCAGGGCAGGAACCCGCAAGCAGGAATGGAAGCAGAGGCCATGGAGAAACGCTGCATTGCTGGCTTGCTCCTTGCTTGCCCTGTTTGTGTATCTTATGCACCTCAGGACCACGTGCCCAGAGACAGCATAGCCCACAAAGGGCCAGGCCCACCAGTGCCAGCATCCATTAAGAAAATGTCCCGTGGGCTAATGAACAGGCTGATGGAGGCATTTTCTTTGTTGAGGTTCCCTCTTCCCAAATGTCCAAGTTTGTATCGAGATGGCAAAACCCAACCAACACAATGTCTATACATCTCAGAACTCGAGAGGCTGAATCAGGAGGATTAAAGCCACCAGCTCCACAACAATCTGGGCTATAAAACAAGACCCCGTTTTAAACACACACAAAAATAACAAAACAAAAATCAGAGGTGTGTAATATATAGCAGGCTAGGTGTCTCTCCTTTACCTTAAGTTCTAAAAAAAAATCTCAGAGGCCATCTTCCTTGGATTCCCAGACACATGTTTTACTTTGCCTTTAGGAGTACTGTCTAGAATCAGCCTGGACTCCACACACGAGCCTCAGCCTGGACTCCACACAGGAGCCTTGGCCTGGACTCCACACACGAGCCTCAGCCTGAACTCCACACACGAGCCTCGGCCTGGACTGCACACAGGAGCCTCGGCCTGGACTCCACACACAAGCCTCGGCCTGGACTCCACACACAAGCCTCAGCCTGGACTGCCCACAGGAGTTCTTCTTCCTTTTGACACGGGAAAATACACTGCAGAAATCAAGGCTGATGAAACTGAAGTGAGGGCAGAGAGTCAAACTCCCATAAGCCAGTGCAGCTGGGGAGTGAGAGCCTCTTTCCTAAAAAGGAGGGAGGTTGGAGGGGTTGTGCTGTCTGGAGCCTGTTTACAAGATTCCAGCCATCAGGACAGCCCAGGACAAAACAGCTCATTAGTCTTGTTTTCAAATGCATTTGAAAATAAAAGTCAACAAAAGTCAAGCTGAAAAATTTAAAGAGATCTGGTAGAAAGTGTCCTGTTTAAACAAACAACAGAAGGGAGAGTGGGAGAAGGGAGGAAGGGAGGGAAGGAAGGAGGGGAGAGGGAAAGGGAGGAAGGGAAGAAGGGAGGAGGGGAGAGGGAAAGGGAGGAAGGAGGAGGGGAGGAGGAAAGGGAGGAAGGAGGAGGGAGGAACAAGACTAAGTCCATCTGTCTAAATCTCCAAGTTCCTATTTAGAATTTGCTGTTTAAATGTGAAATTGCGACACCCGAAGAGATCCTTATCTCTAGTTCAAACCAGATTTGATCTATCCGTCCTGCATCATAACTGTGTCCCATTTCTCCCCATGTGCTGTCTCCTAAGTAATTTCTTGATATCCTGATCTTCATGTCTGCCTTTCAGTTTGCACCTTAATGTTCTGACCTGTGTTTCCTTATGTTCCTTTCAGAGGCAGTGTACCTAGAGTGGCCTCAGGCTTGTGCTCCTCCTGCCTCAGCCTGTCACGGGTTAGACCTGCAGGTGTGTGCCTGGTGACGTCGAGGCTCATCGATCCTTCCTCGTTTCTCTTTTGGTTAGTTTTGGTCATTTCCAATTCCTCCTTATTAGAACCCTGTCGTGAACATGTTTGTACCTACTGTGTTTTAGCACTTGAGAGTCTTCTTTAGGAGATATTTCTGGAAGCAGACATATTGGTTTAAGTGGTATGAACATTCCTGGATGCTTGGTTTTGCTGTTTTTCCAAGGAATTATACTTATCTGTTTCATCATTAGTAATTAATGACAATCTTTTCACATTGTGAGATACTAATTTGTTTAATTTGCTTATTTAATAGCAAAAGAATCTATTTTCCTAGAAGATTTAAGGGTTTTTTTGGTTTGGTTTGGGTTTTTTTTGTTTGTTTGTTTGTTTGTTTTTGTTTTTTTTTTTGTTTTTGTTTTTGTTTTTCCAGACAAGGTTTCTCTGTGTGGCCCTGGCTGTCCTGGAACTCACTTCGTAGGCCAGGCTGGCCTCGAACTCAGAAATCCACCTGCCTCTGCCTCCTGAGTGCTAGGATTAAAAGCATGTGTCACCACTGCCTGGCTTAGCTTTAAGGTTTTTAAGAAGGCCAATCTGCCTACCTTTTCCTGTCAGCAGACTCTGCCCACACACTGTGGACATGAGATGGGTGAGTCCTGCTCCCCACTGCCCTGGTCACACTCTGGAGTGACACAGAGGTGGGGGGTAAAACTGCTTTGAAGACAAGAGGCAATAGTTCTCCACTGGGCAAAGAGAAACCATGAGTTGCTGGGGTGTATAGAAAGCATCAAAGAAGGGAAGGCACCCTAAGAAATACAGTGGGTTACCCCTGAGTATTTAAGGTGAGGGGAGTCTGTGGGAAGCAAGAGAATGAAACACTGGAGAGAAAAATGAGGAAAGCAAGAATAAGGAAGAGGAGATGGAACCGTGTGCTGGAAGGGGGGCAGTGTGGCAAAGATGAATAGTTATGGCTCAGAGATAAGCGAATGAGAGAATTCGCAGGGACGGTCTGGGATGTGAGAGTTTGTGTCAGCTGGACCTGACTCACAGGAGCAGGACGTGTGGGGAATGGGGTCAGGGCAGCAGAAAGCTTCAGAGCCTCTGTGGAGAACCGGCAAAGGAAGCAGAGGGCGGAGAACCGAGGGTGCCTGGTCCTATCACTTGGTCAGCAACCCTACTCACAATGAGCACCACAGACAGCAAGTCAGTGGGAAAACTTAGAGTTAAAAGTTTTTAGCTGTAGATAGCCACATTATCCTAAGTCTGTGATGATGAGCTGGCTATACCGCTCCATCAGCCAGCAAGCAGAATCATGAAGGATGATGTAGGGGATTTGTTCATACAGATGCTAAGGATTAGACCATAAGCACCTGGGAATCTGATGGAGGAAGCTACGCACACCATCTGCCTTTGTGTCTGGTGATGACGTCAGAGTCACTGCAGATGGACAGAGAAGAAGCACGGGGGTCATGAGGGAGAGAACAGAGGAAAACTAGAACTTGTGGGGACTGTGAGTCCCCCGGAGTGGTTTTCCCCTCCAGCCTTGAGGGTGGGAAATGAAAGACGTTTGTGCCCTTTGCCAGAGGTACGTCACAGCCAGCCAGGATCTAGAGGGAAGAAGAGAAACCTGGACAACATGCAAGGCCAGTCTAACAAGACATAAAAACCAGAGGCGTCTGGCAATTCGCCTTTTAAGCATAAACGTGGAAGCCACCAAGCTGGGAAGATGGCTGAGACAAAGCTGTGGCAACCCCATGCTCCCTCGCTCCAATAACCACATACATAAGTGTAACTTTGAAAGGTGTCTACATGGCCTCAACTCCTTCTCTGAAATCTCTCATGGGAGGTCTTAGGGGAAAGGAAACCCTGAGGTTCCAGGTGTCCTTATGGCGGAGATGACACCTTATAAAGCCACCACACAGGAGCAGCATCTGTTTCCAAAGTATCTAAAGCGCTGGGTGGAGACCCACCTGAGGATCCAAGATGCGAAGTCAGCTGTGGGCAGAGCTTGAGCCCAAAATCAGCAGAAATGTTACAATGTGGACCCAGTCAATGTCACGCCCTTTGTTACTGCCCAGATTGGGACATTTAGAACCTGGTTCTACAAACAAGAGAGCTGAGACTTCCTACCTGCTGGCAGTGCTTCCTAAGCTGAGGAAACTGTTTGCCTCTGTGCTGGTAAGTTGCTGAGATGTTTAGGGTAAAAGGACTCCTCACCCTGTGATTGGCAATTAGCCTTAACTTTTTCTTCTTGTCTTGTACACCCTGGTAACACAGCCTTGCCAGGACATGGGGAGCCGTTTCTTCAGTCAGTACCACAAATGGTGCCTGGCCTGAGTGGTCAGCTCCCCTGTGGGGACAGTGCAATGTGACCTTGAAGACTGTTGCACCCCCCAGGTCCTCATAAAGCAGCCCTGACAAGCCCCGCACTGCCACGGTACCAAGTCTCAGGTGTAGGCCTGGGGGACTGACAGAAGACAGACACAGGTCATTCTGTAAGGAGAATGCCAAAGCTTTACCGAGGGACCAGCAATATAAACTAGAGGCCAGGAAGGGATCAGGAAAAAACAATTATAGCCATAGGTCAGGCACCAGGGAGGTCCCTACCACACTGCGCAGGAAAACAGGAATCAAATTAAGCCACAGGATGTTCCCCGTGCAAACAGCTCAGTTGGGGCATTGAGCTAAGCTCACCAATGCCCAACAGGTCCCCAACACAGCTCCTAGATTTACCATCCATTGAAACATGGCCGAAATAGCACAATGCCAGCTAGACCCCAGGCCCTGTAGCTTCTGCCCTGCCTGAGAGGTGTGGCTAGCATAGAAGTCAGACCTTCTTAGTTCTGAGAAAGATCTGTCCTGGGGTGTGGCCTGCTGGCTTCATCTTTCACCTGGGCTTTGTTTTGATTCAGGGTTTCATGGAGCCGATGCTGGCCTCCTGGAGCCGATGCTGACCTTGCACTTTTTCAAGCCTGAACTTCTGTCCTGCCCTCTTCTAACTCCCAAGTGCTAAACTGCAGACATGGGGAAGAACATGCAGTTTTATGAGGTTCTAGGGATCCAAGACTTCGGAACATGCTAGGAAGACTCTACCAACTGAGCCACAGCTATAGTCCTTACTTCACTTTCAATAGGAGGAGATCAGCAGCATGCTAGAATCTAGACTGCCGCGTGCCCTGCCCCCATGCCAAGCTCAAAGAGCCATATGACCCGGAGAGGGTTATATTTTAATCAGGTACACACATTATTTATTTATTTATTTATTTATTTATTTATTTATTTATTTATTTATTTATTATACAGCATATATGCAACTAAGCTACACTGGAAAGTAGGACCATCCGATAGGACCTGGATTTGAAGAATTTGGAAAAGATTCTTGGAACCCGGAAGTTGGTCTCTGTTCCCGCACTCTCCACCTCATGGCACTCTCTGCCTCGCTCCCTTTCCTCGCCTTCCCTGTGATTTCCTTTTCTTTCTGTCTCTCTACCCTCTGTTCTCATCCCAAAAGCTCACAGGAAAATCTCAAAGTGATTAGGCCTGAAACTAGGCTGGGGCCAAGAAGAGGGATGGTGCCTGGAAACAGACTGAGCAACACCAGGCAGAGCTGCACCACTCCCCAGAGCAGCGCACCGTGCACCAGGGTGCATTGCTGTGGGGGGGGGGGGTGTGTGTGCAATGGGTCAGGGGCCAGGCAGGAACTGAGGAAGCCTCTCGCTTTTCTTCCTCATCACTGTCCTCTCAGGCTGGTGACCAGACTGCCTCTGAAGGAAGGAAGACCCTGGAAGCCATAACTGTCTTGAAATCGTCTCTTACATCAGCTCTGGTCCCCATCTCCCTCATGAAGTTTTTATAAATGCCTGAATCTCCTAACTCCGCTGACTGCCCAGAAAGACCCAGAGCAGTCTCAAACACCCAGCCAGGCACCCACCCACTTGTAGTTAGAGCCAGCAAGGCCTGGGCGGCGTTGGCCTGCGAGTTTTTCTGCATTTCTCCCAGATGCAAACCCACCGTGCTTTCCAGCCACGGTCCAGCTGCTGCACTGTTCTGTGTTGTGCATACACTCTCATGTCCTGTTCACGCCAGTGCCTGCAAAGGGGCTGAAAGTGGTCTGGAATACAAGGTGGGTCCCTGCTCCAGAGTTCAATTTATCATGCTGTTCCCTCCCCCACTTAAGTCACAGGGGTCCTTCCAATAGCAAACCCTGATTCCATCTCAACTGTATCCTGAAGGAACTGGCTGGCAAGGAATTGGAACCAGCTCTTCAGGGAGGGCATCTGACAGTGTGGTCACCAGCTCTACAAAACAGTATTGAGCAGAAGAAGCTCCGGTTGTTGTGAGACCAAAGGTGAACTTGGTACTCACGTCAGCCCTTGGAACCGGCACCAAGAAGGAGCCCCTTCAGACAGCCTTCTGCAGCGTCTGGGAACAGCAGGGCCTTTCTCCACACCATGCTGGGGCCGTGGAGACAAGACAAGGATCTGCCTGGCTAGCTGGCTGGTGACCAGAGTGGTACCGTATATCACAAAGATAACTTGGGGACCGTGGGCCAGAGCCATGCCTTTGACTTGGGAGCTCATTGGAAATGCCAGGCTCAAGCTACACACAACTCAAACATGGGAACCGGGTACATTAAGACCCCGGGATATTGATGCCAGTGTCCTAGAAACTCAGCTGTAGAGCTATGCACTGCAAATTCACACAAAATCCTGGTCCGAGGGAGACAGAGAGAGTGACTCACCTAAGGAGCACAGCTAAAACTAGAAATTTCTCTGGAAAAAAAAAACTTTTTTAGTATTTTAACTACAATTTAAGTTTATCATCTACCAGAGTCAGCGATTTGCACGTTCTTGTGCAGTAGATTTTCATGTATATATTTATCGTGTATTTATTTAACAGTGCTGGGGGTTAACGCCAGGATGTGCACTGCTGGGCCCGTGCCCCTCACTGAGCCCTACCTCCAGCTCCAGAAATTCCTCGGCTGCTGAAAGTTTGGAGTGCTTTCTAGTGCACTGCTTTGCCTATGGCCGCAATCAGGAAAGACTTGTGACAGTGGATGCTTCCTTCAAAGCTCTCGGTCTCTGTCTCTCTGTCTCTGTGCATGTGTTGTATTGTGTGTGTGTGTATGGGTATGTGTGTGTGGTGTGTGTATATGGGTATGTGTGGAGGTGTTGGTGTGTATGTGTGGTGAATATGTGTATGTGTGTTTTGTATGTGTGTGTGTGATGTGTATATGGGTGTATGTGGTATGAGTATGTGTGTATCTGTGTGTGATGTGTGTCTATGGTGTGTGGGTGTGTGTGTATGGGTGTGTGTCTATGATGTGTGTGGTATGTGTATGTGTATATGTGTGTTTATGTGTATGTGGGTGTGGTATGTGTATGTGGGTGTATGGGTGTGTGGGTATGTGTATGAGGGTGTGTGTCTGTGCTGTGTGTATATGTGTGTATGGGTATGTGTATGGGTTGTGTGTATGGGTATGTATGGGTATGTGTATGGGTTGTGTGTATGGGTATGTATATGGGTTGTGTGTCTGTGGTATGTGTGTATGGGTGTGTGGTGGGTATGTGTATGGGTGTATGAGTGTGTGTATGGGTGTGTGGGTGTGTATGTGTGTGTGTGGTGTGTGTGTATGGGTATGTGGTGGTGTGTATGTGTATATGTATGTGTGTGGGTATGTATATGTGTGTGGTATGTGTATGGGTGTGTGGGTGTGTATGTGTGTGTGTGTGTGTGTGTATATGGGTATGTAGTGGTGTGTATGTGTATATGTATGTGTGTGGGGGTGTATGGGTGTGTATGTGTGTGTATGTGCACATATGTGTATGTGTGTGTGTGTGTGTGTGTGTGTGTGTGTGTGTGTGTAGAGGGCATCAGATCCCCCAAGGCTGCAGTTACAGGCAGTTGTGTGCTCCCTGACATGGGTGCTGGGAACCTGACTCAGGTCCTCTGCAAGTCTCTCCAGCTCTGTGGTGGATGCTGTATTCCACTCTTGGCATGGGCTTAGTGCTGTTCCCATTTAATCCTTCTGGATCTATGATGTGGGGGATCTTTATTTTTTATTTATTTATTTATTTATTTATTTATTTTACTTTTAATCAGTTAAGGAATAGAACACTGAAAACAACTAATGAACTCAGGAGCCAAGTTCCCAGTGTGGAGAGCTAGATCTGGATTTCCCAGTGGTGACTGAGAAGTGGGGAGATGCGGGAGTCTGTGGGGGACGAGCTGTGTGATGCTGGAAGAGACAGCTCCCCTCAGGTTCTCACTCCGAGGAACGAGGCTGAGCTGAGTGTGTCCGAACTTTTCACACTGCAACCAAAAAGCTCATGCTCAAGGGCCTGAATCTGAGTTGCAAAAGCATCCCCTCAAAAGAGATTCCTACGACGCTTCGAGAAAGCTCGTGGTTTTGTCAGATCACATCCATAGCTGTCTTTAACCACATGTGACCTGGAGGCCGCAGCTGGAGATGCCTGAGCTCTAAAGCAATGAAGACATGAGATTGTAGGAATCAAAGTTCTTTCCTTCACTTCTATTAATGATTCTCTCTCTCTCTCTCTCTCTCTCTCTCTCTCTCTCTCTCTCTCTCTCTCTCAGTTAGGGAGGTGCCTGTGATTTAGGATTAGAAACTGTTTCCTCAGGCCAGAGAAAAGAAGGCAGGCTTGAAAGAAGAAATCAATTTTGCTGTAAATGAAACACACCAAGTTGTGTCAGAATCTCCACCTGGCTTACTGGGCAGCCTCGGGCCTACCTTTGGGTGGTATGTGAGGTAACTGTCAGCCCGGCTTGCCTGCAGAATTTGTGAGAATAATTCAAACTCAGTTCTTCCAGCTATAGCACACTTCCCCTTCAATTCAGCCACCAAGGTGATACCTTGAAAGCAGAGCAGGGGACTGGCCTGGAGGAGCTTCCTGGAGGCCCCGTACCACAGAACGAGTTAACTGCAGACAGAGTGAGACCACGTGGCATTCGGTGAACTTCCCCCAGAATGCGCGGGCTTAATAATCTAGGGAACTGCTGTTCTCAAAACATCTGGGTCTTCTTAGCAAATCCAGGACATCTAGATCCATTCAGAAATGTATTGTCAGACCAACGAGGGTCTCGAGGGTCAAAGGGAAGCATCTTTGCTCCCCTATTAATGATTATTCTCTAAGTGTATTGTTTAGTAACTGGGACCCACACGGGATCTAACTGGGCCATGGTCTAGAAGACACCTCACCAACTATGCCTCGGTGTGAGTGAGGTCCCAGCAAACACTGGATCAGGCACATTTCGGAGGAACACACCCTCTCTGCTTCTATTTTCAGAAAATTAATGAACGATTTCAGTTATGGCAAAACAGCCCTGTAGAGCAAGGGTCAGTTTGCTCTTTTAATCAAGAAGCTTTGCCAAATATTTACTAAAATAGGGCAGAGTCCTTGTAAAAGTATAAATAGTTTTGTTTCTTATTTAAAATAAAAAAAGGTCCCTAGCACCTTATATGGTCTGCTCCTTTGATAGTGCTCAAGTGTTTCTATAGCAGAATTTCCATTGTGGCCTCTGCTAAGAAAAAAGAAAGAAAGACAAAATCAGAGCATAAGGTCTGAGAAAAGTGATGCTTTGTGTCTAAAAATAAAAAGAAGGAGAAGAAAGAAAGAAAATTGCAGAATAGACGGAGGAGTAGTGTTGTCTCCGGAGGATGGAGCCTGCGGTCGCTCATATGGACACAGAAGCCATGAGGCGGGCTCAGTGAGGTGGCCCTGCAGTTGGCTCCTTCCCGATGGAACCTTGCTTATTCTGTTGTCCTGCTCTCCTGCTGTGACTCTGGGCTCCCTGCTCAGCTCCTTTTAAGCAAATCTTGGGAGTCTTAGGAACAGGCATGTTACCTGACAGTGTGGTTTTAAGCGAGGGTTCTGAGGGGCCTGGAGGAGACTGTCTTGCTCCTAAGGAGAAGGAAGAAGAAGCATCTGACTCTTTCCTTGGTTGTCACGTGGGGCCGTAGCTGTGGAGGGGTCTCCACCGTCTTGCTTTCTGGAGGAAAAGAAGGCTGGGCAAGGTGATTGTGAGCATTGAGAATGAATCACTGTGCTTCACATCTTGATTGAGAATGGACCCCATGCTTCACATCTGGATTATGAGTGTTGAGAATGGACCCCGTGTGTCACATCTGGATTGAGAATGGACCCCCGTGCTTCACATCTGGATTGTGAGCATTGAGCATGACCCCCCATGCTTCACATCTGGAGCCCACCTGGCTTTGCCTTTCTCGTTCTGTGAAATGATAACTTTCCTTAACTTGGTTTGAGTAGGTTATTCCAGCCGCCAGCAGCCTCCAAACCTGCCTAACACAGTTCCCACATCCACGTGAAGGCTTGCCATCCACCCATCCGTTACACCACCCTGAAAGCCTTGCCCATCATTTTGCCAAAAAGGCTTCCGAGAGGATAAAGTTTCCTTAAATACTACAACAAAAAGCTGATATGTGGCCGACAGGTCTAAGCGGTGACTTTCTAATGGGCATGGTCTACTTTATTGCCATTGTGTAAAGGAGAAGAACCAGAGTAGCTCCTGAAGGCCTCTCTGTGGTAAAGATCATTCTGTGTCAGTAGCACGCGTGTTTCCTGAGCTGTTGGGTGGGTCCACCCACACTTGCTCATGGATACCACTTGTAATCAGTAACTGGGAATATCAGGACAGCTGGTGAGGGCCAGGGTTGGTGGTGCAAAGGCAGGATAATGGGCCTTAACAGTTTAACCATGAGGCAGACCTCTGAGTAACGCCTCAGAAACAAGTTACAGCTACCATGTCTGCTTGCCACTCCCAACCCCCAACCTGGGATCTTTGGTTTTAGAAAGAGCTCCTTTGCCCTGGGTGAAAAGCGGAAGTACAGAGTCTCCTCAGTACGACATGTTAATATTCCAGTGTTAACGCCATCTTAGGCTGCCCATTTGTGGTGAGACTCAGGCAACACGACAAATAGCAGATATGACTTTTTTTACTTTAGAATTTATCCTTACTCCTCCATTGAATGTCTCCATGTAAAATATTCTAGATCCAAGCATTCCAGTAAAAAAAATCAGGAAGAAATCTGTCTTTTTTTTCTTTTTAAAGATTTATCTTATTTTGAGTTTCATGTGCATGTTTATGTGGACTTATGCATTTGAGTGCAGTTGCGTTCAGATGCCAGAAAAGAGCATCACCCTCCCCCCCCCCCCAGAGCTGGTATTACAAGCATTTGTGTGCCATCCAACGCTGGTATTGGGAACCAAACTTGGGTCCTCTTTGTCTCTGGTTCTTAACAGTATCAGGTATGGGTTCCATCTCATGGGGCAGACTTTAAACCCAACTTTTAAAAGTGGTGGGAAACTCCTCTAACAACGATGCTGCTATTGCCCTAGTGGGCATTTCTTACAAACAGGTAGTTATTATAGCTCACATCAGGATTGCTGAGGCTAGAGAGGTGACAGGCACAGAGGGAAATCTTCCACTCCTCGTGACATATTGCTATATGTAGAACCATACGGCTATATGAACATAGACCAGTGCCTCACTAGCTCTGCCTCAGAGAAGCTTCTTGCAGTAGGTGGTAATCAACACAACTAGATAATGTGCAGAGGGTGAGGGACTCCAGAGCACTCAGCCCTGAAAAGGGGGGGGGCATCTTTATCACACCCCCTCCATTCAAGGCTTGGGGATCTATGAAGAAAGGGAAGGGGCAGGAAGTGTGTAAGAGACAGAGGTGATAATGATTTTCAGGACGCAGCATTTTCCAAACAGAAGAGAGCAGACTGACAGAGGGGCTCACAGCAATTGAGGCAACATGTCCCAAACCTGCGCAAGCTGGAGCCTGACAAAATCCCAGCACACAGGAGGACAGGCGGGCACAGTGTGCGCAAGCTGGAGCCTGACAAAATCCCAGCACACAGGAGGACAAGTGGGCACAGTGTGTGCAAGCTGGAGCCTGACAAAATCCCAGCACACAGGAGGACAGGCGGGCACAGTGTGTGCAAGCTGGAGCCTGACAAAATCCCAGCACACAGGAGGACAGGCGGTCAGTGTCTCACAGCACTGGCTAGTTTTGTGTATCAACTTGACACAAGCCTGAGTTATCACAGAGAAAGTGGCCTCCCTTAAGGAAATGCCTCCATGAGATCCAGCTGTGGGGCATTTTCTCAATTAGTGATCAAGAGGGGAGGGCCCCTCGTGGGTGGTGCCATCACTGGGCTGGTGTTCTTGGGTTCTATAAGAAAGCAAGCTGAGCTAACCAGGGGGAGCAAGCCAGTAAGTAACATCCCTCCATGGCCTCTGCATCAGCTCCTGCCTCCTACCCTGTGTGAGTTCCGGTTGTGACTTCCTTTGGTGATGAACAGCAATGTGGAAGTGTAAACTGAGTAAACTCTTTCCTCCCCAGCTTGCTTCTTGGTCATGATGTTTTGTGCAGGAATAGAAACCCCGACTAAGATACTCATCCTGTCTAAAAAAAAACTATTTTAAAAATCATAGCTGAAAAGAGAGGAGAAAGTTAAGTTTCCTCAACTGAGTGACATGAAGCATATCAGCCACCCTGCAGGGTGGACCCCATGCTCAGGAGCAGTCGGGTGGCACAAATGGGGATGCCGTGATTTAGTTTCTTCCTCTTCCTCTTCCTCCTCCTCTTCTTCCTCTTCCTCTTCCTCCTTCTTCTTCTTCTTCCTCCCCCCTCCTCCTCCTTTTAAGAGCGGGAAAGAACATGAAGGGTAGATGGGTAGACAGCAGGGAGAGGTTGGGGGACAGAAAAGAAAATGATAAACATATACTGAATGAAATTCTTAGAGAATAAATAAACATTAACATATGCAATAATGTCAGTGATCACGGCCACGCTCCTGTTCTCTGCGTGTCCAATGAGTGAAGTGTTGGATTTTCACTTCCTCTTTGGCTGATTCTGGATGTATGCCACAACTAAGGTTCTGGACTGGAAGTCAGTTCTGGTTTTACCCTTATCTGCAGCCTCTTCCGTACTGTCTCTGTAATACTCGCTCTATTCGTGTTGCTAGCAAAGGTAAGCTTGTATTCAGTTGTTTCTCCAGATCCTTGCAAACCCTGACCAACACCCATCTTCTTTTTCTTTTTCAAGTCAGGAATCTCTCTGTGCTGCCAGAGCAGGCCTCGGACTTAAACTACTCTTGCCTCCATGCCCCTGGTAATTGGATTACCGAGGGCACACACACACCTTCTCTTTGTTTAATTTAGGTATCCTGACAGCTGTGAGGCAATTTCTCATGGCGATTTTGATTTGCATTTCCCTAATTATTAACGACAGTGAACAGGTTTCCATATACCTGTTGGTCATTTAGTGCAGCAAGAGTGAGCTGCCCTCACTCTTACCCGCTGAAACCTCTTCTCGAGAACGGCGGTGGACACACGTGGCTGGTCAGGTGCTAAGGATAAGTGACAGCTACATGCTCAGTCCCTGACAGGATTTCTGTACCACCCCTTCTAAAGCTCAAGAAACAATGTGGAAGACAGCGGAATGAACGTAAGCACTAGAGGTGGACACGTGGTGTCAGCAGTCAATCACAGAGCGAGGAGGGATCCCCATGGCCCCACTCATCCCTGCTGAGCTACAGGCTCCTGACAGACTCAGTGGAGAGCAGACACTCTCTTTAGCTGTCTCCCCACTAACAAACCCATCAGGCTTTGAGGAAGTTTCAGACCCATGGCCACACAGACAGCCCGTTACACAAAGTGGCCACAAAGCGACATGAATGTGGAAAAGGATTTGTAGGAAGGAAGAAGAGGGAAACACGGTAGGAAGGAGATAAAGGTGACCATAATCAATGTACTTTATGTACTGTTATACAACAAATGTAATAAAGGATATCTAAAAACAAAACAAGCCCAAACCCTCACAAGTCATAACCCAAATGCCTGTGCTCCAGTAGTTGAAGCAGAAAGAGTCTCAGGTCGCAGTGACATTCTGGCACGTGTGACCGTGCTCTCTGGTGGAGCACTACTCAGAAAGAATTACTGCCCTATAATGCAAGGCGGCACTGAGAGTCCTTCCTTTCTCCTCTGTTCTGGAAAGGTACAGTGCCTTCCTTGTGTGCTGCTCTGCCCAGGATGACACACACACACTTCACCCCTTAGCACGCACATCCTGACCCAAGTTTCATGACTTCTGGGATTCTGCCCTTTGATGTGAAATCCAACCCCAGGGCTCATGAGCTACGCTCTCCTGGGCTTTTGCCTATTGCTACAGCAGGAGGAAAGCAGGTCAGAGCTGTAACACAAACACACACCAGCTTCTGCTGTGGCGACCCCGTTCTCCAGGACAGCCTTCAGTTTGTAAAAAAAAACGCTTTCCCATGTTATCTCATGAGAATTCTTAATCTTGGTAGGGTTCTACAGACACAAAAAGCAGGAGAGATGTTAAAGCTCAGATTACTTTCTCGAGTTCATAGTCTGATGTAAAACTGGCACGTGTATAGAGCCTCTTCACTCCAAATGTTCTGTTTTGGTTTTGCTCTATGATCCTCTGTCTTGCAGAAGCACAAGACCAATATCAGATGGCTATGAGTGTGGGTTACATCCAGTTTTGCCGCTTACTAGCTTGGTGAGCTTAGGAACGTTGCTAAGCCTAGGGACCTGACTTGGCTTTCCCAGCTATAAAACAGAAATGGTACCATGTACATCACTGGATTTGGAGCTAAATGTGTTGATGCAGGAAGAGCATTAAGCGTAATGCTTACCATGAAGCACGGGGTGCCGTACTCCTCAGGGTAGAGTGGCTATCAAAAAGAAACTGGCCTTAGTTAAGAACTTGGAATGTGAAGCTCACACGTTTGCTAATGGTGTTGATTTAAAGTGGCTTGTGAGCTATCTCTGTCAAATCAAAGCCATCAAGGTACAATAAGAAAAGTCCAAAGAATCGTTCTATATGATCTCTGAGTTTCATGTAAGATTCTCCATTGTTTGGGGTATAAGCAGATGTGTGTGTGTGTGTGTGTGTGTGTGTGTGCACATGTGCATTTGTGTGTGTATCTCTGTGTGTGTGCGCGTGTCTTTGTGTGGGTGTGAATGTGCATTTGTGTGTGTATCTGTGTGTACGTCTTTGTCTGTGTGTGTGCATGTGCATTTGTATGTGTATCTGTGTGTACATCTTTGTCTGTGTGTGTGCATATGCATTTGTGTGTGTATATCTCTCTCTGTGTATCTTTGTGTGTGTCTGTGTGTGCATGTCTTTGTATGTGTGTACATGTGCATTCATATGTGTATCTGTGTCTATGTGCATGTCTGTGTGTGTGTGTGTGTGCGCATGCGTGCATGTGTGTATGTTTTCCCTCAGTGTCTAGGGAGATGGATGAAGGGCGTGAAAGGGCTTCAGTATCAAATTTATCATCATTTCCTTTAAGTTAACATTTACCCTACATCCCAGCCAAGCAGTTAGCAATGCCAATTAAAATGCAAAGGACATTTGGAAACTGCCACAACTCTCTTGGGAAGAGTAAGAGACCATAGACAATGCTGCTGTTGGTTTCACGGACTAAGTCTTGCATGGCAACAATATGATTTGTTAGTCAGAGTTCTCAGGTTCATGGGATTTGCTTAAAATGCTGCAGGGAAAACAGTAACAATCATAAATATTTTGGGGGGACAAACAAGTCAGCTGTAATACTCCGGCATCCGAAGGAATGTTAGTAAGACAGAAAGCAGCTAGTGCTGAGGGAGTGGGACATTCACAGGGGTGGAGCCACTTCGAGGGCCCCTGGTCCTCCTGGTCCTCAATCTCAATGCTTTTAAAGAAAACTGACTATTTGCTAACGGTATTACACAGAAACAAAATAAACAGGTGTTAGTGAAGATTCCTTCACAGGGCAACAGTGACCACTGAAGGCCTACCTCAAGTCCCAAGTCCTTCTTGTCCAAGGGGAGCATGCTGAGCTCCCAGAAGTAAATGCTGTTTCAGAGCTCAGCTCTTTCCTGGTTGGTAGTGAGGTATGTGTGCAAGGAGCAGGGGCTCTGCTGAAGCATCTTCAGTCAGTCTCTCCTATCAACACCTATCTTCCCCTGCTCCGGAAGCTCAGGCCCAGAATGGGCTCTAGGACCCTGTGGCAGAGCTTACTTTGCACACTATCCTTCTCCCACATGGCTACTGTGTTGGAGGACAGCCATTGTAAATGATTCTCACCTCCCCCTCTGGGGCAGTGACTGGCCAAGGTCTTAAGATGTAAGTAAGAGGAACTGAAGGAGGCCCACTTAGACTCACTCTCCCAACCTTGTCCTACAGAAGACTACATGGTCACCCTAAAAAATACTCCCACTGAAAGAGAGCCTAACCTCCACCAAAACAAATGCCCCATTGCATTCAAAGTTCTGTGTACTGTGTTTGGGAGCAGCAAAAGCATAAGGATTTGTGCTCCATCCCCTGTGCCCTCAATAAAAACCCAGATGTGGTAGCATGTTCTTGGAATCCTATTGCCGGGGAAGAGACAAGCACTTCTCTGCCCTTCACCCCTGGCCTATGCAAACTCACACACACACACACACACACTCTCACACACAACAGGTACCTATAGCAAGGCTTTCTCCTTTTGGTTAAATACTCTGATGTCTTCAGTACTGCTTCTGAAACTCAGGTGCATAATCACCAGAAGTATATGTTAAAATGCAGATTCCTAGATCCTCTCCCTGGCCTAATGGCTCAGAAGCCCTGGTGATATGTCCAGAAATGGGCATTTCATCCATTGATCCTGATCCACACCAAAGCTGACAGTGATCAATGAGACTTGCCAATAAGTCTCCATTCAGTTACTGAAGACTTGTTGGGAATGTTATGCATCAGAAATGTTCTCTGCTCTGGAAACACCCAGTGGAGGATTGTGTAAGTAGACACCCAGAGAGGCACACCTTCCCCCTAGGGGAGGCAAATGACACAGTAAAGAGATACTGCTGTGGTCGAATACAAAATATGCTCTCACGGGGGTCACATGCTGGAGAAAGCTTGGTCCCTGATGCAGTGTGCTGAGGCAGGACTTGTAAGAAGTGAGTGGTCAGGACTCTGACTTAATCAATGGATTAATCCATTGATAGATCCATACTTGGTTTTGCTTTTGAGACAGGTTCTCTTATAGCCAGCTTGCTATGTAGGGAAGGATATTCTTAAACTTCTGATTTTCCCAGCTCTTCCTGCCAATGCTGGGGTTATAGGCCTTTGCCTCCGGATCCTGACTTACACAGGGCTGGGGACCAAATCCCTGGCTTCATGCATGCTAGAAGAACACTTTCCCAACAGAGCCCCATCTAAGTCCCAGATTCGTATTCACACGGGCCACCCAGAGTGGCGAAAAAGCTGAGGCTTGCTTAGAGAAAGCAGACCTCTGGAGATCAGCTCTGGGTCAGACCTCTGCGTGCTTCCTGGCAGCCACGGGGCGAGCAGCGTTGCATGCTGCTCCCACCATCACACTCTGCCCAGTGTTGCGGCAACCATGGACTCAAACAGCTCCACCAGCCCTTAAGTCGTTTCTCTCGTGTAATTCTTCGTAGTATCAGGAAGTAACAAGAGAAGCCATTCTAGTATGAGGTAATGGTGAGTACCATGGGTAAAATAAAAAGTTATGAGTGTGGAGACCACAAGACAGCCCTCTACCTGGAAGGATAACTGAGCGGTGACTGACAGGGAGTAACAGACAAGCACCCAAATGGGCGCAAAGGCCCCAAGACAGGGAAGATGGCTGACCGGCTTGAAATGTGGGGGGACAGAGAGTGGGGGACAGAGGCATACAGCTATGGGATTGGAGAGCTTGTGGTCCACAGAGAGCCCTTAGAGGCTTCTGTTCTCCCTCCAGGGTCATGAACCACCAAGGGGCGTTCTACACAGAGGAACATCACACTCCGCATCCCGCTAGAACAGGCTCTGCCTGCTGTGTGCTCCACTTGCTCTGTGTCCCCCCATCTCCTGTTCTCATTCAGTTCTGTGGCTGCTAAGTGACCTTGGTTCTAGTTAGCAAGAGTCCCTTCGGGACACATATCCTGCTGTTTGTAGCCTTTGTCTACTGATGACGCATGAAGTACTGTTGCACCAGGAAGCGTTCTTGAGCCCAAGACCAACCAGGAGCTGACTGCAATACAAGTGCATGAGGGTCTCTTTATTTACAAGCTCGAGCCTGGGCTTACTCACCACCAACCCACAGGACCGCTTGTGAAGCAGCCCCGAACTCTCATCCGGACAAGGTTTTACAGGAAATAGCGAGCAAGAGTGGAGCCTTCTAACCTAGCAAGGATCTAGCTGGGGGTCTACTGTGGCCTCTAACATAATTGGCTGGTACTGGGAGCCAAACCATAAACTTGACTTCTGTTTTCCTCCTGATTGGTGGTTGTTAGGAAGTGAAGTGTTAGGGACAGGCCTGTAACCTGGGGGTGCAGATTTGTTGGGGGAATAACCCAACAACTGGTGCTAGATGCTGGTGTTGTTGGGGGTAACATGGAACCCTGTGCCTGTTAACTCCAGGTCAACTTTAGGTCCCGTTCTCTAAGATGGAGTCTGAACCCAAAAGATCTGTTCTCTCAGAACCATCTCACTCAGTTCTGAGGCAGGCTGAGTGGCCGTCCCCTGGTGTTTTCCTGTGAGAACTGCAACTTAGGAATTACGCAGCTTGGAAGCTGGCAAGATGGCTAATTTTAATCTGATTGCTGATTTGCATGTTGATTTTTAATCAATACCTCCCCACCATCTTCCCTGAGCAGACCACCAAGCTTCCCTGTAGCCCTGCAGGAACAATCAAGTGCAAGAACACAGGAGAGTTCACAAGGAAAAGGAGGAGAGCTGGATTTATGACAGCCAGGAGCGGTTAGAGCAAACACGTATGTCATAGAACCCTGGGCTTTCAGATGAACTTGAGACATCGTTATACTAAACTCCTGTGTTCTCTACTGTGAGTCACATAAGTCCAGAAAAGCTACCTAACCACATGGAGTTGAATTCATACCATTTCAGCCTATTCGCTTGCCCTGCCTCAGCTGGATCTGACCACAGCTACATCCTGCTCTGAACCACAGCTCAAAGTTGCTTCCAGACCTGCTTGTTTTTCCCTTCTTCAAGCTGTCCTTTTTACTTTTATGGAATTATCTCCTGACACAGCACCTGAGATTGGGTAGCATGGTCTCTGGCTATTCGGTTATCTGGGAGGTTGCAGAGAGCCCTGATCAGAGGCCACCCTTCTCCAAAAGACAGTCCTATATACTCAGGACATGGCTGTGTGAATGTGTGCATGTGTGTGCGTGCATGCATGTTTTGGGGGGAGGTACAAAGGACAACCTTGGTGTCAGCTCTCAAGACACTAACCACATTGTTGAGACAGGAAGTTCTGGGGTTCACCAGCCAGGCTAGGCTGGTAGGTCATTAAGACCCTGGGGTATGGGTCTCTGCCTCAAGAGTACACACCAGATTTTTTTATTTAATATTTCTGGGACTTGGGCCCTCATGTTTGCAGTCAGTTAGCAACTGAAACCTCTCTCTAGTCTAAGGCAACTTTTGTATAGCATTCTGTAGGTAGCCATAGTCAGCCAGAGGCTGTCTAATCCAAAGGCATGAAATATGAGCTTATCAGTTTAAATTTTAAAAAATGACAGGAGCCATTAATTGGTGAATTAATATAATGAGCAGCAAAATCACCAGGAAGTATCCACCTTTACTAATACAGTAGATTATTAGTCATCCAATCACCCACCCCTAAATCTAATCCCTTGAATTCTGAATTAAATAAACTGCAGATATTTATGCTTAACTTACCCAGATGTCAGAAAGGACTTGCCTGACAGCTGGTCTGAGAGAACTTTTTCTTTATTATTATTATTATTATTTTTAACCAATAAAGAAGAAAAAGGTGAGGGAGGAGCGGGTGGGAACCCAGCTGACTTGGAGCCAGCTGTTTCTTCTTAAGGAAGGGCCTCTGAGGAGGCGATAGCTTGTTTAATCTCAGAAATGTAAACAGAAGGAAGCCTGTCACAATTAAGTTAGAGTTTAAGCGCTAATTAAGTCCGATGCCTTGTAACGGAGATTTAGATTTAGTAAATATTGATCCCAAGTGGCTCTCCATTTTTTTTACACATCTCAAATTAATCTTAATGTAAACCAAAGTACATGTAATCTTCTTACAGTAAAAGTTGCTCATATCTATATTCAAAGAGACATGAGATTGGAAACCACAAAGATTACATTTCCCAGGAATATATGTGAAAGACCACAGCCTTGGAACAGAGTTATCTGTATTTCTGCCAGATTTCTTGGGGCTGGTCAGAACACACAAGAGCAGCAGGAGATTGCTAAAAAATCCTGCACACTATTAAACACAGAGAGGAAGGGGGAGGGGAGGGGAGGGGGGGGAGAGGAGGAGGAGGGGAGAGGAACGGGGAGGGACATAAACCAACCCAATGTGTTACACCAGGGGTTTAAGATCTACTAACTAACTAGAATACAAACATCTGAAAATAGCCAGGCAGTGGTAGCACACACCTTTAGTCACAGCATTGGGAGGCAGAGGGAGGTGAATCTAAGTTCAAGGCCAGCCTGGTCTACAGAGTGAGTTCCAGGACAGCCAGGACTACACAGAGACACCCTGGCTTGAAATATATATATATTTAATGTGTGTGTATGAAACTAACTATAATATATATGTGTGTATGTGTATATGTATATGTCTGTGTATGAAACTAATTGTAATATATATGTGTGTGTGTATGTGTGTGTGAAACCAATTGTTATATGTGTGTGTGAAACCAATTGTTGTGTGTGTGTGTGTGTGAAGCCAATAGTAATTAGGATTGAAATAGAAATCAGGATTGCCTTGGAGAACACAGAGAAATAAATAGTTCCTGACAGTTCATAGAAACTGTCTTTTTCAGTTTAATGGGCTTTTAAATCCCATTAAAGGAGTCAGTGGTTGTCCAGTTTACTGTGGAGCCATCTTTGCCACATTAAAAGTAAAAAATTGTTGTCAAAGGTATTACTGCAAAGCTTTGTTTGTTTACAGATACGATGGGCCTATACTATCTCCTTAAAGTTTTATTGTTTTTTAAACAGTTGATACCAGAGAGGCAAAAAGGAAAAGAGTCACTGGAAATACATAGATGGCCCCCCACACAGACATTTTGTCATGCTAAATTGAATGGCTAGATTGAAAAAATAATTTCAGTAATGAAATGTATAACATCTTAAATTTTATATCAGAGTCCAAAGACTTCTGCCCTGTTCTTTTCAGGGCTAGCCCTGGGCACATTAGTATCAGGCTAGCCCTGGGCACATTAGTATCAGGCTAGCCCTGGGCACATTGGTATCAGGCTAGCCCCGGGCACATTGGTATCAGGCTAGCCCCGGGCACATTGGTATCAGGCTAGCCCTGGGCACATTGGTATCATACTGAACTACTTAAATGGTGACAAATGAGCCAGACTGACGATGGATAAGCAAGTCAAGGAGCTTGGTACAGGACTTGACAGCCTGAGGCTGATACACAGAACACACCATGGAAGGAAGGATTGCGGCACACAATCTCTCTCTCTCTCTCTCTCTCTCTCTCTCACTCACACACACACACACACACACACACACAGTCTCTCCATTTCATAGCCGGTGGCTGGGGCTGCTTCTGCGAGTCCCTTGCAGAGAGGACAGCTTGAAAGAGACTCAGGGTGTATATCTACGCTGGGCAGCTGTTCATCAACTCAGCGCAAACTAATATCATCTGAGAGGAAGGAATCCCACTTAAGAAAATGTCTCCATAAGATGTAGGCAAGGCTTCGGTGTGTTTTCTTGGTTAGTGATTGAAGGGAGAGGGTCCAGCACATGTGGGGATCCCTCAACTGGTGCTCCTGGGTTCTCCAAGGAAGCAGGCTGAGCCAGCCAGGAAGCGGCCCTCCTCCATGGCTTTGCTTCAGCTCCTGTCTCCAGGTTCCGGCTCTGTTTGAGTTCCTGTCTTGACTTCCTCTGTGGTAGACTGTGATGTGGAAGTGTATAAGCCATTTCCTCCACCAAGCAGCCTTTGGGGTTTCATCCTAGGAGGAGAACCCCTTATCAAAAGAAGGAACACACTGGGTGGAAGGAGCAAAGGAAGCACAGGTGATTCCCAAGTCTGGGTTTGGGCAATCCAGTGGGTGGTAGAGTCTCTTCCTGAAATGGAGATCTCTGGGAGAAGCAGCTGTGAAGGTGGTTACGAGAACTTACAGTGGGCTTCTGGGACAGCAGCGATGCATCCAAATGGGGTGTCAAATAAGCATTTGAATGTGTGTTCTAGAGGCTCAAGGAAGCTGAAAGAGAACAAGAAGATTCCCTTGAGAGGAGGCGCGGGGCCTGATGTGAGTACTGTGGAAGCAAAGCAAGAGACACTCTTCATTAGGGGCTCACTTACAATATATTTAATATTTTGTTTTTATTGTTTATGTTTTTGTATGTGCGTCAATGTGGGTATATGAATGCAGGTGCCCTGGGACCAGAAAAGGTTTTCTGATGTCAGATCCCCTGGATCTAGAGTTACAGTTGGTTGTGTGTAGAGGGAATCTAAGCATCATCTGTTGATAAAAAAAAAAAAAAAAAAGCTCATGGTCAATGAGCTGAGGCAGGAAATAGGAGGTGGGACATCCGGCAGGGATAGAGAGAATTCTGGGAAATAGTCAGAACCCCGCCACCCCACCCCCAGAGATTCAGCCTCGAATGCTGAGGAGACAGAGATAAGACAAGGAGAGGAAACCTGCCACAGAGCTGAATTTGGGTTAGAATAAAGGGATAATCGAGTTACTAGTTAGTGGGAGAACAAGCCAAAGCTCATGCCCTAGGCATTTACTAAATAAGAACTCTCAGAGTCGTTACTTCTGGGAATTAAGTGGTGGGAAGGAAGAGCTGGAAGTAACAGTTGTGAACGATTCTACATGGATGCTAGGAACCAAACTGGGGTCCTCTGCAAGAACAGGACGCACTGCTAAACACCCAGCTACTTCTCCTGCACCTCTGAAATCTTTATCACTTTGTTTGTACTTGTGGACTCCTAGAATAGAAAATGTACCCACATTTAAACATGAGAATTCCAGGGCCATGATAGGAGTTTGAGTAATTGGCCTTGGAGTTATTTTTAAACTTTACAAATCAAGAATTTACTGCAGCAATATTTTCATATCCAGCTTGGAGTCAGGCATCTGAGGTTTGCGTGCCAGTTACACCTGTTAACTAGCTGGGTGATCTGACACAAATCCATTACACAAGTCCCTGGGTATTGGAGGAGACAATTTAAGGTCAAACACCTGGATCAACTCCTAGTTCACACCTCTCATAAGAGGAATAATTCCCTACTTAAGAGAACAATGCATGTTCTCCCAGATGAGATGAGACAGACGAGCTGAGGCGTAGTGAGAAGCCTGAGGTGAACTCCTGCCTGCGAGCAGCTGAGCTTCTGCGCTTCAGAACTGTTTCTTTGCTCATGAAGGACATGGGCAGAAAGTTGGCACCATCATGGTCCCTTCCTGCCTTTGCAGGGATTGGCCTTCCCTCCTGCCTGCCTCTTACCCACCCATGTCTCCCCTCCCAACAGGAGTCTTTTTTTTTAATGATTTATTTATTTATTTTATGTGTATGAGTACACCATTGATCTCTTCAGACACACCAGAAGAGGGCATCAGACCCCACTGCAGATTGTTGTGAGCCACCATGTGGGTGCTGGGAACAGAACTCAGGACCTCTGGAAGGGTAGTCAGTGCTCTTAACTGCTGAGCCATCTCTCCAGCCGCCGACAGGAGTCTTGCGTGACTTCCCAGGGGTAGTACTTGGTTCTCACATGCTGATGTTTCCCTGAATAAGCAGCTTCAGTTCAGTCACGAGGGCCATAGCGACCCAAAGGCACACTGTTAGGTCCAGCTCTGACTACTGGGTTCAGATGCTCCTGGGTCACCCTGATATACAGCCAGCCACTTGGCCTAGAGACCCTGAGCTCAAAGGCTCTGAGAGGATCAGGGTTGAAATCCCTGTTTTCATGGCCAGCTCCGGTCTAGGGCATTGTGTGTAATTCACAGGTGTAGACTCCCTCCCCAAAGAGCACAGGCTGCTGTCCTGGCTGGACGTGGCTGCTTGGGCCACCGGCCTAATTCCCTCTGGATCCTAAGACGTCTCGTTCTAGCTTTAACAGCACACCAGCCGGAGAAGCCAAAGGACGGAACCTAAGCAGGGGACACCATGTACTTCCTGCCTTACGCCCCTCCCTCTGGCCGCCCGTCTTGATCCAGGGGCCAAGAGCAGAGCTTGGTGTGTGCTAAGCATGGAAGTCAGCCAGTGCTGGGAAGCAGGGCAATGGTGATCTACAGTGCCAGGCAAGGCGATGGGTGATGTGAGGGCCCAGGAATTCATGGCTCTGGAGGAGGGCAACAGCAGAACTCTGCACATGTGGAATGCTGTCTGCAGAAGGCAGCAAATATCCCCTCTGATGAGCGCCTAATGGTCATTCAAACCAACTAATTAAAATGATTGGCTATTGGGAAGATTGACTGTCCTCTTATTGGTCTTGCCAGGTTTATTTTTTACTTCTGATTCTGGTCTTGCCACTTTTCCACCCTGTGCTTGAAAAGTCAGGAGTGCGGTATCCTTCTGGGCCAAGGAACTTAGGCCAAGCCTTGCTTTCTATCATCAGACAGGGCCAACAAGGATCCGCTCCCGGGTGGAGCTGGAGGACGGGCAGAAGTGGGTTTATTTCAAAGATAGGCTTAAACTTTGGCCCCCTTCCCTTGCCCTGGCCTCTCCCCGGCTCAGTGTCAGATTTTATATTTACAATTTGAGTTCTTTTTCTTTAAAAGGGATAGAGAGAGCATGGCTTGAGGCATCACTAAAGGTAGCCCTGTCCGTTAGAGGATCAGCAGGTTATTTTCCTGAGCCATCCTGTGTGGCTGGGGACTGAGCTAGGAAGCCACACAGGGCCTGGTCTCCATGACAACAGCACGCAGAGCAAGAACCATGAACCTTAGGGCTCAGAACTCCGTAGAGAAGTAAGGCAGCCGCTAAAGTGAAGTGCTTTACAGTGCACTGTTGGAGCAACAAATTCTCAGAAAACAAGCTGTGGGGCTAGTGATACGATTCGGCTGTTAGAATGCCTGCCCAGCATGCACAAAGTATGCACAAAGTTCAGTCCTCCAGCACCACACTCAACTAGGCAAGATGGGACGTGCCTGTAATCCCAGAACTTAGAAGGTAAAGCCAGGATGATCAGGAGTTCAAAGTCATCCTCAGCTATACAGCCAGCTTGAGGGCAGCCTGGGATACATTGAGACCCACTCACCTACCCAGGCTATGGCGTGCTTCTGAGCACCCAGCCGCCACTCACAGGAGCCTCTGCCACGCCCCCGAGAGACCTCTTCATCTGGAGGCTTCAGTTTCAGGTTCACCGCCGTCCGTTGTCCCTGCTCTGGCTGTTTCTGTGGTTTCTGTTTAATCCTAGTCATTTCCCCAGGACGTTTGCCAGCAGCTCCTAGCTCCGCGTTACCTGAGTGGGGAACGGGGAATGTAAATGGTGTATAGATTCTGAACAACACTGTAAACGCTTTACAGACCATGTGTTCCAAGGAGTAGCTGAGCCATAAAATCAAAATTAAAGCAACGTGTTTACAGAAATGTGCCAATTATAAAACCTCTACTTTCTAAATGTGGTTTTGGGGATATGGGACTCTGGGTCCTCAGAGGGTGGCTGGGAGCTGGGGGCGGGGGGCGGGGGGGCGTCTGGTAGCCTTCTGTGAGCGCCTCAGCAAAGCCTCTTGCTTCCATTCTTGCAGCACCCTGGAGTGACTCTTCTTGTCCTCCCGAGTCTGTAGTGACGTGGAGATGACCCTTTCTATGTGCCCTCCCCAGGATCAGGCAAGTGCCTCCATCTGAGTGACACGACACGTCTGTCAACATCCTTCTCAGGATGCAGGTTGTAAATGAGATCAGTGGAGCATGCCTGCGGCCACGGTGCACACCTCCCCTCACTCCATCAAACCGGAAAGGTTTCTCTTCATGGACATGCTCACAGGAAGTGCCCTCAGGTTGACCGTTGCCAGAACTAGGAAAGACAACCTTTCTCCTTCCTCCCTATTCTTCCCTCCTTCCTGCTTCTGTGGTTCCTCCAAGTGCTCTGACCATTTCCTACTCTGTACTCTAATTCTTTCTGCAGTGACTTAGCTCTACTAGTGGTGTAAAAAACAGGTCAAAGGCTCCTCCCATTCCCACAGCTGCCCATAAGAGGAGGAGGCAGCTTTGTATGAGAGAGAGAGAGAGAGTGTGTGTGTCTGGCCATCCTAGCTTAGAAATCTGACCTGGCCAACCTTAGGCCAGTCAGTCCCCTTGAGCTTCTAGCTCCTTCCTCCAGTGGATAATGAAGAAACCTTTTGACACTAGTATAGGACTTCAGGTCTAGTTAAGTTTATGTTTATCACTTACACGATTTGGAAAATTGTTTATTTACAAGAGTTCTGGCAGTTTAGGAAGAAACAGCCCAGAGACAGGTTATATAGGTTGGGTGGGCTTCTGATGGTTGCAAATTGGTCTGGCAAAAGTCAGTGGGAGGCTCAGCTCACAGACCTTTTTGACTAATCTTGGCTCATGATGTATTGAAAACCAACCTACTGAGTTCATTCGCTGTGAGGCAAATCGATAAACAGGATTGAAATTGGTCATGGCTGAGCATAAGACAGAAATCCCATCCTGGCTGGAGAGTTTCTCTAGCAGTCATCCCCAACATGAAATGCCTACGTGGTACCACACGGTCTTCAGAGATACTGAAGCAGAGGGCTGGAGAGATGTTCAGTAGTTAAACGATCTTGTAGGAGACCTGAGCTCAGTTTCCCAACACCCACATTAGACAGCTCCCAATAACCTATAACTCCAGTTCCAGGGGATCCAACACCCTCTTCTGGCCTCTGCAGGTGCCTGCACTCGTGTACATATTCACACACACACACACACACACACACACACACAATTTGAAAAGAAATGACAGTTGGGGGGGGGGGTGGCGCACGCCTGTAATCCCAGTACTCTGGGAAGCAGAGGCAGGCAGATTTCTGAGTTTAATGCCAACCTGGTCTACAGAGTGAGTTCCAGGACAGCCAGGGCTACACAGAGAAACTCTGTCTCAAAAAAACCAAATCCAAAAAAAAAAAAAAAAGAAAGAAAGAAAGAAAGAAAGAAAAGAAAAGAAAAGAAAAGAAAAAGAAAAAAAGAAAAGAAAAGAAATGAAATGCCGTAGGAAAGCTGCAGGCATTCTTCTAGTGCCTCGATGTAATCAGTTGTCCCCAAGGGTCTCTGTGTGACAGTGTGAGAGCTGCTGTAATCCTTTAAGAGAGGTGGAGTGGGAGCTCCACCCCGGATTTATCTGCCCACCTTCCACGGGAAATACAAGAGGGTTCACGTGAAAGATGGAGGCTGGCTCCATCCAGTTCCCTGGCATTTTACCTCCAAATGTGAACGCCTGTCCCCAAGAGCGCTCCTGCCATCTCCATGGGCCATGACAAGATGTAGCTGATAGGATCCTCAACAGACTGAGACCGGTCAGTACAGGTGTCATGCCCTTGATCCTCCAAAACAGAACTAAATAAACCTCTCATCTTTGGGAAGTTAACTGCCTTGAGCATTTCGTCATAGCAACAAAAGTCCTCTAAGAGTCCTGGTGTTTTAACAGAGCTAATCCCTGAACTATCCCCGGTTCTGGGCCTCAGTTGCCCCAGAATGCTGCCTCTACATTCCACTTTACTTTCCGCTGAGGGGAGACCACATGAGGAAGCAACCTGGCAAACAAATCCTTACAAAGATTAAGGATTAACAACAAGGGTAGCTTGTTACTAATAACACTTTACACAGGGTGTGGTGTTTGAAATTGATACAGTGATTCCACTTAAGCTTTTCTATCTATTCCCCTGGAGAGGAAACTGAGAAGACCAGAGCACACATGGGTATTTCATTCATGGGCTGCACATCTAATATCCAGTGGAGCTAGGGTCCTAATTCAGATTCATGGGGGAGAGGCTATGTATTATTATAAAATCAAGGCTTCATGGAGTAGAGGACTGGCACAGTTACTAAAGCTAAGAGCCACTGACATCAGTTAGTCTAAAGTCCACTGTTCACGGTTGGCATTCATGTCCCCTGATATATGGGACAATTGCATCCCTTCAGATAAATTTCCCATCCTCCATGCTTACATCAGAAGGTAGAAGAACTCAACGTGGTAAATACCATATATGGTCATGATGGGCATAAGGCAGTAACAGGGATAGAGACTGTTTCAGAAGGGATGCTGACATGAGACAGAGATGAGATGCTCGGCCCTCCGAGGAACGGCATGGAGACGATTACATGAAGCGGGCTCCACCCCGGACACCTCCTGCCTAGATCAGGCAGATACTGAAGTGCTTCCAGAGGCTTCCCTTGCTGTTATACACACCATTTGTTTTGTAGCTCCATGTGAGAGCGTACTGGTGAGTCAGTCAGGGGTGTGGTGTGATGTAGCTGGGTGGTTGAGAGGGTGAGTGCACTTTGGGGGAGGGGGCCTGGGTCTGCTTTCAGGACTGTGTCTTGTTGAGTTGATGCATCATCTGCTGGATGGGATTTCAGTGATAATTGATAATGTATCTGTACTTCCCTAGGATCTGTGAGGATTAAGTAAGTTAATTATTTCCATATAATACATCTAATAAGTATAAGCCTTAAAAAAATGTTTTTTGATGTCTTTATATAGTAGAGTTGCTTTTAACTAGGGACAATTTTGCAATACCCCCACCCACTTGCAGGACATGTAGAAGTGTCTACAGGCATTTTGGTTATTACCATTGGCGGGTGTCTGCCTCTGGCATCTCGTGGATAGAGAGGCCAGGACTACAATACATAGGACAGATGCAGCACTCAGAAAGGGTTATCTAACCTAACATGGCAATAGTGCTGAGGTCCTTAAAACCAGGCTCTGAAAGGAGCTTTCAGCCCCATATGAGGAACAACAATATGAACCAACCAGACCGCCCCCCCCCAGAGCTCCCAGGGACTAAACCACCAAATAAAAAGTACACATGGAGGGACCCATGGCTCCAGCTGCATATGGAGCAGAGGATGGCCTTGTTGGACATCAAAGAGAGGAGAGGCCCTTGGTTCTGAGAAGGTTCGATGCCCCAGTATAGGGGAATGCCAGGATGGGGAAGCGGGAGTGGGTAGGTTGGTGAGCAGGGGAGGGGGATGGGATGGGGTGTTTTAGGAGAGGAAAGCAGGAAAGGGGATAACATTTAAAGTATAAATAAAGAAAATATCTTTAAAAAAGAAACAAAACAAACAAAACCAAAAATAAAGCAGGCTCTGTGGAGGTATGTCTTGTAGGCAATCTCAAATCCCATAAGCTTGACGAGAAAGCCAGTCACCACACCCTCTCCAACCCCAGTCTGCTCAAGTTGAAAACTGTCACCCCCAAATCTGCCCTTCACCTCCTGGAAGTCCACCACTGAAGTCGGAATTTCTTTTTTCCCTGCTCTGAAGTCTTCATGGTCTGATCACAGCCTGCCCTGAGCTTAAGTTACCTGTGGATGTGTCTTTCTCCCTAACCGTCCTGGGAGCTGTTGGAGGTACAGACTTCCTGTTTTATTCCTTGTAGCAAAGGACAGATAGAAATATGAGTAAACAGCCATACATATTCCCACAGAAACGCCGCCCTACCGTGAGCCAAACTCTAGTCAAGCGCAAGTCTGGGGACTCGTGCCCAAGCACATTCCTCCACCAGACGTCTCTTCGGTACTTCGTGTCTTTGACAAAGACATTTTTTCCCCTTTTATTCTTTGAGAAAACATCCCAGACATGTAGGATAAAGGTCACCCCATCAAGTAGAACAGTAACCAGCTGGATTTATGTCTCTGCCCCAAGCTCCAAAGTGCAAACAGGGCAGATGTGAAGCATAAGAGGAGATTGTAGTGTGAAGGGTAGCAATGCAGAGAGCACTGAGACCCTGCCCTCCGTGCAGCAAAGGGCACTGCCCACTCTCTATGACACCGTTGTTAGCGTCCTGTGAGTGTCAAAGGAAAGTTCACATTTCCATGGAAGACCCGGAGGCCACGGAGAGAAACCAGGCGGGTCTGTGGGTCTTCTGTCTGACTTCTCTTTGTCAAACCCATATGTGGCATGTTTCAGCCTGGTGGGTATCTGCCTGTGTTCCTGGGTGGAGAGCGAATTGTGCAGCTGGCCCTGAGTAATGGTTCCGGCCTTCGACCGTGTATGTCTCTAGGCAGGGCTGCCTTCTGCTCCCAATTTCCAGTCTGGCAATAGAAACTGCACATTCATCTCAAATTCGGAGAGTTAAGGGCGTCGCCATGGCATTTTTCTCCGTTCCCACATGTCTCAGCCACGAGGGAAAGGTTTTGACTGTGTTTTCCTATGATGCAAATTCATGACTGAGGTCAAACCCAGTCTAGGGCCTAGTACATAGTAGGTGTTATTTTCAAACTTTTTATTATGGAAAATTACTAGAACTCGGAAAGGCACAGAATGCACAAGGAAGGTTTCAAACTCCAGAAAAAGGTGGCTCTGCCTACAGTTAAGGTCTCACGGCCGGTGCTACTTCATATCCCCCCACTCGCTTCCTTTCCCATCAGCCATACAAATTCCTCATAAAACGTTTTATATGAGACTCTAAAAGAGGTCTCCCCTTGAAACCTAGATACGATGTTATAATCACATCTAAAAACTAATTATAAACCCTTAGTATCATAAAATCTTAGTTCAAACTTTAAATCAATTAAACGTTGTGATTTAAAAAGAAACAAAAAAAAACCTCTGTATTGCTTCTCATTTCCTGTGTCTCTCTCCCTCCTTTCTGTCCCCTCTACACTCCTGTGGTATCATTTTCATATTCTTTATCTTCTACTTTTCTACAAATTGCCAGTTGGATCTTTTTGAAAAAATAAATTTTTTAAATTGTACATGTGTTTTGCATACATGTATGCCTGTGTAACATGTGTGGTGTACCATGTGTATGCCAGAGAAGGTTATGAGATTGCCTGGGACTGGAGGCACAGGCTTTTGCAGACCACCATGTGGGTCATCTGGAATGCACTCAGTGTTCCTAACATCTTTCCAGCCCCGGGGTTGGTTGGATCTGGATATATATGCCTCTAATTTTATTAATTCTAGAAATCCTGCTGCAACGTGCTAGCCTGTTCCTCCATCAGCATGCAACACCTGGCGTATCTCTTTTGCAAGTATCTATCACTAGCAGTTATTGAGGGTCACACGTCCTAGATACACTTAAAAGGTGAAAAATCATGATAATTTTCTAACTGGATCTTTACCTCTTGGTTTTGAGCTGTAATCCATAGGAGAAGAGAAATGTCTCATCTACACTTGGTCACACTCTGCAATGGTTCTAGGAGAGGTAGGAATAAATGCTTGGGTTTTGTTTGTTTTGCTTTATTTTTACTAATTAGTAGCATTTTTTTTAAAAAAAAATTCACAGATTCCTATAAAATGACAAATAGTTTTCCTTTTTAGAACTGTCTCAAACTCAAGATGCAAACCCTTTTTTACTCTATCACAGTGGATGTCAATATTAACAAATTGGTTCTCCTTGGCCAGTGGGAATCTGTATAGTCCTTCAACACAATTCTAGCTGACTTTGGCCCTGTTCTCGTAATCTAGTGTGACAAAATGCGAGTTTCAGGGACGTCTTGTATATTCCCTGCTCTGAATGTGGAACCGTGTTTCTCTGGAGTACTTTCTCATTTCGGTTAGAGGAAGCAGTGTTCTGGAAGCCACCGTGGGCCCTGGCCTTTTCTGTGGGCTGAGCTGGAAACATGCTTAGTTCTCATTATAAAGCATGAGTTCTCACTGGTGGACAATCCTGCGAGGTCTCCTCTGTCTTGTGACGGAGAAGATTGTGTTCCAAGACACCAGGGCTGATACATCCTCACGTCATTATGTAATTGTGCTAACCGCCCCTGTATACTCTTCTTGCAGAACAAGGTGCCAACATTTGCACAGTCTAACAATACGATTCATGAGGAGTGGGTTTCCTAAGTGTCTCCCACTTAGGATTGAACCCAGGGCCTTGCACTCCAGCTGGAGTTACAGACCTGGACCAGGAGACCAAGTCTTGTTCTTGCCGTCCTTGTTGAGAGATGCACCCAGTAGGCCTGCAGGCGGTTGCAGTATCCTGGAACAGCACCATTTCAGTGTTCTGTGTTCTGTTAACCAGAATCAGATGTAGGCTCAACTGCTTCAGTTTATTTTTCATTATGTTTTTTTTTTTAAATGTAAGTAAGTGTGAGGGGCTGGAGAGATGGCTCAGCGGTTGGGAGCACTGGCTGCTCTGTCCGAATTTGGTTCCCAGAACTCAAAATCTGACAGCCGACAGCTGCTGTCACTCCAGCTCCAGGGACTTCAGCGCCCTCTTCTGGCCTCTGTTGGTACCCACATGAATGGGCACAGACACACAAATACCAAAAATAAAATGTTTTTAGTGATTCATTTTACAGGTGAGGATGCATGCAGTCAACCATCTGACTGAGCTCGGGAACCCCAATGGAGGAGTTAGGGGAATGACTGAAAGAGCTGAAGGGGTTAGCAACTTCATAGGAGGAACAACAATATCAACCAACCAGAGTCCCCCCCCCCCCCCCAGAGCTCCCAGGGACTAAATCACCAACCAAAGAGTACACTTGGAGGGACCTATGGCTTCAGCTGCATGTACAGCAGAGGATTGCCTTATCTGGCATCAACTGGAGGGGAGGGAAGGCCCTCGGTCCTGTGAAGGTTCCATGCCCTAGTGTAGGGGAATGCTAGGGCACTGAGGTGGAAGTGGGTGGGAGGGTGGGTGGGTAGGGGAGCACCCTCATAGAAGCAGTGAGGAAGGAGATGGGATGGGAGTTTGTGGAGGGGGAACCAGGAAGGGGGATAACATTTGAAATGTAAATAAATAAAATAACCAATAAAAATTAGAAAGAAAAAAGAAAAATATTAAAAAATAAAAGATTCAGTGTGTGTGTGTGTGTGTGTGTGTGTGTGAGAGAGAGAGAGAGAGAGAGACAGAGACAGAGACACAGAGAGACAGAGACAGAGACAGAGACAGAAACAGAACAAGTATGAAGACCAGGTGCTAAGAACAGAACTCAGGGCCTCTGGAAAAGCAGCGCATTGATCCTAACAGCACAGTTGTCCCTGAAACCCCCTTAATAAAACATTTTTAAAATACATTTTTGGTGATATAATGAAACTTTACTGATCCTAAAGTCAAATTGCCCAAATCCAGTTATAAAGGAGTCTAACTCCAGTCTTATCTCACAAACCCGTTTTCTTCTCCTAAGCATTTTTAACTTTGTATTTTTAATTTTGATATTTCTGGATTTCAGTTTTAAAATATTACACAATGGACAGCATACCCTTTCCATGTGTACATGTGCACACAGTGTTTACTGTGGTTCTTCTGGATTATATCCTAGAGGTTGCCCCATATTGATGCACAGATGTTTCCTAGTCCTTCTTAGCATGTGTGTGTATAACAGTTTACTCTCCCAGTTCCCCAATTAACAAAGAAAACCACTTAAACTCTTTGTATGAGATTAGATTATTAAATTGTAAAAATACTGGTAATTTTTTTCTGCAAAAAAGCATGCTTGTATGTTAAGATTTGTACTTGAATTCCTCTCTCTCAGCAAAAATAAGGAACTTGTAGCTATTCTTAAAATTATGAATTTGGGTTTGATTCCTGAAAATGGCCTTGCTGGATACAGAATTTTTTTCCTCTTTATTACTACCTTAAAGAAAGCTTGTGATACTCTTTACCATATAATCAGACTTCAGTGATTAAAACCATGAAATTAGCACCAGCACGACGCTACTTCTGATCCTGGACTCCAGTCAGCTTCCCCGGCCACCCCTCTGAAGGAAAAGGACTCCACGCATCCCACAAGGTCACATCCCTCAGTGTCTGTCATTTTAAAACATTACATTTGGTGATTAAAAATCAAGCCAATTATTTTGTTGTACTGTGTGTTCCCCAATTCATGTTTATAGTAAGTTTTTATTAAGATGATTAGTATTAATTCTGACTATGTTAGTGTTAGTCCCAGGACCTCGGTGGAGAAGGTGGAGAAGGATGAAGAGAAAGAAATATCTAGAAGAGAGGTCGGTTCTCTTTGTAAATGTGCTTATCTCACTGCACACAAAGGCAGGGGACCTCTTTAACGGAGAGCTGGTCTGGGAAAGGAAGCCAATTCCCCCGGAAGCCCGGTAAGATAAGAAATCAGGGACTCTGTAAACTCTTCAGCTTCCGCATCTTTTTGCCATCCTCCTTAGCTTCCTCCTTAGTCCCAGTCAGATCATTCCGGGTTAGGGGGGAGGGGTAAAGATCCCTTAGGCTGAACCTTGGAAATGGGACTGGTCAAGACAGCTGAGTAAGAAACGGGCTGCTCGGGTCTCGGGTATGGTGAGTCCACAGCAAGCACTTGAAGGGCAGCCGCTGCTGCGACTGGGTTAAGAGCATGCAGTTCTCCGGCCATGACCCGGTGCTCCACTCCTCTCCCTCATCCCCCTTTACAGGACTACCCTCCTCCCCGCCCTCCCCCCACTGACAATCTATGCCTCCTGAACAGGAACTGAGTTCTTATTAGAGCAAGCAAGAGGAATGCTGTGTCCCTATTTAGTATCGAGATCCTAGGGCAGGAAGCTAGGTGAGGGCTCAGGTTGATGTGGGAGGAGTCAGGACAGCTGGGGCATCTGGAAGGGGAGCCGGGTGTACATGATTTTCAATTTGTCCCTGAACCCTTTCATCTCAACGGAATTTAGGGGAGAAGAAAGAAAAAGGCACTCAGGAAATTAAAGAATTTGGAATTGATTTCTGTTGGGGTTTTGTCTACGCTCTACCCCACACCTACCTGGCAATAGCCAGGTATGCCCCGCCCCAGAGATCTGGCCCACTATAAGAGGGGCTACTTGCTCCTCCTCTCCCTCTTTGCTCTCCGCTCTCCCACACTCTCTCACCTCTCTGCCCCTGGGGCTCTTCCCCCCCTCCACGTGGCCATGGCCGGCCTCCACTCTCTCTATTCTCTCTCTCTCTCTCTCTCTCTCTCTCTCTCTCTTTCTCTACCTCTCTCTACCACTAACTCCCATCCCCTACTCTGAATAAACTCTATTCTATACCGTGTGTGTGTGTGTGTGTGTGTGTGTGTGTGTGTGTGTGTGTGTGTGTGTGTGGTCCCTCAGGGGCAGAGGTGCCCAGGCAAGGGCCCGCCTGGACACCGTCCCCCCACGCCGCCTAGCCACACTCCCCTAACCCCCTATACTCTCCCCTTTTAAGTCCTTTCACTTTCTGCCCCTGAGGGACCACACACACAGAGACATGGTATAGAATAGAGTTTATTCAGAGTAGGGGATGGGAGTTAGTGGGAGAGAGAGAGAGAGAGAGAGAGAGAGAGAGAGAGAGAGAGTGAGTGGAGGCCGGCCATGACCACGTGGAGGGGGGGAAGAGCCCCAGGGGCAGAGAGGTGAGAGAGTGTGGGAGAGCGCGGAGAGCAAAGAGGGAGAGGAGGGGCAAGTAGCCCCTCTTATAGTGGGCCAGATCTCTGGGGCGGGGCATACCTGGCTATTGCCAGGTAGGTGTGGGGTGGAGCTTAGACAAAACCCCAACAATTTCCTTTTCAAGGCCAGGAGGCAGAAGGCAGCAGAGGAGCCTAGGGTAGCCCTCCGTCTCCGGAGTCCCTGGAGCCCTAAGGCAGCCAGGCTGGCCCCGGGAACTCCAGGCCTGAGCCCACCTGGCCCAGGACTTCCTTGAGGAAGACAGCAATTTACCTGAGCTGCATCACTAAGGGGTAACCAACTCCACGCCCTTTGTTCAGCCCAGGTGTTTATACAGTTGACGAAGATGACACAGAGTTGGTTTTCCTGAAAGCGCGATGCTGGTGGCATCTCTGTATACATAAAGCCTAACCGCCCCAAACTGACAGAGTCCTTAGCAACTGCGCAGGCGCTTCAGCCACTCACTAAGGAAAACTCAAAAGTGTTCTTCACACAACAGCTTTTGATAAATTCAAAGGTTCAGAAGTCAATATTTGCTTATAGGAACTCTGCTTGCTTTCCCCCCTGCACTTCACCCCTGGGCCTTTAAAACTCCTTCCTGTCGGTGTCTGGCTTAAAGAGCAACAGCCCTCGAAGGTCCCTGTGTGCACCTCCCCTCCCCCTGTTTAGACCGAGCATTTTTTTTTTAAGCCTCTGGTGATTGGTATCTAGATAAAGTCGGCGCTCTCAGGGGTTTCATTGGACATTTTATGAATAGAGCAGATAGAAAACACAATATTGCCAGAGTGGCTTGTGGATTTTGTCAAAAGACTTAAATGTGAAAGCCCTCCTTGCCTTGCAAGGAGCCCTTTGAAAGATGAGATGCTTTTGAGACCCTGTGGCTCCAGAGGGAGTGCTCATCTTTAAGGGGAAACGCTCGCTGGTCCCACAAGTGGACATGTGTCACAAACACACACATATACAGCCTTTCACTGGACCCTTCCGCTTCCTGACCTAGCAAGCAGATAATTCGGTGAAGGAAATGTTAAAGTGGTATCAAGCAGAATTTCGGAAAGTGGTTTCTTTCTGTGCCTGCATGTGTTCTTCGGGGACCAGGATTGCCTTTGGGCCCCCTCCCAAGCCCACCCAGCTGTTACTAGGCTACGGGCCAGTCTTTGACCTTCCGAGGACTACTAGGGAGCAGGGGCAGCCAGCCAATAGCTGGCACACACTGTAACTTCAGATGGCTTTTACTAGCAGAGGGGTACCCACTCACTAAGCCCAGTACCTGGTAACATGAAGTCAAATACTAAAACCTGTCAATTCTGTCAGATATTATAATCCTAATCTACTTAAGGAAAATCTTGCCAAGAAAGAGAAGGGGAGTGGAGAGAAGTCAAGTGGCGAGACAAAGGGGTTAGTGGGTCAGGTTTATAATCCTGAGGAAGAGAGACAGAGACAGTAGGATAGATTCCAGAGAAACACTGGTAAGCCAGGCTAGGCTTAATCCTTGAATTCCAGGAGAGAGAGAGAGAGAGAGAGAGAGAGAGAGAGAGAGAGACTGTGCCTCATGGACTATTGTAGCTCTAGAGGCAGTGTCACCTGGGAGAATGGAAGCAACAAGAGAGACAGACTAAAGTCTCATCTTTACTGGAAGCATCAGACAGTTTGCACTCCGAGAGTTAAGAAAGTCATGTGAGTAAAGTTCTCATGCGTTCAAGCTGCATACGATGGCAAGGACAAGCCGCTTGTGGCGAGCACATGTTTTTCTATAGATTAATATTTTAAAAATTCAAACATTTAATTAAATAACTCCAGCGTGCAAAAATGAGTAATCTGAAGTAAACTCACTCCTCTCCGCTAGCTACACTCGGGTGGAGCTCAAAAACACATTCCGAGAACAAGTCCATGTTTGGAGAAACTGAGGTCACAAGACTCTTGTTGTCTTGGAGTGTTCTCCGAAGCACCCAGAATTCTCCTCACGGGACTCTGTTCTCGGACTGTGTTCTGACAAGTACCAACACCCAATTTGGAAAAAAAAAATCCCTACCCAATACAACAAAGTAAGAGATACTAAACAGCATCTTAGAATATATGAGACTAATCATCACAGAGTGAGTCAGAAATCACTGAGCGAAGTCAAAACAATTTACAAATTGGCCCAGAGCCAGGAGCAAGTAGGTGGCCTTCACAGAGGGGGTGACTGTTGAACAAGACCAAAATGTGAACAGGATTTAGACTGAGGGACAGAGCACTTTCCATGCAAACGTGAGCATGACTTGGATCCCTAGGACTCGCACAAAACCAGATGTAGAAGGAAATACCACTGATCCCAGCACGCTAGTGCAGAAGGTAAGGTGTGTGTGTACACGAGTCATCATGCACATAATAAAAATGAATACAACTTGCAGTTAAGAAGACGGAGCATGCCAGGCTGAGGGGCTGTGTTTACAAGAGGACTGCTAATAATTTGTGGGGCTTCCGGTATCTATCTCAACATTCATTACAATACAAGTAACAATGTTACCTCCATTTTACAGCGAGGGTCCCGGGTTTAGACCTTGCTGGAGGCCATCCAGCTGCTCTTAAGGACACTGTGGCGTTGTCTCAGTGCAGTCCTATAGGCCAACATCAGAGCTGTGCTGGTCAATATGGTCGCTACCAGCCACAGGCTCCTGGAAATGAGGCCCCCACAAATTGCCACAGGAGAAGAAGTATACAGCTGATTTGAAAGACTTTGCAAGCAGAAAAAGAAAAGATAAAACAGGCTGGTGAGGTAACCCACTAGGGAAAGTGAACTCTGTCCCCAGGAACCACATCGCTGGGTTCACTGGCCCGTCAGCCTAGAGTACTGTGAAGATCCATTCTCACAAAAGATGGACAGAACCTGAGATTGACAGGAGGCATCACACACAGGCGTTCACAAGTGCAATGGAACACGCAGGAATACATAAAGATGTTAAATACCTCACTAGCAATGTTTGTAAAATGGTAATAGATTAGATGCATTGAGTAAAATGTGTATGATCAAAAGCTAATGTCAAGTATATCAATTTCTCACCTTTTTGCAACTGGGTTACAAGAAAAATTACAAAGTACACATATGGCATATTTCTTTGAGGCAAGACTGTTCAAGCTGTAAGACCCCAAAAACCGAGGGTGCCCCAGCACCCCACACCCCGGAAGGCGACACCCAAATCACTCTCGAGAAACGGTCTCGATGCAATAGCATGAGGATTTCTTTATTTCCAGAATTCTGGGTTCCATAGCCGTGCACCACGCAGGGTTAGAGGACTGTGGACCACGAGTGCCGAATTGAGACAGCTTTTATAAGTTTACGACAGAGCCCGCGAATCACAAACCAATCATTTCTTAGCATGGAGAGCCCGCGAAATGCAAGCCAATTGATTTGTACCACTCCATAGTTTGTAGGCCAATCAGTTTAAATTATCGGAGCCCATGCTCAGTGGACCAATTAGTTTCCTATAATGTCTACAGCTGCATGAACTCCTGCTTAGGGGTAATGGTGTAAGTTTACAGAAGCAAGATAAGCTTAGCCCATTTCCAGTTACCCTATGGGACCAGGATCACCTATTCAAGGCCTTTCTGCTAGGTCTAAACAAAGGGCGGGCTCTGGAATGTGACCTTTTACCTAGTTTCTAACAAAGCGAGATAGCATTTTAAACTACTGATTTCTTGGGGTCATTAGAATTAGGCTGTATTATTTTTTATCCTTTCAAAGCCACCAGGCTCTGAAACAACAGTGAAGGTGGCTGGTCCTGGGGACAACAGATAAATGTCTGCCGCCCTCTATGCCTCTGCCTGTGGACTCTGCTGTGCTCCCTTATGCGCTGTACCTTGCTGTCTCCCCTTGCTGACCAGGCAGGTTGGAGTCAGAGCCTGCTTTTCCATGTCAGCGTAGCGGAAAGGCTGTGGGTGTGACTCTGGTGGTGATGCTGACAGGCCTGTTTCTGAATATTACCTGCATCAAGGAATTTAAACGTACACTTCTCCTAAGGGCTGAAGTGTGGAATGCTAGGAATCTCTGGCACCGGGGCAAGGCCTGGAGGACTGAACTTCCACCAGGCCCCAGGAGGTTTGCTTCCTTCCACCTTAGGCTTTGAGAGCACCAGGCTTGGCCCGTGCTGGCAAGCTTCCAACCACAGCCCAAGTCCTGGGCTCCAAACCCAGGACCTGCCTACTTTGCAGTCTCTGTCTTCTGCCTCCATGCCTTCTCTCCAGCTGCACAAGGTCTGGCTTTGTCAGCCCCCTCACCTCTGACCACCAGTGCCTTCGGGCTCCCTATGGCTTTTATTGTCTTGTGCAACTGCAGCTGAGACTAACTTCCTCAGCTTTTCTAACTTCCTTAAGTTAAAGGCTTGTCTTGCTTCAGAGCTGAGATCCCTGCTTGGTAACGGGTTCGGTGTGGATTGTGGAGGACAGTTGTACTATCTGAGCATCTGTTCTGCACGTGCGTGTGCATGCGTGCACACACACACACACACACATACACACACACACAAACACACACACACACACACACACACACACACACACGAGAGCTCACCGTGCCACAGTAGAACCGCCCTGTTCAGACCCCCGTTTGTTTCTTTAACTTCTGCTAGAGCTGTTAGAAAAGAATACCACACAGGAGAGAAACGGTGATAATTCCCTGGCCTGACTCTGCAATGAGGCACAGTTTAGGGGAAGAAAACACTGGCTTTGCTCATAGCTCTTTAAAATAAATTATTTAATGTACTTGGGTTTTTGTCTGGCACCGTGTTCATGCCTGGTGCCAGGAAAGTCTAGAAGCAGGTGTTGAATCCCCTGGGACTGGAGTTAAAAATGGCTGTGAGCTATAGTGTGGTTTCTGGAAGAGCAGTCAGCACTTGTAGCGCTGACATATCTCTCCAGCCTTGCTCAAAGGCTCAGAACCTGTAGGACTGAATCTCCTGGCACTGGTGTCTCATGCTCTGACATTTGATACAGGGGTTGGTCCACGTGGGGATTTCTGCCACAACTTGAGGTTCCTCCTTCAATTACCTGCTCCCGGCCAGCGGTATCACTGTCTCATAAAATGCAGCGGCTTATTATTATTATTATTATTATTATTATTTATCTTGTCATTGTTTTATGAGACAGGCTGTCATACTGCAACCAGGGTAGGTCTGGACATCAACAGGAAACCTTGGTAATCTTGACAATTTTCTTGCCTCAGGCTACTAAATGCTTGGATTCCAAAGCAAGAATACCCTCACCTTACTCTGTTCATTTGTGTCAGTCCCCTGCTTCAGCCTTCCGAGTGGTAGGATTGAAGGCCTTGAGCAGGGTCACCGGACCTAGCAGACGAGGGAAGCTGGTTTTGTTGTTGTTGTTGTTTTCTTTACTTCGCAGTGGTAGGGGTTAAACCCAAGCCCTCATGAATGCCAGGCAAGCATGCTACCTCTGAGCCATACCCACAGCCCAATTTAAAACACTGTTTTAATTATCTCTCAGAGCTTTGTGTAGTAGACGTCCCTCATTGTGGCATGACTTGATGCCTGCTTTTCAAGCTGGCCACAAACAGGTCTGCTGTGGTAGCATCTAGGGACTCAGACCCTATCTGCCTTTCCTGAGGCTGATTCAGACCACAGTGACTAGGTGTGCGCTGGTATCTTGGGCATGACAGGAGAACCTGGAGGATACCCGTAGGACTTGTCTGTCAGAGGTCAAGGTTCATCATTTGCCGGTGATGATGTCCCGGCCACTTGCTTTATCCCTTCGAGGCTGTCATGTTTGTTTTCCTGCCGCTGACCTTGCCCCACCCAGGTAGCCTTGCCTCAGTAGAGGATGAAATGGTTGACCTCCTAGACACACTGTTACTTCCTCCAAGGAGCCTGCCCATTGCAGATAAAATTTCACACAAAGACGCATTTATTTTCTCACATTTGAATGCAGACGCGTTAACAGGATGATCTCTGTTTTCTTCCTGATCGTGTATTTGTGGTTAGAACTTGGGTTTTGTACAACGGGGAGAGAGAAACCTGCTGTCTGCTCTAGAAACTGACACAGAATCTGTGCAATAGTGAGCACGTGTGGATATGCACAGCAGAATGTGCATCCTTGGTGGCTGGATCTTTTCCCATTTTATTTTTATTTTATATAAGTGGATATTTTGCCCCCGGGTATGTCTGTGCACTATATGTGTGCAATGCTCAAGGTTGCTGGAAAGAGGCATCAGATCCCCCAGGACCGAAGTCCCTGTAGCTCCCGTGTGCATGCCAGGAACCACACTTAGGCGCTCCCAGGCAGTGCTGTGATGGTTGGCTTCAGCGCTCATGACTGTTCACCCACCTCTCCAGCCTGTGACAGTGGCTTCTGTTACCGTGTCTTTCTTCTTCTCTTCCTTTCCTGTCACCTGCTCTCACATTTCTTCCTTGTGAGAAATGTGTGCCGCAGGCACAGGAAGCCACCAACAGGTGTAATAAGGAACCTGCGTGTATCAAAGGTTCCTAAGGAGACATGGCAGAGCTATGCATTGATGTTCTCAGGGGACCAAATTCCTATACAGACGTGGAGGGAGCACATCAAGCGCTCCCTTTGGTGTTGAGGTGGGCAATGATGATCTTAGAAGGTCCCTGTCCTCATGAGTGGACCAGTGCCCAGGGAAGGACTGGAGGGGGCAGGGGGGCCAACTTTCATCTTTCTATCTGTCACACAAAAACACAGCATTCCAATTTCCTTCTGAACCACACTGGAAACAGAAGGGAGGTCATTTTAAACACTGAAGAACCACTGCATTGATCTTCTACTTCCAGATTCCAGAGCTAGAGAATAAATTTCTGCTGTTTGTAAATTAACTGGTCTTTGGTATTTGGGGAGGGGGGGTATTGCAGCACACTGCCTCTGACGAATCTTCAAAGTGTCAGAGAACATCATCTGAAACCTCTGTGGAGGACCTTCCACAGGCACATGGCAGTAGTCGGTGTGTCTCTCTGCCTGTCCTGCTCCTGGGGAGTAGAACTCAAGCTAGGCTTTCTTTTTGAATTTTGTGAACACCTGGGTTTGGGATATGTCGTTAGACAATGAAGGGTCCAGGGCAGGGATGTTTGATTTCTCCTATCCTACGGTGTGATCAGCCACGGAAAGTTAAGCCAATTTCTGTGGAAAGAAACCAAGTGTGACTGTATTTGTCTCATGGTTTTGTGAACTGGTCCTACTGTATACGTCTAGGATCCTCATCCATATAAACAACTGGGATACAAGTGGTCTCAACCCTGGCTCACAGCTGTCAGTTGGTGAAGATCCTAGTGAGATCAAGGTCAAGTCAGAGCTTGGGGGTTCTGAGATTCACAGAGTCAAAGCCAGGCAGCAGAATGTATTTGTGAATCTATCTTGTGTTTGTAATAAGAAGTGAGAATGCTTGTTCTTGGGGATGGGGCAGCTAAAGTAAAGGAAAGGCAGAGGGGCTGGAGAGATGGCTCCACAGTTAGGCACACTGAATGCTCTTCCTGTGGGATCTGAATACCCAAAGTCCACAGCCATAAGGAATTCCAGTCCCAGGGGAGATCTGACGCACCCCTCCCCCCCCCCACGTCCATGTTGGGAATTGCATGCAAATGGCACACAGAGGTGCCTGTAGGCAAAGCAAACATCCACACAAATAAAAACTATAAATATGAGACAGACAGACAGACAGACTGACTGACTGACTGAGCTGAAGCAGTTCACCCTTAGTGGTTCTGCATGTCCCAAGGGCTCTCTCACTTACCACCTTCCCTCCGTGTCCTCCAGGCCAGCTTCTAGGGAATAAGACAACTCTTACCTGATGGGCAGGGAAGGGAATCATCAATCTGGCAATGACTCACATAATTTTCAACTAAGAGACAGCGTAGATGAGTCTATGTGTAGATCTGAAGACAAACTGAAGCCCTAGAGTGTCCCTGCTGAGGCTGCCCTGGGGAAGAGAAGTCCACCCATTAATACTCGGGCAGTGGGTTTGTTCTTTCTTTCCTGGCTCAGAGGATAAGCACTCCCCCGGCCTCCTGTGCATTCAGGATGCCACAAACATGGCATCTGTTTCTTTCTCTGACCAAGGTAGCTGGAGACCGAACAGGCCCAAACTGGCACAAACTGGCCTGTAAGCTTACTGTTTCTCATTTAAAAAAAAAACTTATTTGTTTTACATATATTTATATATATGTATGTATGCATATATTCATATATATTCATATAGTCATGTATATTATATATTCATATATCATATACATTCATATACATACATACATACATACACATATACATACATATACATACATATGCACATGCACATACATATATATCAGGCCTTCAAAGCAGGCCTATGTCAGCACTGAGAGCAACAGCTCTCAGATAGACAGACAGACAGGGCTGCCAAAGTCAGTGCCACCAATAGACGGCGCAGTTGTCAGAACAATTTCTAGGCTTTGAAACAACTACAGAGGAATTGCCAGGGTGTCTCAGAGGGAAGGGGAGTTGGAATGGCATTAGCTAGGAAGTTGTGTATTGATATGATAAAAGAAATTTCCCAGGACTGTCCTCATCTTACTGATGTTTTCAACGGTGTGGTTGAGTTCTTCCAATGATTGTCAAGCACACTGTGGACTTTAGCAAACCTTCCTATTAATAAAACAATTGAACATGGACTCATGCCAGTTCACTCTTACTATGTTGTGGTCTATATTGTCCTTTCTACCCCATCTACCTTGCCAACTCTGTCTAGATTCCCTTACATGGGTCACTTCTGAAGCAGAAGGTGGGGTATAGTATAAACAGAGATTCTTGGAGCAGGGAATGACTGCAAAGAATGCTTCTTCTGAGATACATGGGGAAACTGAGTTTCATACACTCCCTTGGAAGTTCTTAGGTTTTGACCATAAAACTGTATATTTTGGCTAGGCCTGTCCCTTAAAATCATTACAATTCTGTGTTCTCACTTTCCTTGCTGGTGCAATTTCTAAGTCCAGAAGTCAACAATATATGATAGGATTGTAGACCCCTGAGTTACCACTCGAAGGACACTGGGGTACTTGTGGCCTGGGGGCTATTTACTATAGCCTAGACTTTGTTTCCCAAATCGTGACATACTTTTAACAGTGTGTCCTCTAAGTTTAATACTGAAGAAAACAAACAATGATAAGTCAGGCAAAAAGAACACTTTCCCACCAGAGGGAAAAAAATGATATGTCAAACAACAACAACAACAACAGGCAGCACACCAGACAAAACATCTCAATGCAACAACCAAGCTTTCCACGAAGCCAGGTTTCAACCTGAGTGTGGGTATGACTGCTGCATTCAGTAAGCTAGAGGTTACAGAAGCGTGCATTCAATCACACCATGGACTCTGAGATTGTATAATTCACTAAAGACAACTGTTTTTAGTTGTGGGGTATCTCAGCCTTGGCATACACCTTTAATCCAAGAGCTTTCTGCTTGAATATTGTAGACAGGATTAAATAAAGCCAACCATAGGTCAAGAGGCAGAGCAAGCAAGCCACTGACAGGAAATGAGCATAGGATTATTAAGAAAAACCATAGAGTAAGGGGAAGTCAGAAGGACAGATAGACAGACATACAAGAAGTAGAAGGGAGGGACATCCAGTTTGAAGAAGGTTGTTTGAGACCGTGTGAGAGGCAGGGGGATTCCTGGTGGGACCTGTCAGCAGAGATAGAAAGTGCTTTCTCTGCCCCTCTGGGACAGCAGGCTTTCACCCCAGCATCTGACAACCAAGTCTTCATTGGTAAAGTCGAACTATTGAGATTTTGTGAAAAGACAACACAGAAGTTTCTAGGAAAATTCCAATTTACAATCTGGGAAGTTTTAACAAAACTGAAGGAAGGAATGGATCTATGTTCTTATACTAATGAATCTGTAGAGCTGAAGATGGCGGCCCAGGGGCTAAGAGCGCTTGCTGTGCGTTCCAGAGAACCTGAGCTCTGGCTCCGGCTCCTATGTCAGACAGCTCAACTGTAGCTCCAGCTCCAGGGGACCCAGGGCTCACTTCTGGCCTCTGAGGCCGCACATCACAAACAGCACACTCACATATAAATACAAATCAACTTTAAAGAAAAGGAAGATCTAGTTCTCTCAAGTTCACAACTTAAATGAAAAGTTCACAACTAAAATACAGAAGAGAGAAGAGGTTGAGGTCTTTTCAGTCTAAGAGATCTGGATTTTCCCACCCGAGGAAGGCTGTCCTTAATCGTGTTCCTACTTGCGTGTTGCTTGCTTGGAGAAATCCTGCTGGGAGCTCTGTGTAAATCTCTGTTGGGCCACAGAGATTCTAATAACCACAACTGGAATCAGCCCAACTCTCCATGCATGCTTCTCAGTGTTTTTCTTGTTTATGGATTTTGTTTGTTTTGTAACTGACCACCTCTTGCTCTAGGATGAGGGAAGGGTACTTCGTTCCCTGTGTCTCTCACACCCTCAGTGTCGGACAGCAGTCAGAGCGCCATAACTGCTTGCAGAATAAATGAAGGGGAACGAGACGCAAACGTTCTTATTTGAGACAAACTGCAAAGATATTGCAGAGCCACGGCTGGGATGGGTCTCAAGCAAGAGCTATTAACTCATCCGTTTTTTTGTGAAGAGTTAATCAGCATCTGTGGCTGGATGCCTGAAACTTACTTGCTTTCAAAGGTTATACTACAGCAAAGTTGCTTCTTCAGACATGACAAAACCCCAGGTCATGAATGACCTTTTTGCGGGGGTTATGTGTATGTTAGGCTGTTGTTTGGTTGTGGGTGTTATTTGGATGCTGCTGCTGTTGGATAAGAGGTTCTACTGTGTAACTAAGGCTGGCCTCCAACTCAGAGTCCTCCTGCCTCAGCACCCCATGTTCTGGAACTATTGGCATGTGCCACCACAACCCAGACTAAAAGCACTCCATCTAGTGGAACCTGTGTGTGCTAAACCTTTGCACTGTAATGATTCTAAGGGTACATGATATCTTATATACAGTGTTTGCTACAGAAACTTAAGGAAGCAAGTTCTGTTTTCAAAAGAGGCCAAACCTGCCATACTTGACCGCGCATCTTCAGTTCCTCCTATTTCTGGCCTAAGTTATTAGGAAGTCATAGCATGTGGCAGGAGATTCTGCTCTGTATTCAGATCAACAGCTAAAAATATCAGTTTGAACATTCCATCTGAAATGATTGTGAAGACAAAGGATGTGATCCTGAAGGTGACTGCTACGATCAGAAGACATGTCCTACTTAGCTTAGTCAATTTGACACAGCCTGGCGTCATCTGAAGGGAAAAGTTGATGAAGTTACAGCTCAAATAGGCCTGTGGACATGTTTCAGGGGAGGTGTTTTATTAGTTGATTTGGGGAGGGTCCAACCCATTGTGTGTTGGTTGCCTCATGCCTAGGCAGGTGGTCTAGGCTGTTCAAGAAAACAAGCTAAGTGTGAGTGAGAGTTGACCAGAAAGTTGTGAACCTCCTCATGGTCTCTGCCCTCAAGTTCCTGCTTGAGTCTTGGCCCTCTAAGAATAAACTTGGTCACAAAACAAGAACTTCTTGGGGGGACTGAGGGACTCACACAACCCTATTTATTTGGTTGGGAGACTTTTAATGACTGCTTCTATTTCTTTAGGGTTTATGGGACTGTTTAGATGGTTTATCTGATCCAGATTTAATTTTGGTATTTAGTATCTGTCTAGAAAATTGACCATTTTGTCCAGATTTTCCCGTTTTGTTGAATATAGGCTTTTGTAGTAGGATCTGATGATTTTTTTGAATTTACTCAGTTTCTGTTGTTATGCCTCCCTTTTCTGATTTTGTAAATCAGATACTGCCTCTGTGCCCTCTGGTTAGTCTGGCTAAGGGTTTATCTATCTTGTTGATTTCCTTAAAGAACCAGCTCCTGGTTTTGTGATTCTTTGTATAGTTCTTTTTGTTTCTACTTGGTTGATTTTGTGTTTGATTATTTCCTGCCATCTACTCTTCTTGGGTGAATTTGCTTCTTTTTGTTCTAGAACTTTCAGATGCGCTGTTAAGCTGCTAGTGTATGCTCTCTTTGGAGGCACTCGAAGCTGAGTTTTCCTCTTAGCACTGTGTCCCATAAAACTCGGTATATTGTGCTTTCATTTTCATTAAATTTGAAAGTCTCTAATTTCTTTATTTCTTCCTTGACCAAGTTACAATTGAATGGGATGTTGTTCAGCTTCCATATATATTCTTTCTGTTGTTTTTCTTGCTATTGAAGAACACCTTACTCCATGGTGATCTGATAGGTTATATGGGGTTATTTCAATCTTCTTGTATCGGTTGAGGCCTGTTTTGTGACTGATTATATGGTCAGTTTTGGAAAAGGTACCATAAGGTGCTGAGAAGAATATTCTTTTATTTTAGGATGAAATGTTTTATAGATATCTGTTAAATCCATTTGGTCCATAACTTCTGTTAGTTTCAATGTGTCTCTGTTTAATTTCTGTTTCCATGATCTGTCCATTGATGAGAGTGGGGTGTTGAAGTCTCCCACTATTATTGTGTGAGGTGTAATGTGTGCTTTGAGCTTTAGTAAAGTTTCTTTTATGAATGTGGGTACCCTTGCATTTGGAGCAGTGATGTTCAGAATTGAGACCTTTTCTTGGTAGATTTTTCCTTTGATGAGTATGAAGTATCCTTCCATATCCTTTTTGATAACTTTTGGTTGAAAGTTGATTTTATGCAATATTAGAATGTCTACTCCAGCTTGTTTCTTGGGACTTTTTGCTTGGAAAATTTGTTTTCAAGCCCTTTACTCTGGGGTAGTGTCTGTCTTTGACACTGAGGTGCATTTCCTGTATGCAGCAAAATGCTGGGTCCTATTTAGGTATCCAGTCTGTTATTCTATGTCTTTTTATTGGGGAATTGAATCCATTGATGTTAAGAGATATTAAGGAATAGTGATTGTTTCTTCTTGTTATTTTTAATGTTATTTTTATGTGTTGTGTGGCTATCTTCTTTTAGGTTTTTTGAAAGAAGATTACTATCTTGCTTTTTCTAGCATGTAGTTGCCCTCCTTATATTGGTGTTTTCCATTTATTATCCTTTGTAGGGCTGGATTTCTGGAGAGATATTGTGTAAATTTGTTTTTGTCATGGAATATCTTGGTTTCTCCATCTATGGAAATTGAGAGTTTTGTTGGTTATAGTAGCCTGGGCTGGCATTTGTGTTCTCTTAGGGTCTGTATGAGATCTGCCCAGGACCTTCTGGCTTTCATAGTTTCTAATGAGAAGTCTGGTATAATTCTGATAGGTGTGCTTTTATATGTTATTTGACCTTACTGCTTTTAATATTCTTTCTTTGTTTCATGCATTTGGTGTTTTGACTATTATGTGACTGAAGGGATTCAGTTCCCACATCACATGGCAGCTCACAGCTGCTGAATCCCAGAGGGACAGATTCCCCCTTCTGGCCTCTACTGGAAGTGTATGCATTTGGTGCACAGGGGTACATGCAGGCTCAAGCACACACACACACACACACACACACACACACACACACACACACACACGCACGCACACGCACGCGCATGCGCACACGCATACCCACATGCACATCCATGTACACACACATAAATAGACTGATGATAGATAGATAGATAGATAGATAGATAGATAGATAGATAGATAGATAGATAGGCAGGCAATCCCAGTTGGGGAAGGCCTCTGCACTGGGTGGAGGGTTCATGGATGAATATGGATGCACAGGCTACCTTTCCCTCAAAGGCAGGAAAAAGAGCCACAGGTGTGGCTGGCAGGTACGGGTAGCTGCCCACAGAGGCTCCGTAACACTCCCCACAATCCTAAATATACTCGAAAACACAAAACTCAGTTATCAGACAGATGTCTGCTGACTGTGAAAAGTGGTAACAGAGACACAGGCTCTGACGCCATGCCTGCATTTAGGGGTGAGCAGACACAGTGGGGCTGTTCAGCTTCATCCCCTCCTCAGTTTCCATTCCTCCCATGTCCTTACTGGAAAGGGGGCCGTAGCTCAGGCTGCCCCGGGTTAAACTCTCGTCAGTAAGCGGGCAGTGGTTCTTATGCTGTCGTAGATTGGCACAGTCGGGTCTGTGTGAGGGCTTGATTCTGCATTTCCACCTCCAAAGTGATGCTGCTCACCTGAGGACAATGCTTTCGGGAGATCTACCCGTGGGAGTGAGAGGTATTAGCTGTATATCAAAATAACTTGATCGATGTGCTTTCCTTTGCTGTTTGAAGATGCTAGGGTGGTGGATTGAGTTGCGGGCCCTGCAGCATGCTAAATGATAGGTTCCACCAAGAAGATCTATTCCTAGCCCACGTGCTTTTGTTTATTGGATGTATTTTTTCACCTTGCATTTATTTTGTCTTTAAAATTTATTTTATTTAATATTTATACTCACACATTTGTTTGTATCAAATCTGCTCATTTCCTTTCCCATATCCCTCACCACTTTCTTCCCAACTTCATGTTCTCTCTCTCTCTCTCTCTCTCTGTGTGTGTGTCTGTCTCTGTCTCTGTCTCTCTCTCTCTCTGTGTGTGTGTGTGTGTGTGTGTCTGTCTGTCTCTGTCTCTGTCTCTCTCTCTCTGTGTGTGTGTGTGTGTCTGTCTCTGTCTCTCTGTGTGTGTGTGTGTGTCTGTCTCTGTCTCTGTGTGTGTGTGTGTGTGTGTGTCTGTCTCTGTCTCTGTCTCTCTGTGTGTGTGTGTGTGTGTGTGTGTGTGTCTGTCTCTGTCTCTCTCTCTGTGTGTGTGTGTGTGTGTGTCTGTCTCTGTCTCTCTCTGTGTGTGTGTGTGTGTGTGTGTGTGTGTGTGTGTGTGTCTGTCTCTGTCTCTGTCTCTCTCTCTCTGTCTCTCCCTCTCCACACACACACAGAGTACATTTGGTGCTGCTGTCTGTGCATGGGTAGGACCTACATCTCAGGGCTCACATCCTGAAGAAAGCTGATTCCCTCCCCAGCAGGTATCTATCCAGTGTGACTAGAGGTGGGGGTGGGGGGACCGAGACAGGATTTCATAGCACCCCGCCCCCATGCCCGGATACTTCTATTTTCAAAGCAGGCTTTCCTTATGCGTACACACTGGCCCAGAGCTCAGAACAACCCTCCTGACTGCTGAGTGCTGAGGTTTATACAAATGTATCACCTGGCTAAAATAAATAAATTCAATTAATTAAAGTAATAATTAGTGGCGGGCTGGAAGGCACATCATTGATTTGGGATGCTTCGGTCAGTGGCTTGGAAAAACTGCACGGAACTTGTTCCTCTTCACCGTGTCTTGCCTTTTCCACCAAACTTCCCTTGGGGTTGGATGGGTGCGCACAATCAGCTTCCTCACATCAGGAAGCACAAGCAACAGCTGGGCGTTAGGAAAGTGGGGTGAGAGTGGGGGGTGAAGATGCTCAGTCACACTGTTTTGCAAGGGTAGAGCTTCGAGAGAGCTGGAGGGGAGGATGGGAGGTGAGAGTGGGGGGTAGGGGTAGACCAGAAGGATGAGCCCTAACAGAGGCCTCCTGAAAGAGACATCCGGTTTTTAAAATGGGAAAGAAATGCCTCTATTCGACAAAAGCTCACAGGGCACCATTCCCCAGCAGCTTCACAGAAACCAGATCTAGCCTGTCCTCCAGCCTAAGGCAGTACACCCAGCTGCTGCGGAAGAGGGAAATTCCCCAGGAGTGTGACTTTTGGTCTTTCTTGCTCAATCTATGAGCTGCTGCAGTGTTCCAACTTAACTACCTCCTTCCTGGCTTCCCCAGATCTGCCCCATACAGGCTAAAGGGAAAGGTGAAAATAAGAAGCCAAGCACCCAGGGTCTATGCCTGCAACACGGTTTCTGCCTGCTTTAGGTCAGGGTCAAGTGGAAGGCACAAACGGGGCTCTGAGGAGAGGAAGGGCAGGGGGAGGGTTGCCTTGCTGCAAGACACAAAACCGGGAACAACCCTCTTTGCTTCATTGACAAAGGAGAATGAGGGACTGGAGCCAGGCTGGCTTGAACTGACTCTAGAAAAGCCACTTTTGTAATTCACAGCCCCCAGGCAGGCTTTCGAAGGAAACGCTGGCAAAGCGCTAGGCAGGCTTGCACTCTCTGGGAAGCAAGAATATTAGCTGTGAGACGACTGGAGGCTCTGTGGGTGTGGACTGGTTGCCCAGAGCCTCAGGGTCTTACGGGATGTGGGAGGAATGAGAAGAGACCCCCTCCAACCCTTATGGCTCCAGTGTTCTGGAGATACCTGTCAAGTACGCCTACACCTAGCTCTCCGGTAGTGGAGGCAGTGTGGGCTTCAACAATTTCCTGGACTGGTTCTGACCAGTTTAGCCGTTACATGGTACCGTGGACAATTTCCAGAAGGTATCAAGGGCCTCCAGGACATTCCTGCCCACCAAGAAAAGGCACAAAGCCCAGGTCAGTTGGTAGACAAGGAACAGAGTTTCTGCCCACTTCAGAGCAGGGTTGAGGGAAAGGAACAACAGGGCATTAACAGGAGGTATGCTCGCAGCTCAGCACAGCAGATAGTGGCTCCTGTCACCTGTCTCATCCCTTTAATTGATACAGAATACTGAAGATTTGCCTCCACAGACGCTATAAGAACCTCAAAGATAAGGTAGCATGGTCCTGTTGGCTGATGATAGATTTCTTAGCAGCGTTGCTAGGTGCATTTCTTCTATCTAAGTAACCAGAGAAAGGCCTTACTGACAACCACCAACCTGCTGTGCTCATATACTAAATTAGGTAGCAGAGATGGAGTGATCTCTGGGGTCCAGGAAGAATGAGGTGGGTGCTAGCATATGAGTAGGACACGAACAAGCAGAGGGAAATGGGAAGGCATCCCAGCAGGCAAAGATCCATCAGTAATACAATAAAAGAAACAGATGAACATGGTGGGGGAGGGGCTGAGGGTGACCAGCCTGTTTGGAGGTCACCAGATGCTTCGCAGAGGCAACTGGGGTGTGAGGAGAGGCTGGTGGCAGGACACCATGGTGCTTCAGAGGCTTCAGGGTCTTCAGGGAAGGGCACTAACAAAAGCAGCTACTCCTCTACAGTTCTTGAAAACTGATGCAGGGAAAAATCTATCTGAAAAGGTTTTGAGGCAACCCGGGGCTAAGGAATGCCACAAAAATCACACCACACAACAGACCTCATGCAAGAGATTTATTGGGGGAGTAGCTCCTACAGATGCGGTGCGCACGAGAGTTATTAAAGATGGGCAGATCGGAAGAGAAGAACTAAAACTCTATTGTCTTATCTACAGAAAACCTAAGGACTCTACAAGAATCTACAGAACTAGGAAGCAAGTTGAGCAACGTCACAAAATGCTCCATTAACAAGCAATGGTGACTGGGCCTGGTGGCCATTCCTTCAGTCTCAGCACTAGGGAGGCAGAGGCAGGAGAAGCGCAAGGCCAGCCTGGGCTACATAGCAAGTGCTAGGACATCCAGAGCTCCATCATAGAGAGATCCTGTCTCAACAAAACAAAACCTTAATGATAATAATAGTAAGTAGAAAAATGAAACCAAGAAAGAAATGTCATTCATACGTTAGGGTTTCACAATAGAAGCATAAAAGGAATAAGATAGACCAATATTTATTTAGCTTGAATGTATGGATATTGCATGCATATCCCTGTGCCTGTGGAGGCCAGAAGAGAGCATCAAATGTCCTAAAATTGGAATTACAGATGGTTGTGAGTCAGTAAGTGGATGCTAGGAACTCAATCCAGGTGGTCTTCTGCAAGAGCAATTAAGCATTTTTAACTGCTAAGCCATCTCTCCACCCAGGACCACTTTTTATCAAATAGAAATATAAAACCTACACACTGAAAACTTCAAAACATCACCGAGAAATTGGAAAAGGTCTGAATAAATGGAGTGAGCCACTGAGTTCATAGATTACAGGATGCAATAGCGTTACGGTAGCCATTGTTGCCAGGCCTAGCGGAGCAGACTTGTAATTCCAGGCTGAGTCAAGAAGACTGTAGGATCAAGTCCCGGCAGGGACCCTGTCTCAAGAAACAAACAAACAAAATAGAAGGCTGAAGATATATCTCAGGTGTCGAGCATGTGCCTGGCTCGAGGTTCAATCCCCAGTGATTGGGAAAAGCAGAGTCCAAATATTGTTCTATCACTTTAGTCTGTAACAGAAGGCATTAGTTTGCTTGTTTTGATAAACTGGTTCTTTATGTGGAAATACAAAGAACCTAACAGAAACAATTATGATCAGAAGTTTGGAAGATTTTTAAAAAGTTATAGTAATGGGGCATTGTAGTGATAATGTAATAATAAAAATGTAGATCAATAAAACAGAGCCGACTTCAGACACTGACATTGAAGTCATTGACAAAGTCATTGATTTGACTACAGCACTACGACAAACAATGCCCTCTTCAGTAAAGGATGCTGGGATAACTGGAGGCTGACATAAAAGTTTTTGTGGATATAGATTAGACAAAGATTTTTTTTTTCTTTTCTTCCCTGCCCCCACCCTGACAGGGTTTCTCTGTATAGTCCTGGCTGTCCTGGAACTCACTCTGTAGATCAGGCTGGCCTTGAACTCAGAAATCCACCTACCTCTGCCTCCCCAGTGCTGGGTTTAAAGGTGTGAGCCACCACCACCCAGCAGACAAAGATTTCTTAAACATAGATTCAGACCTTATTCTCTTAATGAAAAACACTGATAGATTCAACATCATCAAAATTAAAAGCTTTGCTTTTCAGAAAGAGACCACTGAGAAAAAAGAAAAGATATGCCAGACAGAAAATGTATCTGTATCTAATAAGAGACTTACAGCCAGAATACATAAAGAATTCTAACATGAAAAAATGAAATAATAACACTATCAGGAAAATGGATATAAGTGGAGATCATTGTATTAAATGAGAAAACAGGACTCAGAAAAACAAATACTTGATGTTTTTCTCAAGAGGAGAAACTAGACTTTAAATTTTATATATACATATATACACATATTTATATATTTCTATCATATATGTATGTGTGTATATATAGTATATGATATATATGATGTATATGCATATGTGTATGTATATGTGTGTATGCATGTATATAAGAGTCTGACAATTCAATCAGATAAGCTGATTTTAAAAATGATCAGGATTTGAAAGGATACCTCAACAAAGCAGACCTATGACCTGAAAAGATGACCAGCATTGTTATTTACCAAGGAATACAAATTAATACCTCTACTCTCCACTACTAGAATACCCACAACCAAAGATTGACTTTTTCAAATTTGGGTAAGAATTTGAAGAAACCAGAACCATAAAATGGTATACTTAATCTAGGTAATAATTTGACAATTTCTTAAGATGTTAAATATATGTCTTAGTCAGGGTTTCTATTCCTGCACAAACATCATGTCCAAGAAGCAAGTTGGGGAGGAAAGGGTTTATTCAGCTTACACTTCTGCATTGCTGTTCATCACCAAAGGAAGTCAGGACTGGAACGCAAGCAGGTCAGGAGGCAGGAGCTGATGCAGAGGCCATGGAGGGATGTTCCTTACTGGCTTGCTTCCCATGGCTTGCTCAGCCTGCTCTTATAGAACCCAAGAGCACCAGCCCAAAGGTGGTACCACCCACAAGGGACCCTCCCCACTTGATCACTAATTGAGAAAATGCCCCACAGTTAGAACTCATGGAGGCACTTCCCCAACTGAAACTCCTTTCTCTGTGATAACTCCAGCCTGTGTCAAGTTGACACACAACCAACCAGTATATTTACCATATGACCCAGAAATTCCACTCCTAAGTATGCAGGGTATGAAGACATATAATTACAGAGTCTTATGTGTAAAAGTTCTGTGTTTAGGACAATGCCTTGAGTTTTTGTAGACCCTATCAGTTCAGAATTTTTCCCTCAGCAAGTGACTTCGGTGGTGTCAGGTCTAGGGTTAGCACTTTACATACTCGGCCATCAAAGCTCACTAGTATTATAGCACTACATAAAGCACAAGACAGGCTTGAGAAGCTACAGAACTCATCTGAAATTCATACGTTCAGCATATGGTAGAGCCAAACTCTGACCCAGAAAAGCTTCTGTGTTTCCCAATGCACTCAGGTTCAAACCTACCCCCCATGGGTGTTTTCTCTCCTATGAGCAGGCACATGTGCACACACATGCACAAACTGTGGTCTCCCAAAAGCCTCTAGGATTTTTCTGCTCTGTTTTAATACCTTTATTTGAGGTATAATTTATGTACCAAGTTCACCCATTATAAGGCTATATAGTTGATCTTTTAGTAAATTTATACAGTGGTATAATAGCAATATCTAGGCTAGAACACTTTCCACCCAACCCTCGCCTCGCAGTCCATCAGTCGCTGCGACTGCCCCTGACCTCCTGGGTGTTTCTTTCTAGTTCTGCATGTTCAGAGACAGCCAATCAATAAGATCAAACATGTGACATGAAGCTCGCTCATGCTGCATGTGTCATTCCATCTCTGTGGCTGAACAGTAGTGTTGTGCCAGGAAACGTTCGTGAACTCCAGAAAGGCCACCAGGGAGCCGATTCTGGTGCAGTCTCAAGCTTGTCTCTAACACAGTAGAAGGAGAGGGTGCAGCACTAAGCTTGGCCTCAGGCAAGCATTTATAGAGACAAGAAGGGGGTATCTAGCCTGGCACACATCTGACTGGGGGGGGGGGGGGCTGTGGAGGCCTTTAACAGAATTGGCTGGTGCTGGTGGCCAAACCGTAAACTTGACTTCTGTTTTCTTCCTGATTGGTAGTTGTTGATTGGTGGTTGTTAGGAAGTGAGGGGTGGGCAGATTTAATCAGGAGATGCAGATTTGTTGGGGGAATAACCAGGAAACTGACACTAGATGCAGGCCTTCTTGGGGGGGGGTAACCTAGAAACTGGTGCTAGATGCCGGTTTGTTAGTTAACTTGGGTTCAACCTTAGGCCAGGTACTCTAAGATGGAGTTGGAATCTAAAAGATCCGGTCTCTCAGAAATTCACTGTATGGTTATTACACATTTTGTTTTGTGTATATAGAGGTTGGTAGATATTTAAATCATTGACAATATGAATGTATACTATGTGACTATACTATGTCACTTATACTATGTGAACTTATACCATGTGAACTTTTTATGTATTTTTCTATTTTATTTTTTTATCTTTTCTCGTATATTAATCCCAACTACAGTTTCTCCTCCCTCCCTTCCAATGGCTATGAACTTTTACACATAAGTCTCTCTGTAATTATATTTCTTCATACCCTGCATACTTAAGAGTGGAATTTCTGGGTCATATGGTAAATATATTGTACTGGCTGGTTTTGTGTCAACTTGACACAAGCTGGAGTTATCACAGAGAAAGGAGCTTCAGGTGAGGAAATGCCTTCATGAGACCCAGCTGTGGGACATTTTCTCAATTAGTGATCAAGAGGGGAGCGCCCATTGTAGGTGGTGCCATCTCTGGACTGGTAGAGATCTCTGGGTGGATTGTAGCAGAATTCCAAGACACTCACTCACCTGACTTAGTCTCATTCACAAGGGACGCTGGCACTGCTGTTCACAGGCCAAACCCACGGTCTCCAGTACTGGTGCTGCCAGGATGGCTTCCCGTAAGTATACCATAGTCACGCTCTCCAGGTAGACCCTTCCTTCACAGCGGGGTCAGAAGTGTCCTGGGTAAGGTGGTAATGGCACAAAGCACACGGTGGGGGCTGGAGACCACCGCAGAAAGGGCATGATCCAGCTGAGCACTGTGTCTATGGGCTGGAATATATGAAGAGCAGCCTAGCAGGAGGCTGTGGAAAATTTCACAGTCCAAAATTGGCATTTGGAGCAGAGCTGGAAAGTTATGAACACAGGATGTTACTGAAAACGGTGCTGGGCTGGGCAAGGCTGCTACCTGAGGCCTTGGCAGGCTTCATTCCCTGCCAGTCACAGGAGGATGTCGGGTCATCAGGAAATAGGGATTTGAAATAATCCCACAGGAAGGTGTGAACAACAGAAGTAACTGGGGGCAGGGGAGCCAGCAGGCATTCAAAGATGGCATTGTGGTAGAGTCTTCCACCAGCCCCCCACCACTCCACTAACACATGGGGGAGGGGAATGCTTTGGGGAGGGCAACTCACTCATGGCTCAGGATACTGGCAGCCAGCCTCTCATGTAACTGCTTCAGTGGATACTTGCTATTTATTTTGGATTCCTGGTATAATTTTACTTTTTTTTCTTGTAACCTCACTTGAATTGTTTTGGGAGGAATTTCCTCTTCCCTGTTATGTACAGTCTTAGTCAATACAGGCATGCTGCCCTCCTCTGGCCAGTTAAATTCACTCTTGGAACTCCAAATAAGGATGTCATGGGTCACACTGGAGAAAAACTTGAAGCCCTGACTCCAAGGCTAATTTCTAACACTGGAACCCCAGCTCCCCTCCCCCAGCTTCTTAGCTGACCCCCAGACCCGCATCTATTAAGCTGCTTAGCTAAAGAGGGCTGTGGTCTATTCTGTTACAAAGAACAAACACGGGATGGAGATAATACATGTGCTTGGTGCCATGTTCATGGACACGCAAGGGGAAAGAGTCTACCTCTAGTCACCCACATTTGAGCTTCAGGTTCCTGAACTTTCTGGCTATGTGAATTGAGTACCGGTGAGTTGCTAAAGCCTCCCGAGTTGATTTCCCCTGCAAAATAGAAACATGATTACTTTTCAGCGTTGTCAAGATTACATGTACTTTACACCTCGTGTATGTGTCACTGGCCCAGTAGTAGTCTAGAAACCTGTGAAGAACCAAAGGAGAGACATGAACAAGATGGACCTATTCTTCACGGATGATATATTCTCAGCACTGAAGAGAGCCGTTGGAAGCATGTTTATAAGTGTGGTAGTGTTAATAGAGAAGCCTCAGGCACTGCAGGAGTTAACCAGAGGCCCCAGGAATCTGGGAGGGGCGTCCGGTGTGCTTTTCTCCTCCTCCTGTTGATGTGCCTTTCTCATCACACCATTTTGCGTGTTGCAAGCATGCTTTCTTCGCCATCAGCCTCCCCCGCCCACACGTTGGAACCCCTGAATCAGGGCACACCACCAAGTCCTGATTTCAGTCAACACCTGCCTGTTGCACGTGAGACCTAGATTCAAATCTACTCCTTTTCACAAATGGGCCAGTTGGTGGGACTGTGTTCCTTCATTTGAGCTTAAGGAGAGGCCATGGTTCACAGGCCTGGGAAAGGCACCGGGAGGCACTAACATCTTTAGAATTGACTCCTTCTCAAGCTACCAAGGTCAAAACAGATTCTTTCCTAGAGTTGACGTTGATAAAGCTGTAGTTAGAATCAGACCAGGCTGCGGCTTGAGCCAGAACACCTGCAGTGAGCCTTCTCCTCCGGGACATGGACTAGCACTCTGAGAGAACATTGGCCATAAGTCTGTCCCTGTCAGGACTTCTCCTCTGGGGAAGTGAGTTTACACCAAAGGGAGTATCGAAGGCTACACATTTGTCTCCCCAACCCCTCCCCTGGCTCCAGCTGAGGAATCAGGGAGCCTGGCTGAAGATGTGCTGTGAATCACCTCCCTAGTCACAGAGCTATAGGAAGAGACACCAACTTGGCTTGAACTCTCCTCAGATTCCCCACCATGGTCGTAGTTCTTCTAATAAATGTACCCCTAACAATCTGACTCAATGTCCCAGTAAGTCCTCCATCCAATACCTTTCAAAAAGAAGGATAGGTGTTAACTTCTACCAGGTTAACAGCTCTCAACCTGTGGGTCTCAACCCCTTTGGGCTTTGAATGACCTTTCACAGGGGTCAACATAGCAGATATTTTGCATATCAGATATTTACATTATGATTCAAAACAATAGCAAAATTAGTAGAAATGAAAATAATTTTATGGCTGGGGTCACCACATGAGGAGCTGTGTTGAAGGGTCACAGTGTCAGGAAGGTTGAGAGCCGCTGCTCTGGTTGACAAACCAAGGGTTGGCACTCCAGAAAAAAACAGTCTTGGATGATTTGAAAGACCCGATTGCTTGACGTACTCCTGGCTCACTAGAGTTGAGTCTCCTATTCATATCCTGGATGTATAATCTTGGGACACCTTTAGACTTCTAACAAGTGGAGAGGCCAGACTATTCCTCTATCATGTTATCAAATCCTAGGGAATGTACCCCTGGTAAGCCCCCGAAACCACAAGAACCAGGAGGAGAGTGAGGCTCGTATTGATTACTGAGGACAGACAAAAGGACAGCAAGTGGCAGGTACTGGAGGATTCTGGTAGAGTTGGAACACTGACACATATAGTCAAGTAATCAATCACACAAAAGACCACAACAAGCAAATCTGCCTACGGAGTGGGTCCAACCAACATCCAAGAAAAGAAGTTCCTCTTTCCTCCCCCCACAGATCTTCAAAGCTGGAGGTGCATCGTCCCAGACACGATTTTGCTATTGTATCAATAGCAAAAGAATCTTCTAGTCACAAAGGCTTGAGACATGGCAGTTAGTGTCTGTTTCCATTATTCCTAAAGTCCATATCTGGTTCTTCACAAGTTTCTATTGGTCTGATCCTTAAATTCTCCTCCAACTTATCCAGAAACAACAGAGTTGCCTTCCTGCTGAACAGGAAAATGTGTATCATTTTTCTGGTTAGAGTTCCTGGGATGTCCTTATGTGGAGCTGAAACCCAAACTCCTTAGAGTTAGGACACCGTTTGAGTTCGACTCAACTCCCAGTTCCTCCCTCAAGTCTTGGTGCCCTTCTGCAGGAATGTATTAACCATTCTGTTCATTGTATTTTAACACCTCTGTGACTCTCTGGGGACCACTAAGTGTCCTAATAACTAAGCTGTAAGTCCTGATGCACCCTTTCAGAGCAGTCCGTGCAGAGCCCATGCCTTCCAGCACTGGGACAGGGCTCTCCTAATCGAGGCACTTCCTCTAATCACCCCAGGGCTTTAGTGCATTCCGAGACCTTTGAGCTCTCCACAGCTCAGTCGTGCCAGACTCACACCCATTCCTCCTTCCCTGCCCCTCCCTCCTTTCCGCATGCCCACCTCTTCTGTAACATATCAAAGATTTAAGGTCCTGAAAAGGAAACGATAGTAGGAAGATTATAGACAACAGCTCCAAGCAAAGCAAGTATTACAGTAACAAATGGTCGCCGAATGCCAGTTCGAGGCATACAGCTACCAGGTAGGCAGAGAGAGGAATCAGATCTAAAAATCCACATCACCTGTCAGTTGCTCAAGGATGACAAACACGCAAACCACGATGCTGCTTCCAGGCAAGGCGAAGAAAGCTATGTTCCTAAAGGGGTACAAAGTGCTAAGGCTTTCCCCACACGAAAAATTAAGCTGGAAATGATAGAGCATGCCTGTAACCACAGCAGGGAAAGGGTAGGTGATAGCTCAGTCAATAGCCCATGAACTAATCCCTAGAACCTGCAGAAGAAAGGCTGAATGTAAACCAGCTGTGGTAGCACAGACCTTTAATCCCAGCATTCAGCCAGAGACAGCAACACACAGATTTTTGTGAGTTTGAGGTCATCCTGGTCTACATGATGAATTCTAGCCCAACCATAGCCACACAGTAAAACCCTGGTCCCCCTACCCTCAAATCAATAAACACATCTCAACTTGCCAGGTGTGGTGGTACATACCAGTACCAGTACTCCCAGCACTTGGAGGGCAGAGGCAGGCGGACCCCTGTGTTCAAGACCAATCTGGTCTACACAGAGTGCTCTACATCAGCCAATACTCCATAGTGACACTCTGTCTAAAAAATAATGGATAAATGAGTGTACTGAATGCGTGGTAATGGCACCAATAGATAGGTTGATGCTAGATAGATGATAGATAGATAGATAGATAGATGATAGATAGATAGATGATAGATAGATAGATAGATAGATAGATGATAGATAGATAGATAGATGATAGATAGATGATAGATAGATAGATAGATAGATAGATAGATAGATATTTAGGTAGATGATAGAGATAGATGATAGATGATGCATAGATATTAGATATAAATAGATGATAGATAGATAATTGATAGATGGATAGATAACTGATAGACAGACAGACAGATTCAGTGAGTGCCTTGCAGTCTCAGTCCTGGGGAGCAGAGACAGGCAGATCCCTGACAATCTTCCTTGCCCACTCAGCCAGTTCCAAGCCAATGACAGACCCTACCTCAAAGTGGGGGAAGGAATGCCACTGGAGGCCCAAGATTGTTCTGACTTCTCCTCACACATGGACGCATGTATGTGCACAAAGTAAGAACAGGGAAAATAAAATTATCTAAAGTTTATACCTAGAGCAAATTTAAAAACGAAAGGTCATATTTTTCTCCTTAATCCAACGTCATCATATGCTGGGAAGTCACATATATGCTTACACATGGGACAGTGTTCTCATTTCCACCTACTGCATTGTCCCAGTTGCCAGTTCTAACATCTGCCATCCCTTAAATGTCCAGTGGAGCAGCAGGCTTGAGGGCTCGTGCACAACCGCTAAACCCCTACTTGGACCAAAAGTACAAACAGTCTCTGGGGAGAGAAGTCACCACAGTATCCTCATATTGTCACATATTCTTACGAATACTACAGATATCGATTAGGCAGAAACTTCTGAAAGTCTGTGTGCACAAGGAGAAAGTTCTCCAGATTTCTCAATGGCGGGGTTAAGGCTGGAGTTCTTGGCTGATAACATTGCTATACAAGGAGAGTTTGCTGCAACATTTCATAACTCAAGAGCGCAGGCCTGCGGCCACACTCTTACAACATAGTTGGATTCATCTCACACTGTGGTGAGGAGAGAGTGGGAGGAATTTAAACATTCTTAGCTTTGTTTGGATTATCAAAACAATTCCTCTTTATTGAGCACACCAAGGTGTATCTCATCATCTGTCCAGGACAGAAGGCAGGTTAAGATCTGATGTGGAGGCAGAGAAACACGGTGGTTTTGTCCCTTACTACACAGTGGTTGGGGTGGAGGTCGGGGTGAAGATGGACAGAAAGAGGAGGCTGAGGAGGAAGTCAGGGAGGAAAGACCCTGGGTGTCCTCTGAATATCCTTGCTGGAACTTAGCATGGAAATACAGTGCATCAGTCAGCTAGCCACTGGGCACTGACAGACTGGAGGGTGGGGAGGGTGCACTGGGAGGGAGGACATGAGCCCCAAACTCAGGAGCAGCTTTCTGCCTTCCAGCTGAGAAGCGGGCAGGGAGGCGTCCAGCGTTTCTGCTCATAACCAAAGACTTAAAAAGATACACATAGCTTCATTTCTAGAAGTCAGCCGTCTTTTAGCTTAATGATCAGCCTCCACTGCTGGGTTAGGGAGCTTAGAATCCTCTCTCTACTTAGAGGCTGAGAGTAACGTATAAGCCTGTACGTGCATGCGTGTATGGTGTGTGTGTCTGTGTGTGTGTGTGAAACAGAGGGGGGGAGGGAGAAAGAGAGGGAGAGGGAGGGAGAGAGGGAGAGAGAGAGAGAGAGAGAGAGAGAGAGATTAAATACCTTTAATCCTGAGGTTACTGTCAGCACTGAGAGTCAAAGCAGACAGGGGTCACTTGACCAGATCCTTATAATCAGTAAGTGTAGGACATGAGACACACATCCTGCAATCATCTATAAATGGGCTGTACTAGACTGATGAGCTTAAGATGATGTATCCTTTGAAGGGTTTCTCTTGTGTTGGGCTCAGCCTTGTTTCTCAGAGCTAACCATCTGGACCAACATGGATGCCCTAGTGCAGACTTTTATTTCACCCTAGACATCTTCCTACAACCTCCATGCAAGTGATGTTTAACCTTCCACAAAATCTGTGGTTGATCCTTTACTCACTGAAAATCTAAGCCAGCATAAAACCTATTAGACAAGCCCTATTAGATCTTCGTACCTGACTGAGCATATGTTCTGTAGTAGCTAAGGCTGCTGCTGCAGGTGCCGGAACCGTTTCTCCCCTGCCTCACTGGCCTCAAAGAACAAAACAAAACAAAACAAATATACCTCTTTGCAGGCATGCTATGTGCTGAGCATCAGAGACACAACGGCATGAGCATTAGATAAATGCAGCCTTGTCATCTATCGGGGCCACGTTAGATGATAGACAGGAGGGATGGGTAATACAGTCCTGTGTGAAGTCCACCCAGCAATGTGGGAGCAAAGCCATCCCTTACCCTGGGCTTCTGTTTACTTGTGCCAAAGAAGAGATGTTTAAACAGGGTCCCGAATGACCAGCAGTGTGTTCACAGGCAGGCTAGGAGCGGGGGACTGGGCAGGAGAGGGTGGAAGGTCAGTCCGGCTTCCTATCACTATCAGGGGTATCTGAAGGATGAAGTCAGGCGCCACGCCTGCACCTGCAGTCAGTGGGGCGCAGGAGGCTGAGGGGAAGTGCTTCAAATGGGGATCTGCAGAAGCCCAGAGCACAGGTGAGGAGCCGTGGGTGACAAGGGCTAAGCCACCACCAGCTGTGTTTCCTGAAAACTTAGTTTTCTGTGAGAGTCCTTGTTCTTTCTGTGTTTATGTCCTCAAAGTCTTACTGACAGATCCACGAGTCCCTGGGCAGCTGCCTCACAGAACATGCCAAAGGGATTTCTGCCATCTGGTGGACAGAGGCAAAGTCACAGTGTACGTGCCGGGGTCATAGCATCCAGATCCTGTTACTCAGAGTTAAGAAGTCTGTAGTGGCCTGCACCTACAACCTCTGTCCCACAGAGGCAGAGGATCGCAAGGTCAAGGCCAGTTTTGGTTATACCAGCTCCTGTGTAAATTTAAACAAGGGGGTTGGAGAGTGGACCAGAAGTTCAGAGCACTTGCTCTTGCAGAGGTTTGGTTTTCAGCACTCACACTGTAGTTCAAGCCATACTTAATTCCAGTTTCAGGTGGCCTGACACCTTCTGTGGGAAATTGGCACCCATGTGGTGGACATACATGCAGGCAAAATATTCATACATGTAAAATTTAAAAATCTAAAAATATTAAAAGTCCAACTCTAAATAAAATACCCTGCTGCACTTTATTCTTGTATCATCACTGTTACCGATTTATTTTATTTTTACTATGTGTGTGGGTATGTGCACCTGAGTTCGGGTGCCCATGGAGGTGCCTGGAACCGGAGCTGGGAACTGAACTCGGGTCCTCTGCAAGAGCACTAATTGTTCTTAACTTCTGAGCTCCTCCCACGCCCCCCACCCCCCACTCCCACCAGCCCCTCAGTGTTATGTACTTAACAAAAATGTCAAGGAAAAATATGCAAGCATGTTCTCAAGAAATACAACTGTCTGAAAGAGGACATGGAGGAAGGCGAGGGGAGGGGCCAGGGAACCCACCTGCAGCCGTCCTGGTGCTGTGTTTAGGGGCCACTTTTACTCCTCCAGACTTTGCAGCAGAGACTCCTTTCAGTCTTGGCTTACTCCTTTACTTCATGCTCCTCCAATCTAAGTTTCTTTTTCAGTTGCTAAAGGGTAAGCAAGGAGGCACTAAAACATTTCCCGGTTGTGCTGTTTATACTTTTAAATTTGAATATCCAAGGCCGTACTCAATGCCGGGACACTCAGAGATGCACGCCCATCAGTCCACAGCTGGGCTCAGAACCTCATGTTCTGAGGGACATACTTTCAAAATTAAGAAGTTGGAATGCATTTCTAACAACTTATAGTACTCCCAGTTGATGGATACAATTTTGGACGCAGAGATGTTGGATTTCTCAGAACAAACAAGTTTTGGGAACTGACGTGACACTTAGAACTGGAGCTACCTTAAAAAAAAAAAAACCTTCAGAAGAAGCAGAGTCCTGCTTGGATATATCAAGTGAGGACATTTTTGCTTTTCCATGATATTTTATACACACTGGCATTTTTAAATTGTTGCGACATTTGACACATGAGCAAGAGTGCTAGAGAACTGGAGAATTATGAAATCTTTGCTCACTGGTCTCTCGCGCGCACAAGGCTGCGAAGGGCGACTGTGGATTGAAGGGTTACTGTGGACAAACCGTCCACCAGCTGTTTCTCCTCCGCTGAGGTCAATGTTCTGGGAACAAAGTACCAGCAGCTTGGAGAGGAGAGAGATTAGTACTGAGATGGATGGGACCTCGGGGGAGCTGGGAAGTCTTTGGACAGGCAGTTCATCCCGGGAAAACAGTATAACCCTTTAGATGTCTAAGAATTAAAGAGACTATCTTTAGACTGGGATTGTTCTAGTGGGTCTTGGAAATCCTTTCTTGGGGTCAAGTTCCCAGGCAGCTCTGAATTTCGGCAGACTACTTGTGTCTTTAGTAGTAAGAAATGTAAAGAAATGAACATGTGGTCTCTCCCTTCAAGAGACTTACACTTCACTACAGGTCTCCAAGGAAGTCACTGTCACACAGACGTTCCAGAAAGACATTCCAGGGAATGGAAACTGCAAAGTCCAAAGTCTTGAAGCACCATGCTGGAATCCTGCCTTGATTCGAGCCACATTTTAATGGGTTGGGGGTGGGGCTGGGGAGAAGACTATTGAGAAAATATGCAGGAGCTATTTCATTTTTCTGTCCTTCTAGTTTCTTGACTAAATCATATACCAGTCTTCAGAAGTTAGAAGGAATGCACACAAAGTATAGATGTACCATTATACTTTGGGCATGGTGGCACAGCCTGTAATCCCAGCCCTTGCAAAGAGGAGGCAGATTAAGGGTATCCTTGGTTACACAGAAAACTAAAGGCCAACCTGAGCTACATGAGACTCTGTTTTAAAAACAAATCAAAACAGAAAACAAAACAGACACTCTTGTTAGGAGAGGTTTCTGACCGACTGTGCAGGTTATACTTATGCATCAAACAATTAATTTTAAAAAGGCCATGAATTTGAAGGAGAGCAAGGAGGTGTATATAGGAGGTCTTGGAGAGAGGAAAAGAAAGAGAGAAATTATGGAGTTTTATTATTATCTCAAAATAAAACCATTTTTAAAAATAAGTTTCCAGTCTGGTATTATTGCTAAGAAAGCAAATGAATTAACAAGTGCACATTCTTTCATGTTGCTTGTCAAGCTTCTAACTCCACCTGCAGCAGGCGCCTGCCCCCTCCATGCACCTGCACCTGCAGCGCACCTGCCCCCTCCGTGCACCTGCACCTGCAACGCGCCTGCCCGCTCTGTGCACCCGCACCTGCAGCAGGCGCCTGCCCCCTCTGTGCACCCGCACCTGCAGCGCACCTGCCCCCTCCGTGCACCTGCACCTGCAGCGCGCCTGCCCGCTCCGTGCACCCGCACCTGCAGCAGGCACCTGCCCCCTCTGTGCACCCGCACCTGCAGCAGGCTCCTGGCCCCTCTATGCACCTGCACCTGCAGTGCGCCTGCCCCCTCTGTGCACCCGCACCTGCAGCAGGCTCCTGGCCCCTCTGTGCACCCGCACCTGCAGCAGGCTCCTGGCCCCTCTGTGCACCCGCACCTGCAGCAGGCGCCTGCCCCCTCCATGCACCTGCAGCGCGCCTGCCCCCTCTGTGCACCCGCACCTGCAGCAGGCTCCTGCCCCCTCTATGCACCCGCACCTGCAGTGCGCCTGCCCCCTCTGTGCACCCGCACCTGCAGCAGGCTCCTGGCCCCTCTATGCACCCGCACCTGCAGCGCGCCTGCCCCCTCTGTGCACCCGCACCTGCAGCAGGCGCCTGCCCCCTCCATGCACCTGCACCTGCAGTGTGCCTGCCCCCTCTGTGCACCCGCACCTGCAGCAGGCTCCTGGCCCCTCTGTGCACCTGCACCTGCAGCGCGCCTGCCCGCTCTGTGCACCCGCACCTGCAGCAGGCGCCTGCCCCCTCTATGCACCCGCACCTGCAGCAGGCGCCTGCCCCCTCTATGCACCCGCACCTGCAGCAGGCTCCTGGCCCCTCTATGCACCCGCACCTGCAGTGCGCCTGCCCCCTCTATGCACCCGCACCTGCAGTGCGCCTGCCCCCTCTATGCACCCGCACCTGCAGTGCGCCTGCCCCCTCTGTGCACCCGCACCTGCAGCAGGCTCCTGCCCCCTCTATGCACCTGCAGCAGGCACCTGTCTTCTCTGTGTTTGGGACAAATGAAGGGATGCTTTCTCAACAGATGCTTAATTTTAACATAAACTTATGCTTCCTTTCTATGAATAAGCATATGATATAAATATTTATTTATGGGATTTTTTTTTTAAGACGAAAGAAAGGTGCTGTGGCTCAGGGGTTAAGGCACTGGTGTCCATGCCTGGTATTCAGTTCCCAGAACCCAACTGCTGAAGACTGTCCCTGTCACCACACAGGAACCATATAAATAAATAAATACATATAAAACTAAATACTTTTTAAAGTTAAATATCAGAGAGACTGTTCTGTAATTAAGAGTGTGCACTGCATGCCTTTAATTCCAGCACTTGGGAGGTAGAGGGAGGTGGATTTCTGAGTTCAAGGCCAGCCTGGCCCAAAGAGTGAGTTCCAGGACAGCCAGGGCTACACAGAGAAACCCTGTCTTGAAAATCAAAACAAAAAAAACACAATTTAAAGAAAAGTGCACTGCTCTCCCAGAGGACCTGGGCTCATGACCAGCACACACATGAGTGGTCCTGGAACTGCCTCTTAACTTCAGGTCCAGGGGTTCCAAAGACCTCTTCTGGACTCTACAAGCACTGCAGCTCACCCACACCCTAGACACACTCATGGAGGCTGCCTGTGGTGACACTCCTTTAGTCCCAGCACTGGGGAGGGAGAGGCAGGGAAAGTCTCTATGAGTTGGAGGCCAGTCTGGTTGAGAGAGTGAATTCCAGAATAGCCAGGGCTATGTAGAGACCCTGTCTTAACACCCCCCCAACACACACACACACACACACACACACACACACTCAGGAAAAAGCATTGTGTTAAGGAAACATTGGTAACACTTGCAAACAGACTGCTTATATACTACACACAGCAAGACAGGAGCCAGCAGCAGAGTGAGAAGGAAGGAACCTGCCCTTCAGCACAAAGCATTATGTGGTGTCTAGAGGCGCATGGAGGTGCTGGGTCCACAGGCCTTGCCCCCTGCTCTTTAAGACTGAATTAAAGCCACAGCACAGGGCTGTGGAGCCATCTATCTGCTTGTAAGTCACGTCCTGTCCTGTCCCAGCTGTGGTTTCTACAGCACATGCTATAGAACTCACGCTTCAGCAATTACAGAAGGAATCTGCACTAAGGGCAGGCACATACGTAAATGCACACAGAAGCTGTGTGCATGGTGATCTCGGGGCACACTCGTTGAGTCTGCATGCCTCCTCAGATTAAAAATAAACTGCACAACTGGCAGTCCTCTCTCCTTCCCATTGGTGCTCCTCACTCACAGCTTATAGTATCTAGCTTGTGCTCTTCTGGTTCCTTACTAGGGACTGGCATTGTCTGATCTAGCAACAGAGATGAGGTTATTAATTTTCGATCTTCTTTCATGTGTTGGGATTAAATTTTCTAGTGCAAAACTTATTTAAAATTTCAAATTAATATTTATTAATAATGAGAGTTCTGCCCGCCTGTTTGTACGTGCACATGTGTTTCTGGCGCCCACCAGCATCAGAGGAGGTATTGTGATGCCCTGGGGCTGGAGTTAGGGATGGCTGTAAACCACGTGTATGATCCTGGGACCTCTTCAAGAACAACCAATGTTCTTACCTACTGCCATCTCTGTGGCTTGCTTTCTTTCTCTTTTCTTTCTTTTTTTTTCTTAAGATTTATTTATTTCATGTCTGTGAGCACACTGCCACTGTTTTCAGACACACCAGAAGAGGGCATTGGATCCCACTACAGATGGTTGTGAGCCACCATGTGGTTGCTGGGAATTGAACTCAGGACCTCTGGATGAGGTCAGTCAGTGCTCTTCACCACTGAACCACCTCTCCAGATCCCGTTATTTTTCTTAAAGCACTGCTTCAGTGGAGCCCAGGTGGAATGCACTCAGTGGCTAAGATTGGCGGCACTCTCAAAAGGGTGCTCTGCTCACAGGGCATGCTTAAAAAGTAGTGCAAAACCACCCACGTCGTAGTCATTGATCGACTGTTTTTAATAAGGGTTAGGAGACAATCTTCAAACAGGTTGGAAGCTACTCATCCTTTTAAACTCTTTCCTGTCAAGTGTCAATGTCTAAAGCACTGAAAGTTCAAGGTCAATTTTATCTTTTTAACTAATTTTTCTTCCTCTGAAGTCATATCAAGCTAATGATCTCATGCTCAGGATTTGCAGCTTTCCTGGCCTTCCCTACAAAGTCCACCAGGCCTGCAGTTGCTCAGACCACTCTTTTCACTTGAGGCATCCAGAGCACTGCTGGCTGTAGACACCTTACCTAGTGGTCACCGTGTGATGTGGTACATCAACTATTTCTGCTGGCTTGACTGGAACTGGCAGTCTACCCTTCCAGGAGGTGGTGGCAATTCACACACACACACACACACACACACACACACACACACACACACACACTGACAAAATCAGGAAACAGACACATCGACTTTAAGATGGGAAAATTCTTGAAACAAGACTTGACACACTGTCTGGAGGGAGTGCTCTTTAAAGACCACAGAGGATAAGCACCAATGTGGGCGGAAACAACACATCTGCAGACACTGGCAGACAGCTAGACCGCCAGATTTGGCCATTTTTTAAAAATAAATAACTTTACAGTGACATGTCGGGTTGCAATTACATAAACAACAGAAAATACTAAGACCTAAGTCTACAAGTTTTGTGGGTTTCAAGACCTTATGCAATCAATATTCTGACATCTGTAACACAAATTTGTTCCTATAATGCTGACGCCAGAAACTAAGGGATTACCATCACTTGATGAGTTTTGTTAAGATTTTGAAACAAACTCAGTTGGATTCTTTAGAATAACAATCCTTGAGCCACTGTTTTCTATTTGTGTCTTTTAAGAAAAGCATATTCCTCTCCTTATTAGGGAAAGTCTCATTAGAAAGGCTGAGGTACAGCCTGTTTCATAACCAGGACTTGTAGCTTATGTTAATAGTTCTAAATGTCTAAAGGGCTATTAAATGAAAACCTTAACAATCTCTAGTTAAACAGAATCTTTTAGAAAAAGCTAACCAGGAAGAATCGTTACACATTCCAGAAAATTTTAAATTGGAAAGTAGCATGGCACTTGGAGACAGTCTTACTTATGGAGCCCGGGCTACCCTTGAGCTCCTAAATCCTGTGCTACTGTGCCCAGCATAACCTTCTCAATCGTTTTCTAGAAATGCGTATTTTGCCTACAGGGAAGTATCCACCATTATAAAATGGTGTTAACCACAAAGGAGCTGAAGAGATGGCTTAGGTGAAGCATTCACCACTTAAGCTGGAGGAATTAAATTCTGATCTCAAGAACCCACAAACAAAACTGGGTTCTGTAATGCCAGCCCTGGAAAGGTAGAGGCAAGCAGATCCCTGGGGCTCACTGGGCAGCCAGCGGCCTAGCTGTGTGGGTGAACTCAAAACAGTTAAAGCTACCGAGGAAGACATCCGATGGCGCTGTGTGTGTGTGTGTGTGTGTGTGTGTGTGTGTGTGTGTGTGTGTGTGTGTGAGAGAGAGAGAGAGAGAGAGAGAGAGAGAGAGAGAGAGAGAGAATGCCATACAAACACAAACAGATTCCTTATTAATTCTGACTAGCATGATGAGGACATTTCCCCAAAACTGAGGCAACATTCTCCAAGGACTAGAATTTCCTGAAAACCAAATTATAATACCGGTTAACTATGCTAATGTTATCTTTATCTTCAATTCTTGCATGTCAATCAAGTCCTAACCTAAAGAAACTTAAAGCAAGTCTGAGTGCTCAAGTTCCCAAGGCTGCTGTCCCTCTGTTTTGGTCAATTCTTTTACTCTCTTACTCTCCTGATAGTCAACTTCTGAGTCAAAACTTGTAGCTGCATTAAGATTCCATTTTAATTGCTGAGACAGTGCCTCACATTTTGAAAAATCTGGCACCTGGGTATCTAGCTTCTCCAGCTTAGCTCAGCCAGGCCTGGACTTGAACAGCTACTGTCCTCTGGAAGTGGGGGAGGTTGCTCTGTAGTCTCAGAGGAAGAAGAACTGATTTTAATTTATACATAAACAAGGTCTCACTATCTGGCTCTTGGTGGCCTAGAACTCATCATCCAGATCAGGCTGGCTTTGATCTCCAGATACCTGTCCGCCTTTGCCTGCTGAGTTCTGGGACTAACGATGGGGGAAAAAAGTTTTTTGTTCTCTTCCCTGCTCTTCTTTGGCTCTCCATGGGCAGACTATAGACACACACTACATGCGCCAGGCTTAAGTTATTATTTTTTGTTTTTTTGTTTTTTTGGGGGGACAGGGTTTCTCTGTGTAGCCCTGGTTGTCCCGGAACTCACTCTGTAGACCAGGCTGGCCTCGAACTCAGAAATCCGCCTGCTTCTGCCTCCCAGAGTGCTGGGATTACAGGCGTGCACCACCACCGCCTGGCAAGTTATTATTTTTAAAATAAGTATTCTGATATAAGAATCTAAAAGTTTATTATTAAATACATATCCCCAAAACATTCAAGTTTTTAAAAATTGCAGCATAAGACAAAGTGTGTACACACACAAATATACATTATATACACACATCAAGTTGATCAATGAGACACATTGATCTATCCATGTTCACAAGTTCACAACAGTGAAGTAAACAGCTCCCTGTAGTCTGTGACGGCACAAGCAGGAACTCCTCAGCAAGTCTATCCCCAGCTCCCGGGAAGCCTGCACGCTATCACGGGCAGGACAGAGAAGTTTAGAACATAAATAATGCACAAATTGCCGTATCACGCCTTTTTCCACTTTGTCCCCTTCGTATCTTTTTTCTCAATGACCTAAGACCCATTCCTCCTGACCAAGATAACTCAGAACAGAAATGCAGAAATATGGATGCTCCTGGCAAACCAAAAAAAAAAAAAAAAAAAAAAATCGCCAGTAGTGTTTGTTCCAGTTCTATGCTCACTTTTCCTTGTGGCCATTACCTAATTAAACAAACAAAGGTGGTGTGACAAAAAAAAAAAACTATGAGAGAAAGAAGCATTCTGTCTAGCAACAATATACACATTATTCAACTCCAAATATAAATACATGTAACACTTAGGGAAGCACCAGAAACTCTGCAGTAAGCACTGTGTAACTTACAATGACTATGTTAGGTGGTGACAGACATTTTGCCCAGTGACAAACATCTCTGCGATAATTACTTGTTCATCTGCAGGCATACAGCAAAGGTCAGCCTTCCCCACTGCTCCCCCATGCACAGTGTAGACCACACACTGCTGTGGAAACAGTGTCCTCCCTGCCCTATCTGCTAGGTTTATGACCTGTGCCTAGAACCCACGCATCAGGCTAAGTAAGGCTGCTCCTGAGGCAGAGAACAGGGACTCTAAGCACCCGAGTCTACTTGGTGGTTTAACTCAAAGATCTTGTTAAGGACTCCCTGGGACCTTAAGAAGTCTTAATCTGTTTACTGTCTGACATCAGAGCAAATATTATAATTTTAAAATGAGTTATTCATTCTGTCCTGGACTTGGACACAAACAACCTGTGACTATCCACACCTCGCGACACACAGCAGCAATGGCAGTGGAGCCATATCAGGAGCACAGGTCTTTGAAGAAGGGGTGCAGCAAGGCTGCTTCTGCTGTTATCCTCGAGGCTGGGTTCAGATCCAGAAGTTTATCAAGCAGGTCATAGGCTTCATCAGGTACTGAGTCCCAGCCTTCGCAGTTGGCAGGACAGTCTCTGCGATGACTCCAGCAGCCATCGCTGTCCCTTTTAGACAAGGAATCCTCTGAGTACTGAGCTTGAGAGGCCTGCACATGGGGCGCCTTATGGTCAGTGTTCTCTGAAGCAGCAGGGCCATGGGAAGTAGTCCCCGAAGGACCAGTGGCTGACCTGGGGGTGGCAGAGTCTAGACCCCGTAGTCTCTCACAGAGTGCCCTCAAATCTTGTGCTGGGACTTCTTTACTACACAAAATTGATTTGCCTTAAAGAAAAAAAAATCAATATATCAGAGGCAATTCATGAAAACCACCCAAGTCCAGTCCCGTGTCATCTGAATGTTCTTCTGTATCTGAGAATGAGAGAGAGGGTCGCGTGCCATGTCTCAGTCGTATTCAGAGCAGGGAGAGGAGGAGTGGGGACTGCTGCGCCAGGCCAGGCTTACCTGACTGCCAGCTTCTGTACTTTTACAAGCTGCAGCTCCTCTTCCCCCTCCTAAGCCTGCCTGCTGGCTCTGGGGCTGTCTTTCCCAGGATGCCCCAGTGTGTTAGGATGCACCTGTCTAGCTCAAGAATCATATCTGTGAGGCCTGTATTCCAAAAGTCCTTGTTAAGTTTCTGTTATGACCAGCAAAACCGAATCATTACGTCTACTGTCATAACTAATGAAACATGTCTGTCTCACCTTCAAGTCTGTGAGCTCTTTGAAGATTAAGATGTTTTGAACTCCTCAAACCTATACATTTCCAGGTACACACACCAGATGTAGTTAATGTCTCTATACTAGACCTCCCAAACCCCTACTTATCTGAATAGTCTAGCTGCTATTCTGGAACAATGTATAAGAACTGAACCCTCTTCATGTCCTTCCTCCTTTCTCAACACTGTTCAACTCTGACAGCAAATTCTTTCCTCCAGTAGGATTCTGGCTCTATGACAGTGAGTGGAGCCTGGCCCCAGCTCAGGCAGTCAGAGTGAATCAATTAACAAAGCAGATCTCAGGTTTTTCAAAAGTAAAAATGTCCGGCTGGGGTAACCCGGTGGATCCAGCACTTGTTTCGTTAAGTGTGAGGACTGGAGCTCTCGTCCCCACAGCCTACACAAATGCCTGCTGAGTGTGGAAACCTATAATTGTGCTGCTCAGAAGGCAGAGACAGGAGGCCCGCAGAGAAAGCTGGCTCATAAGAGCGACCCTTTGAGCAAGCTGTGCCTCATGAGTAAGAAGAGCAAGTGAGGGAGGCTCCCGATGTCAGCTGAGGCCTCCACAAATGAGGGAGGCTCCCGATGTCAGCCGAGGCCTCCACAAATGAGGGAGGCTCCCGATGTCAGCCGAGGCCTCCACAAATGAGGGAGGCTCCTGATGTCAGCTGAGGCCTCCACAAATGAGGAAGGCTCCTGATGTCAGCCGAGGCCTCCACAAGCACGCACAACGTGCTTAATACACACACTTTACAAAAACAAATACTTTAAAAATAACATCATGGCTGGAGAGATGGCTCAGTGATTAAGAGCACTGACTGCTCTTCCAGAGGTCCTGAGTTCAAATCCCAGCAACTACATGGTGGCTCACAACCATCTGTAGTGGGATCCGATGGCCTCTTCTGGTGTGTCTGAAAACAGCTACAGTATATTCATTAAAAAAAAAAAAGTGATCGTGTAATGTGTTTAAAGTCACCCATCATGCTATCAGACAGCATTTATGGGCTGGAGAGATGGCTCAGCAGTTAAGAGTACTGACTACTCTTCTGGAGATCCTGAGTTCAAATCCCAAAAACCACATGGTGGCTCACAACCATCCGTAATGAGATCTGACACCCTCTTCTGGTGTGTCTGAGGACAGCTACAACATACTTACATATAATAATAAATAAATCTTTAAAAAAAATAACATCAACTTAATATCAAAGTGAGTCAAGTAAGGACAGAAACAGGTCATCATATACTTCCTTATTATACAGCAACAAAAACTGTATATTTCGCTATTATACGGCAATCATATACTGAATACTTCCCTATTATACAGCAATTATATACTGTATACTTCCCTATTATACAGCAATCATACACTGTATACGTCCCTATTATACAGCAATCATATACTGTATACTTCCGTATTATACAGCAATCATACTGTATACTTCCTTATTATACAACAATCATACACTGTATACTTCCCTATTATACAGCAATCATACACTGTATACTTCCCTATTATACAGCAATCATATACTGTATACATCCCTATTCTGCAAGTAATCATACACTGTATACTTCCCTATTATACAGCAATCATATACTGTATACTTTCCTATTATACAGACATGTGGCTTAAACACTGAGCTGCACACAGAGATTCCTTGAAGGAGTGTGCAGCTTGCCAATAAAGCAATCTGGGTAATAAAAAGCCGCCTTCACATTTCCTAATATAATTACCAGACAGGAAAAAGAGGTGGGCAGGACCAGAGAAAGCAACAGAGACAAATGGACACAAATTAAGTCATGAGGGTGCATATCAATCCAGTTTTACTTTTAAAACTATCTCTTCTTCTTTGCTAGGAAACTCTAGCTAGAGGATAGCAGTACAGTTTATCCCTTAATTTATTAGTTTGCTCTGACATCAAGGGACAAAATTTAGCAAGTCCAAGGCCGTAAATACACATAAATTTTAGCACTTGACCAAGAGTACATTTAAAGTATTGAGGGAACAACCTAATGAACACATTCATCGAGGATATGTTGTCAGGCACTTGTTTCAGCTCCAAGTTTTCTTTGAATTTACTCAGTACAATTCAGTGAGTATTTAAGGCCCACTGCAATGGGCAGGCTCCGCACAACAAGCGAGTCAGCACTCAGGAAACAGCAGACCTGTGGGCACTGAGCCTTCTCCTGCCCTAGCTCAAGGTCATAAGATCTGGCTGAAGTAACTACAGATGCTATACTAGAAAAACCATAAACTGTCACACTACAAAAATGATAAAAGCACCGTAACAGCAAATTCCCAAAAGACTTGTCATGTTATCAACAGACTTGCCCCGGAGCATTTCTCATCAGATATTACTTCATTATAACTTTGATTATCAATGATAGACATTCAAATTCTTTAACACAATGTTTTGCTACTGGCTGACGAACTCCAGATCCCCAACCTTCTCTTAAAGCTGTTCACTGGGAGGCAGAAAGTTTTAAGTGGTTGAGAACATATGTAAACATGCTATTCTTTGTAACGTAATGCTAATTTCGAGACAACACACGTCTCCCTTGTGTGCATCATTTCAGCCTATTAACCTCAAACAACGTGTTCTTATACTAGGTAAGAGGCTCAGCCTGCAGCCAGTGCTGCCGACACTCTTTTGGCAAGCCTGTTGTGACACTCCCCTGAAGACCTACACACAGTGCTCTGGAACGTCAGACCTGAGCAGCTGGTGCTCCACAGCAAGGGCCGCGCAGCCATTCTAACCAAGCACAAGGCGGCCAACCAAGTGTTCCCATTTTCTAAATTGTATTTTCCATGAGTGGGCAGGGTAGGAGCAGATGGGTGAAGTTCTTAAAATTGGTTAGTTAATTCTGATATGTATTCCTGCCTAAGAACCTCTGGTCCTGGGACTGGGCACATAGCAGCTTGGTTATTTTTGAGGAAGGCCAGCTGAGAGTCTGCCCATAACATCCACTGACCTCTGGGAAGTAGAAACTATACTACTACCCGGAGAATAGGAGAATAAACACACATTGTGGCCACTTGAGTTTGGGCTACAAGAGCAAGGCTGAAGTGATTCTCAGGCACCCCACAGAATGTGTTATTGCAGTCTTAACCTGTGTTGCTAATATTTATGCTCATGAGCTGAGTGTGGTATCACATATATGTAATACAAGCACTCCAGAGGCAAAGGTAGGAGGATGCCTGTGAATTCCAGGTGGGCCAGAGGTACACAGTGAAACCCTGTCTCAAAAAACTAAAGAAATTCCATATATGTTTGCACACATGACAATATGCCATAAAAGATCTGTTTCTTCTCTGCTACCCCAACCACAGACACCAAAGGCTAGTAATACACATTTCTGTTATCTTCCTTCACAGTAATCCTTGCTTCAGTGCCAAGTACAATGTTTAATATACAATAGATTTAAACTCACTATTGAAAATGTATAGAATGGAAGACATAGATTACAAAGCTGACATCTAGTTAGCTGACAAAGAAAGGAATGTAAAGTTCAGCCTTAAACACTAGTGTGGGCACAAGGCACTCTGCAGTATACGACGACTGTCCACTCTTTACACACTAGTCACTAGTGCGCTGTGTGTGCTGGGCACACAGCCCTCTATTGTAAACAATTGTCCATTCTATTTAAACAAAGTAACTATCTTCAAGCAAGTGAATAATTTCCTAAGGGTACAAGACTTATGAGTACTGAGTAAGTTTACTTTCCAGGGGAATTTTGTAACATTTATTTAGCAATTTATAGGCGACAATCAAAAGCATATGCCTTGTTCTAGAATGTAAAACTTACCAAAAGCTTTAGCAGCCTGGATGGTTTCCCTGGATCCTCGGATTGTCATAATTTGAGCCAAAGCAGTTAAGTCATCACTGGCCTTGTAAAACGGGTACCGCCCACTGAGCAAGGAAAGGAATATGACACCTGCAGACCACATGTCGATCGCTGTGACAGAAAACACACTTTAAAAACCAGCCTGAAATCCTCGATGTATGATCACCTAAACCAGTAGCTACGGAACTTTACTGAGAACTAACATCATCTTAGAAACATTAAGTTATGACACAAAGGCTCAATTCAACAGGATTCCTTTCAAATAGTTCTAGATTAGGCATTTAAGTTTCTTGGGAGATTCTAAAGTATGACCACAACTCTAACTCAACATTCCTTCTGCAAAATGACTTTCTCTCTTTAACACGCTGGTGAACAGAAATAGTTCATCATCAGAAAATTGTAAATCGACGGGCGGTGGTGGCGCACGCCTGTAATCCCAGCACTTGGGAGGCAGAGGCAGGTGGATTTCTGGGTTCAAGGCCAGCCTGGTCTACAGAGTGAGTTCTAGGACAGCCAGGCTACACAGAGAAACCCTGTCTTGAAAAAAACCAAAAAAAGAAAAAATTGTAAATCAATGCACATTTTATGGGATCAAAGGAAATTCAACAATAGCTATTTGGGAAGAAATCTGGATGCTTTTCGAGATGGTGACTTGGTAGTGCAGGTATTTTCCTTTTAGTGAGACATGCTGAGCATTAGCACAGCCTACCGATGACCGATGACCTCGAGTGTGAGCCCAGCAGCAGAACAGAAACAAAGCCAGGCTGACTCGACCTCTCTCCTAACATCCTAGTGCTAAGTTATTGGGGCTCCCCTGGCCACTCAGCACTGTCCTGTCACTTTCATTTGAAACACTGCCTGCTCCAGCCATCTGTGCTGAGGCTCCTCAGCACCCAATCTCTTCCGCTGCATGTTCTCTGTGGAGTTCCATCCTGCACCGATACCCAGCTGTGTTTCCACCCGGCTCCTTCCCCAAGCTTCAGACTGACTTTGCTCTGTAGGACAGTCCATATGGATGCACCACAAATCTCAAACCAGCTATGCTCAGTGCAATTCTACCTTTCCCTATAAATCAGGTTCTCGTTCATTCTCTATGTGTTTTGGACACACATCCGTGTCCCTCAAGCTAGTTCTGTAAACACCCTGAAGCCTTCCTTCAGTGAGCCTTGTGTTGACAAGCAGAGCCTTCCAAGCAGGCTTGTCACCGGCTTGCCTTCATTTCCACTGTTACAAATGCCCACACTCGGTGCTCCTCACCCTCAGCTGGACCACTGCAGAACACCAGCCTATACAATCTTTCTCCCTGCACATGTGCACTGCCTTCTAGAACACAGCTGCTCTCTTTTCCCTTGAACAGCATCTATAGCACACAGTCCGCGCAGTCGTCCGGGTGCATGGAGTCTACCTCCTGACTCCCACTCTGTACTGAGCAACACTACACTCATGGCTTCTCCGCAGCTCCACTATGCTGTTTCTTGAGTTTCTCGGGTCCTGCTCAATGCTAATCTCCAACTTTATAGTATTTCCTCAGAGGTATCTTTTTTATCACATGACCTTCCTTCCTTTCATAACCTTTTGGATAACAGGTGTCATCAGCAAGTCTGCCCAGCCGTTCTGTATTTATGAGCATGTGTGTCCTAGTGAGAATGCGAGCAGGGGCTCTCATCTTACATCACTAGCAACAGACAGGTGCAGTAAATCCCAGCGACCCTCCTCAGGGTCTCCACGTCCCACTCCAGGACAGCGCAGCCACCTGCCCATTTAACTCAGTGTCTTCTAGGCTCTACACTTTTTGGATTCTAGAAACCTTTTCTCTTTTTCAAAATCTGGTAACTGCTATTGTTACATCAATGAAAACCTACACCTAATCCACAGAGTATTTCTGAAGTACTAAGTAAACAGGTGAGCACTGCGATTCTCACCCTGACAGAAAAGTGACTGAATACAGTGTCCCTGACAGTTGATGGCAAGAATTCTGTGAAATCATCTTTCAGAGGGGCTGAGCAAATACAAACTATGGGGCGGGCAGAGGTGGGAGGGTCATTAAAAAAAAAAAGCAGCATTAAGATCAGAAGTTCCATAAAGAAACACATCATCTTAGACGTGGGACACTGGGCACCAGTAGCAAGGACAAATACTACACCCAGGACAAGTGCTCTGCAGGGTGGGGCGGGGCACTTCTTGAGCTCCATACCTGTCGTCTGATCAGGACGCTTGGTTAGGACCTCTGGCGCTCTGAATCCTGGTGTGCCTGCCCTAGGAGCAACCTGCTGCCGCCTTATGAGGAAGAAATAAGATACCCAGTTATGTTTCAGATGGACTATTAGTAAGGCATAGTGGGACGTGTATTTGATCCCAGCACTTGGAAGACAGAAGCTAGACTAGTCTACTTAGCAAGTTCCAGGACAGCCAGAGCTACTTAAAGAGACCCTGTCTCAAACAAACAAAAAAAATCAAAACAAAACAACAACAACTATGTGAGGTATTAATTTAGTTCACACAAAATTCTGTACTGGTAGCAATATAAATAAAATCTTATAAGCAATGAAAGCTTAATGTGATAAACATTTATTCCCAAAACCCCACACCCTGGCCTAATCCTTATGCCCTGGCCTTATCCCAGAAAGATTTCAACACAATTTCCAAGTATAAAAACAGATGGTAGATAATAAAAACCATAATAGAAAAATGTACTTCAACGGGAATTCATATAAAACCTCCTTTGTTTGGAGCCCTGAGTTACTGATGCACTCATGCACATGTGTGTCTGACTTAGTCAGGAACCATCTATAAAACGAAGCCTGAGGGAGACCTGAAGGCTGAGAGCAGCAGAGTCCGTCCCTCGGTCCTGGTTCCTGAGCTCGGGTGGGCGAGCACCAAGGACAGAAACAATGCCTTCTGCAAACACAGGTCTTCGGGGCCACCCACCCAGCTGCACTCAGCAAACCGTGGTGATTTCCAGAGAAAGTGCTTTTGCCCGATGAGTGCATGTCAAGCTATCCTCTCCCTGCACTGCTGTGACAGGGTTCATATTATTCCCTTTCCCTCACTAAACCAATATCCCACAGTTATTTCAATTGCTAATCTCTTCTGGCTGCACGCGGGGGCTGTCCAGCACCACAAGGACATGTTACCTCGACAGGCAAATGCTGCAGACTCTATCTGTCCCATAGCAGTCGCAGGTGAGGGCAGCCGGGCAGGACCTGGCAGTTTCTCTCATCACGCTAGTCATAGCTTTTGTAGAAATGGACGTCTTTTTTGTTGCTAGCTTTCTTGATATTATGTCCACAGTCTTTGATTGCTTGATGAGCTACAAAAGACGTGACATTTAACACGATGCCTTCAAACACGAGCATGCTAAAAGCAGTGTCAGAAGCATGAGCTCCATTCAAAACTGCTGCCAGTGCCACTGGATCAAAGTCTATGAAAACATTTTAAGGCTGCTGGACACGGTTGTACATGTTAATAACAGCACAACTAGGGAGGCTGAGGCAGGAGGATTCCAAGTTTGATGGCAGTCTAGGCTATGTAGTAAACCCTGTGTCTCAAAAAAAAGTTTATAGACTTTTTTGAGGTTTTCTGTCAAATAACATTAAAATTTACTAATTAGCTTAGCAAACATTTGACATTTGACTGAACTTCCCAACACACTAGAGAAACATTGTAACAGTTCCTGATCACTAAGGTCTGCCTCCAAGTCACAGCTGTAACCATGGGTACACTGCCTACACCAATCTGCTGTCACACAGGGTACCCAGGCCGACTAAAAGCATCCGACCTGAGGGCACTTTGCAGGAATCTTTACACTACTGACTGTGTGATGGAACCGTGAGGTCCTGTGAGCTCACATGGTGAAGTCTAGCCTTGCTTTGAGTCCTATAGAGAAAGAACAACAATAGATAATCAAAAAATTCTACCATACAAAATTCAGAGAAAGATTTAAGATTGACTTTTGAGTAAATGCTTGACGCATCAATAGCTCTGCCAAAGCCAGACTACTACACGCTACCTAGCGGGCCCCTGGACCTGCCGGTGTGGGCCTGCCGAGCTGAGCTATGACGCTGCAGTACTTACTTTCTCTGCAGGGCTGTCATGTGAAATGGAGCTGTGTATATTGAAATTTCTTTCTCCAAAAACAGAGCGCTGGACAGAAAGGCCTACAGATCCCTCCTACAATACCAACAAAAACAAGGAGAATTAAGGGTTATATCTGTAACACTTTCTGCCAGCTGTCCTCTGCCAGTTTTGAAAGACTACGGTGACAGCCAAGACAGTCTCAGGCATCAAACACTGTGAAAGGAGACACAGTCTAGGCAAAACTCTGCACCCACACAACTTTACCACAGCCCCGCCCCCAACACTAAAAATGCTTGAGGCCACCGACACAGGTGTTTCCTTTTCCTGGGCAGTCAAAATGGAGATAGACACTTCAGAATTTGCCCTGTCATAATGCTCTTTAAAGAGAAAGAGGATATAACTAATTTAAATTTTGTAACATAGAATTTTTGTTTTATCATATAGTGTAATCTCTAATTGCAAACTATAAGCTGACAAAGTAGAAATTTTTAGTTTGAAACAGAATGAAACTGATTCAGTAACACTCTTATTAACTAACCAACTAAGATGTGTAGCATAGGTCTGTAAAAGCTTCTTAATCACAAGTGCTATCCTAGCATTAGATCTCCCTCTGTTGGCTGATGGAAACATTCCTAAATGTTCTTATTGAAGATGTAAAAGGTAGCACCTTTCCGTCTTTTCCTTGCTTAATTTGAGTTTGTGTGCTTGCGTAGGACCTTTTGACACAAGCTTTTGTGGCACACTGCTGATCCACACTCTTAGGAGCCGGGCGACTCAGTGGGCCTCTGGGGCCGATGACTCCATGATTCTTGTTTCGTGAACAGTCTTCCTGCTGAGCCTCAGACTGGACAAACTTGAGCAGCTCTATTTTTGTGTCACGGGTTCCTTGGGCCAAACCGAAGTCCACCAAGGCATACCTTAGAAGCAAATGAAGTATTATCACCCTCCTAGAGAGATTCAATCTTGCTGTCAAGTCACATTCAGAAACTAATTCATTCTAGAACAATTAAGAATGTACAATATTCCTTTAAAAAAGAGAAGAAAAAAGAAAAATTCCCAAGTACTTAACAGCTAAGGCTGTCCTTGGACCAACTAGCCGAGCACTGTGTGTCCCCTCCTGGCCTGTACTGAGAAGAGGCAGAAGACACAGCAGAGACTAGCAACAGAACCTTGGGTTGTTCAGTAGTGGAAAAGATGGTGTAACAGAAGAAAATTTCTAACTAAGCAACAAGGGATAGGGAATACTTTTAACTCCTTACCACCCTAAGAATGATATATAACATAAATGCTGTTTTTAGCTTATAAGGTCTCTTCCATATATAATCAACAAAAATACTCATATAACAACTTTGGCTTTCACACAGAAAATGAATTATGTGGTCCAACGTTCTCAATAAAACAAAAATAGAAAGCCTAGAAACAAGGGCTAGAAGGTCAAAACAGGCCAGATTCCAAGTTCCTTCTATCTAAGGGCATATCCCGTGATGCGCATTGTGCTACTAATGTGATTTTATTTTCCTCCTTCCATTTCCTCTCCCCAGACACAAGAGAAACATGAACAGAGTCAATGTGAACATTACAATCTAAGAGATGGGCTCACAGTGTCAGTTCAACTGCTAATCTTTTCTGGGATTCTTCGTACTCACTTTTTCAGGCGTCTATTGTATAAAAAATTGCTGGGCTTCACATCACGGTGAACAATACCAAACTGATGAATCCGTTTCAAAGCTATGAAAAGATTAAACATATATTCCCGAACTTCTTGGAAGGAAAGAGAATTCAAAATGTCCTAAAATAAAGTTATGAGTGAGGTCACAAAATTGTTTCAATTTAAACACTTAGCTGATTGAAGTTCAAAACTATTAAAACTTACCAAAAAAGACTCATGTTCCAGATACGGCATAGCGATAACCACATGGTCGTTTTTTCTGAAGCAGTATTTAACTCCCATGACGTTGTCTTGCCCCCTATTGGAAAATGCACAGTGAACTTTAGAGGGAAGGTCAAACACACTGCAACTTAATGCCTATATATATATATATATGTATATATGTATATATATATACATATATATAATTATTTTAGCAATGTATATATTCTTACACTAGAAAACGAAAATCACACTCATGAATATATTTAACTGCCATGTAAAAGATAAAAATTTTCAAACTAAAATAGCACCAGTAACAAGGTTACTATAACAATGCAAACATGAGATATCTGCAGATAACAATACTTACTAGCAAATAAGATATGATTAGTAATAGATTTTAAAATAAGTAACACTCATTGACCACCTCTGTGACCAGCCAAGCTTTGGTCCAATTATTTTATACCTATTAATAAACTCAATCTTAATGACCTGCTCAGCCCTAAATGGGACATCTCTATGTTAATCCTGTCAGAGCCCAGAGAGCTACACACACAGAAGAGCACAAAGATCTAAGAGCTAGAGGAGACAGGTGACTCCAAGGACACAGTGTCTTCCAGATACAACAGGAATGAAACGTGCATAAACTCACAGATACTGGGGCAGCATGCACAAGTTCAAGTCAGATGGCCCCAACACTGCAGGGGAAGAGGGAATAAGAAATGGACTCCCACCTCTACCCAAGAAACTATCCTGCAACTGACACTAGCTTGCAAAGGAAAAGTTAGTTTTCTCCAGTGGAGTCTTACCAGGTATGTTGACACCCTTAGAGGTAGGCCCCGTGTCCAGCAGTAGATGGCCAACACAGAGCAAGCAAGCAAACGAAAAGGACTCAACTTATTTTTGTAGACACATACTGCTTTGCTTGGGGTCCTTGTTTTGGTCTTACTAGTCTTTGCCTTATGTGCTATGGTTTCTGACTGTGTGTGTGTGTGTGTGTGTGTGTGTGTGTGTGTGTTTCTCTTGTGGTTTTTCTTTCTTTTAGGTTTTTTTGAAACAGGGTCTCTCAATGTAGTCCTGGCTGTTCTGGATACCAGTCACTCTGTATACCAGTCTGGTCTAGAACTCGTGACATCTGCCTGCCTCTAACTCCCCATACCTGGTCTTCTGTTTGCCGGTCTGCTTTCTACTGGGAGAAAGGATGTGGAGTGGGGTGCATGGGACAGTCCTAGAAGGGACTGGAGGGAGGGGAAACCATGAGCAGAACATACTCCATGCAAAAATTTTCTGTTCAAACAAACAATACCCCAGGCTCACAACCTCCTCATGGGAAAGGTCACCCTCCGATATTTTTACAACAAGAAAATGATGTGAGGGGCTAAGAGCATCTCCAATGTCACAGAAGTTGCTAAATCACAAAAGCATGGTTTGAATGCTGGAGGGTTTCCTCTAGATATATATCTTACTCGATATGCCAGACCCTGGACTGGCAGATCTGGGTTCTATAAGCAAGCCAGTAAGAAACTTCACTCCATGGCCTCTACATCAGCTCCTACTTCCTGACCTACTTGAGTTCCAGTCCTAACTTCCTTTAGTGATGAACAGAATAAACCCTTTCTTCCCCAACTCGTTTCTTGGTCATGGAGCAGAAACCCTGACTAAGACAGTTCCACCAAGGCTGCAGCTTGGGAACAGCTGGTCACATCACATCCACTAAGGAGCAGAAAGCTTTCTCCTGTTTACACAGTCCAGGATCCCTCCAGGGAATGATCCTGCCCAGTTAAAATGGGTCTTCCTGCACCAAATAACCTAACTATGATAATCCATCAAAGTCTCAGAAACTATCTTTATTCTAGAATCTAAATGATTCCTCACAGGTATGCCTGGAACCTTGTCTCTAGATGATTTTAGATCCTGTCAAATCGAAAAAACATTAACCATGACATCTTTCAAAGTGGGAAATCAACTTGCAGGGAAAAAAAGGGGTAGGAGGATATTTTGTTTTGTTTGGTTTGGTCCTGAATCTCACTATAGCTCAGTCTGGTCTAAACACTCATAGCAATCCTCCTGCCTTGGCCTCCCAGGTGTTGGGAATAGAGGCATGCCAGATTCAAATGAATGTTTATGTACTTGGTGAGAGGCACAGTTTAGGAGTAAAATGAAGATGCAGAGGACAATAAATAAGTGTCTGGAGGATGATATATACATGTCTGGATGATATGATATATACATGTCTGGCTTGAGCAACTGAGGAGATAGATGCAGATATCTTCTGCACACAGGCAGATGAGAACATTTACTGGAATGGTTATTTTCTGGCCAGGGAAAGCAGATCAAAATTAAGTAGTATATGTGCACATCCATGTATGGGTGCAATATACAGAAAGACATATGCCACATGATCTTATTCATGTGAGGATGCCAAAAAAGCTAATCTCACAAAAAGTAATGTAGTATCACTAGAGGCCAGTAGTGGGCAGGGGCTACAGGAAGATGGATGACGGTTATGAATGCACTGGTAGGAGCAGCAAGGCCGCATGTTCTGGCACACTGCCGAGTGTCTAGAGCTCAGAATAACTGATTATACATTTAATATGAAGGTTTGAAACACGCAGAAGAGATAAATCTTCATAGAGATATAATTATTAGTAACTCTGATTTGATCATTATACATTATCTGCATGTATAAAATCATTACATCATAATCTGTATTGGCACACTGGGAAACTTAAGAAATTTGGTCATTAAAGAAAGCAAAGGACCCCTGGGCAGTGGTGACGCACACTTTTAATCCCAGCGCTCGGGAGGCAGAGGCAGGCGGATTTCTGAGTTCAAGGCCAGCCTGGTTTACAGAGTGAGTTCCAGGACAGCTAGGACCTTACAGAGAAACTCTGTCTCAAGAAACAAAACAAAAAACAACAACAAAAAAAAGAAAGCAAAGGACCAATAGTGCTACCAGAAGAGTGGACAGCTCAGTACAGGAGCAGGCCACCATGCCCACAGTTGACAGGATTAACCTAGCAGAAAGAAACTCAGAGGAAACATATGCCAAATGACTCTGCTCTAAGAAAGACACAGGAGACAAGGCTATCAGAACTAAGGCATCAAACAGTTCTTCACATTAAGAACAAGTCCAGACCGTAAGCCAAGGCTGACTATTGACCAGGAAGGAAGGTTATAAATACATGGAGTAAGAAGAGGATGCCAGGCTAGGCCTCAAGAAAAATCCTCTCTAAAAGGATTAATAGCAATTTAAGCATCACGAGGTACAGGGCATTAGCCAAGAGCAACAATTAGCTGACACTGTAATTCAGGCACTAACTCAGCATCATTCCCGTTAAGTTCTGTAAATACTATAAACTGCACGTAGCCTGTTCCATGAACCGCCTTTAAATGCCTACCCTGCAACTGTCAGACACTGAAGCTCTGCTGCGATCCTCACAGGATGACTTGTGGGAATTAGGTGTTTCAGCGCAATTTTCTCTTCATGTCCTTCTTGCAGTTGTGCTGTGGCCAAATAAACAGAGCTGAAGGTGCCTACGAAGCAATCGAGTAAATATCCCAATGTCAGGCTTAAAAATGCTAATAAGACGGTTCTGTCAAGAGACTGCCAAGTGCCCTATCAGCACACTAAGTTGTGACTATTTTACCTATACAGTTACTACTTTCATTCTGATTAAAACTTGTTATCACAGTTACTAACATTATAATGTTTTCAACTGTTTAACAATAGTGGAACATACCTATAACTTACCTTCTCCAATTTTGTCCTTAATTTTAAACACACTGACAAGCTGTGGCACAGCTTCACAAAGCTCCTCGATATCTCTTTTAACACCTACGATGGAAGTTAGAATTAATAAGCTATAGTAAGGGTTCTGTTGCTCATGGTGGTTTAGGTCAGAGTCTTTTTACAGCCTAAGCTGGCCAAGGCTTATGATCCCCCCCACTTCTGCCTCCCAAGTACTATTGTTGGAATTTGTCACCATTAACTAGCTTATAATTTCTTAGGTTAAAAAAATAAAGCAATGAATTATATTTTAAAATAGGTAATTGACCACAAAATCATAACATTAAAACACCATAGAGTTGCTAATAAATTGCTAGTCACAAAATTTTAACTAGCAGGAAAAATAAAAAGTCTGAAAATTAAACACAGCAACTGTGTATTGTACTAGAGGCACACACTAAGATACAGTCAGTACACACCTGGCCTTTAAGATGAAAATGCTAAGTTTAAAGCAAAAAAGACTAAAGCTGGCGAGGCAGTGCTGGGATCCCTAGATGGCAGAATCAGGGCACCACGCGACAGTCCTGAAAACAACTCCCTCAGCAGAGACAAAAATCTTATAGGCTGGAAAGTTTTGAGCACAGAATGGTCCGTCTATCCTCAGAACGACAGTCTTCTAAAGTTCTCTAAATTGTGGGGAAAAGTCATTTAATGTATCCCCAAAGTTAACAGCACACTCTATCTCAGATTTCAGAAAAAACACTAATTTTAAATATAAAAGTATGCATAGTTAAAATAAGTGGAAGCAGTAACATAAAATCTAATACCCATTTAAAAAAAAGAACCAGGTAAGAATCTTCAGGTTCTACTGCAGAATCGAGGCTAAGATGAGCCATGTTCTCATAACCATCCTCCATTCATGAACATTCTTGTCTCAGAAAGGCTTTTCTCCCTGTAGCAGTGTGGCCAGAACTCAGGGCTCCCCCTGGGCAAGCGCTACTCCACTCGTAATGCTCAGTTTCTCCGACGGTCTGGCAATGCAGCTCACACCAAGTCTGGAGCTTGGAATCTTCCTACTTCTTCCTGAATGCTGTGACTCCTGGCACATGCTACTGCTTGGGCCTCAAACCTTCAGCAGTCTGATGTTGGCAGAATAAGAATGAACATCGTGCCAGGCATGGTGGCACACATCTTTAATCCTACACTAAAGAGGCAGAAGCAGGCATCTCTATGAGTTCAAGGGTAGGCTGGTCTACATACCAAGTTTAAGGGAGCAAGCTAGGGCTTACAAAGTGAGACTCTCAAAAAGAAAAAAGGATGGATTTTTCCCCCAGATATGGAAACCTAATCAGAGAAGTGAATCATTTGCTCAGCTTCAGAGAGGCGCCACCGATGCTTACCAACATTCTCGAAGTCACTGCCTTTAAAAGTGAGTCATGAACAAGCCCGTGCAGGGGGCTTCTCCAGGGACTGAGTGTAGGGAAGAGGAGGGTTCTCACTCACAGCTGCAGCAAGAGTATGAGTGCATATACGACTGGGGACAAGAGACAAGGGCGGTGGCAGAGAAATGCCTCTGAGGTGACAGCAAGCCTTCAGAGGGTAAACCCAAGATGGGTTACATTTCAATGTGGAAAGAACTAAAGAGGACATTTTAGGAAGAAGGAACGGTGTCTTCAGAGACACTGAAAAGCTAACAAAATACAATGAAATATAAAAAAAAAAAAAGGATAGCAGTACTTGAGGAGTGATACACAAGATGGTCCTCTGGCCTCTACATGCATGTATGCATATGTGTGTTGTTTACATAGACACAGAGCTGCACACACTCACACAGACACACACAAACAAATAAACACACAGACATACACAATACTAAAGGACTAAATAGTGTAAAATACTTTGGCTTTCAAAATTTCCCAAATTTTCTTCACTAAGCATGAGTCAACAATACTACTAAACAAAGGGCTTTGCTATTCATTTGCTCCACCAAGTACTTACTTTATATCATTTATTTATATCAAGCCCCTACTGTGTGCTGAATCCTCTTTGGTTCTGCTATGCAAAGGCAGTCAAAATGTTCCAAACTCCCCCCAAAACAAACAAAACAACAACAGCAGTAAAACTTCAATAGGAGTTAGATAAAGCCCAGGTACATGATGGTCTCACGTTCTGATGTACAGTATGTCCAGACCTCATCAGTCTTAGTCTTTACTGAAGTTATATTTCTAATACAGTGAGTCACATCGATGGCTCGATGGCTCAATGGCTCAGCTGTTAAGAGCACTGACTGCTCTTCCAAAGATCCTGAGTTCAGTTCCCAGAAACCACATGGTGGCTCACAACCATCTGTAATGGCATTCCATGCCCTCTTCTATTGTGTCTGAAGACAGTGACAGTGCACTCATATACATAAAAATAAATATATTTTAAAAAAGTTTCACACTAAAGAGTCCTATATAGATAAAATTTCAGCATGCTTTATAAATTATTATGGGCACCATTTGTAATGTCCTATGTTGTATTACATAAAAGTTACAAAACTTTTCAAACAGGAAATAAAATCCATCCTATTAATCTACCAGATATTCAAGATATTAAAAAAGGAGTATTCCCCTGAAAATAATTCTAGAACTAGATCAGATTCATGCATGTGTGACCCCTCTAGTTAATGAACAATGTGTACAAGAAACCAAACTGAATATGGAATACTAAATGCTTGCACTGTGTGTATATTTATTAATTAAAAAGAAAAGCCAGACTGAAAAACAGGCTATTGTTTTAAAAATTTTAAAAAGGAAAGGGGAAACTAGGTAACAGCAGTATTTCAAGATTAATCGAACAGCATATGAGACTGGGAATCTGCAGAGAAATGGAAGTAGACAGACTAAGTTAAGAAAATCAGTGGTACTTCAACAAGGAATGAGTTCGTGTGGCAGACACGGACCAGGACAAGCACAGCAGCATACACAGCCTTAACATGGACAGACAGCAGGAGGACTGCACACAGAGTGAGCACAGGATAGGTGGAAGAGGACTCCCAAGTTTTTAAGTCCTGAAGTAACAGTGTTGTTCATCACCAGGATGAGGGCCACTGCAAAAGGCACTCGTTCTAACAATAAGGAACAGTTCAGTTTTAGCCAGAAGTTAAATAGCTTTTTTAAGTGGGGCTAAAGCTTTGAGGGGGTATATAAATAAGTGTGTACCATAAATTGAAAGTCAAAGTTAGTATCCTTTTGGACGAGCCTAAATTTTCTTAGGACAAAGACAATGGCTAGCTTTTAGGAAAGAATACAGTCAACTGGAAGTTCGTTTACAAACATGTATGTCAGGTGAACACTACCACATGGGCACTGTGCACAGTGTGTAAGAAGAGATACCCCGTTTCTTGGGGTGAGTCTGAGGCAGGGTTGAACTCCTGATCCTCTACCTCCACCTGGGTTTATAGATGTTTACTACCATACCCTGCTGAAGGTACACAGTATGGGATTTTCCATCACCTTCTAAACTAGAGTCTGTGGTAGAGCTACATTTCACTTTACGAAGATTAGTGACTTGGTGCTGTATCACAGTTACAAACATTCCATTTGTTTCTGCCTGTGAATTCTGTTTATGAATCCTTAATCCCTTCCCCACCAATTCCTAAAACCAAGCTTTACATAGTAAGGCTACAGTGGGTCTGGAAGAAAAGTCAGGTGCACCGAGTGTGTTTTCCTAAAAGGCCACTAATGCTTGGACCTAACCAACGTCCTCTTAAAGAACAAAGCTGGCCTCCAATCCTCTTAAAATGAGATCCAGTCCTAAATCCAGATTTCTTGATATGATGTGGACATGTACAATCCGATGTAAACATACAACTCAAGTTTATATAAGTCAGGTGTATGGTTTTCCGGTTTATTTCTGGGAGTGTAATTTAATTACATTTCTTCCTTTCCCTTTCCTTCTAGTTTTTTTTTTTTTTTAACTAATTAGAAGATGCAGACTGGGACTTCAGAACTGTGCAACCGTGGCATTAAGCACATACCTGAATGTTTAACACTCTGCTCATATTTTTTTAAAGAGTCATCAGCCGGGCACCTGTCACAGCCACGCAGGGGAGAAAACGCCATTGGCTCTTCCATCTGAGTCCCCAAAGAGACTTCCACAAGGCGCGACTGGGACGCAAAGAGCAGGCTACCGAGTCATGTGCACAGGCGTGAGCAGCAGCTGTGAAAATCACAACACAGTGAGAAGGGCGAAGGAGCTCACCCAAGCAGGCACGCAGCAAACCACCTGCCCTTCAGGAGATCACACTAAAACCCGCACCATATGCTCAAGTCCCAGCTAGGGAGGCGACGCTGCCACTGCCTGCGGCGAGCACTGGGGCGGGGACAGGTGGAGCGGGCGGCAGCCCGCTGGGGATCCCCCGGGGCTGAGGGGGCCCGACGGCGGTTTGCCCGGGAGGGAGTCGCTCGCCAAGGAGTAGCCCTCCGCCCGACTTGGGCCAACTGAGGGCGGCTCGGTGCCAACGGAAGAATGAATGAATGGGCCGGCCCTGGGCGAGCGGGCAGGGAAGACGGTCCGCCAGCGCCAACGGGAAGTTCAGTGCGCAGGCGCACCTCTTCCCGCCGCGGGATGCTCGCAGGGCGTCACGATCAGGCACTCGTCCCCGGCCCCTCGCCGTCCACGGCTGTGGGACAAACTGTCGGAAACTCACGGTTCACGGAAGTTAGGACGTCCGCGGTCGCTGCCTCCGGGAGCGTCCCACTGAGCCGGTCGGCCAAACGCGCCTGCGTGATTCTTCCCGCGCTGCTTTGAATTGCTCATGCGCACTCGGAAGTCCTCGGCGCCTGCGCAGGAGGCGTGGTCTTTCCAGGACCCGCTCCATGGAGGGCTCAGTAGTCCTCTGCTAAGCCACAGAACCCAGGGTTTAAAAAATAGCATTGGCGAGAGCTCGCCCCGCTCGCCCGGTCCTCGGCGTTCTGTCTCGGCCTCACATTGTGGTCACAACACGCTGGACACTTCTCGGGCAGAAGGCACTTGGTTGAGTCCGGTTTAACTTTTCTCCACTAACAATAAAAAATGTAACTAATTAAGTGGTCTTGGGTTGGTCTCATTCTCCCAGATGACCATAAAGGAAATAAAATTCTAGCAGAGTTCAGAAATGAGATGGAGAGAAAAGGAATCTGCATAGCTTTTGTGAAAATGATCCCTGCTACCTGGACTTCACATCTTAACAAATTCTGGAAAAATATGGATGACACAAATGTTGTAATTATTTATGGTGACACTGATTCTTTAGAAGGTCTAATGAGAAATATTGGGCAAAGGTTGTTGACATGGAAAGTCTGGGTCATGAACGTTGAACCTCATGTTACTGACTCTGCTGATTATTTCATGTTAGACTCATTCCATGGAAGCCTCATTTTTACACATCATTATACAGAAAGATTAGAGTTTACAAATTTTATTCAAACAGTTAATCCCTACAAATACCCAGAAGATATTTATCTTCCTAAGTTGTGGCATTTGTTCTTCAAGTGTTCATTTTCTGACATTGGTTGTCAACTTCTGAACAACTGTCAGGTCAATGCTTCTGTGGATTTATTGCCTCATCACATACTTGATGTGTCCATGAGTGATGAGAGTACCAGCATATATAATGCTGTGTATGCTGTGGCTCACAGTCTCCATGAGATGAGACTTCAACAAGTACAGATGCAACCATATGAAAATGGGGAAAAAATCGTGTTTTTCCCCTGGCAGGTATTATCCTTTCTACTGTATTGTATTGTCAGCACTCTGATGTATGAGATTCGCTGCGACATTTACATTAGTATTGTAAAATATAGTATAGGTTGTTCATGGTTAGAAGAAATTTTGTGTTTCTAAAGTTATCTAAAGGTCAGGAGAGATTCACGTGTTTGTTGTTGAGATTTGCAGTGACATGTACTTCGATATTGTAAAATTTAGTTTATGTTGTCCACAATGACAGGGATTTTTGTGTTTCTAAGCTTCCCTGGAGATCATGAGAGTTTCCAAAGTATGTTGTTGAGAGATGGGATGCAAGATACTGGGAGGAAATGTGCTTCATCTTCACCAAATTCCTGCCATTAATAGTTGTAAAATATTCTTGTAATAGTTGTTAAAAATCAATGTTTTCTCTATAAATTTCTTACAAAAGAAATAAAATAAAAAGTGGGCATTTAACTATAAAAAAAAAAAAATGTAACTAACCGCTGGTTCTTCAGGATCTTAGAGTAGAGTCGAGCTGTAGCGAATGTTGATCATTTATTTAGTAGTGATATAAACCAGTTTTTAGGGACTGAGCTAATAACAGCGGTGAATAGGCAGTCAAAAAGCTATCCCAATTTCAGGTCTTTTAATAACCTGCTAAGTCTATATTGCATGGGTGTGGAGTGATCCACTGGATTATGCACGGGACTCTTTAACACAAGCTGCTTCTCCATAAAGAACGATCCCTCCTGGCCTGGCAACTACCCTCTGCCAGGGCCTCAGTAAGGGATGGGGGCAGGAAATCACCTACCCCTTCTATGCTGGAATTTTGGCTGGCCCCACCTACTGAGAGCCATGCCATAGCCAGAGTTTCACCATCCCAGCTCGGACACTCTTAGATGACAGCCCACCTCCACCATAGCAGCCTAGCCCAGAACACAGACTGTCCAGCCACAGACTGTAGGCATCTTTATTCCATCAATAATCTCTCCTAGTTCCTGGAATATCATAATTGTGATTTTCATGCTACAATCTGTTTACATGACATACAAGTGTATGTGTAAATACATACATAGTAGAATTTCTAAGGAGTTAGTATTATTATCATGCATTAAATCAGTTAATAGCAGTTAATCAAATAAACAAGTATTTATGTTTTTACTTTAGCATTAATAGTGAAGAATTATGAGTAGTGTTTTCTTTTTTTTCTTTTAAATATTTGTTTATTTTATATGTGAGTATACTGTTGCTGCTGCTGTCTTCAAACACACCAAAAGAGGTCATCAGATCCCATTGCAGATGGTTGTGAGCTACTCTGTGGTTGCTGGGAATTGAACTCAGGACCTCAGGAAGAGCAGTCAGTGCTTTTAACCGCTGAGCCATCTCTCCAGCCCTCTCCTGTTTTCTGACAGGTCTTTTCTTTTTCTTTCTTTCTTTCTTTTTTTTTTTTTATTTACAAGAAAGCCCCAATTTACTTTTTGCCCATGAAAAATACTTTTACCTCATGATCTTCCACAAGGCACAGATGGAAAAAATATGACAGAACTATATGCTGATTTTATTAGTCAGTGTTCTCTAAAAGAACAGAATTGACAGGATGAATATGCATGTGTGTGTGTATGCACTTGTGTGAACATGTATATGTGTGTATGTGCTCTTTATCAGAGAGGCATGCATGCTGTGGTCCAGGTTGTCCAACAGAGGAAAAGCGGAAGAATCTGGTATTTTAGCTGGATGTCTCCTTAGTTCCAGTCTACTGCTGGTTGTTGTGGATGGGCCGGTGCTATTCTTGTGAACCAATCCCCAATGAATAAAGGAGTCAATCACTGGATGAGTAGGCGGGACTTCTGGGTTGGATAGGAGAGAGTGACTTCCTTTTGGAACTGGGACAGCAGAGCAGTAAAATGTAGCTCGTACAGTTTCCTAGTATCATGGTGAATCTGCAAGCATCTGCCACCTGAGGAATCGAATCAGATTTTAATAAGGCTTACAAGATTAGGTTTCAGGTGTTGTGCCCAGAGAGTGAGTTACCATTGTTTCTGAATTAAGTTTGTGTTGCTTTCCTTAATGTGACAACTCGTCTGGGTTCAAGAGAGAAAGGCCGACAGCAAAGCATGGCTTTGCCAGATGTGTGCCACAAAGGCCATGAGGGATTTGAAGCACTGGGGTTGGAGTGGAAGCAACTTAGTGAGCTGGGTGGAGATGTTTCTGGAGAGCTCTGGACCAGTGAATCTCCAGTAAAACTAGGTCAGCCACGAATCTCCAGTGCTTGTCCAGCCAGGCCATTGGGGCAGAGAGTTTGAGGAACAAGCACATTTAATATTTTCCAAAACAGCTGGTGTCCCAGGGAATTCCTAGAGAGCTTCTGGTCTTGAGTTTAAGTTGGATTTCCGAAAGAGTGGTTCTAACACCAGCGATGGGGTGCCTCAGCCTCAGGGTAGAAGGACTTGCCAATGAGAGCAGGGGAAGCAGACAAAGAGCAAAGCTTCCTTCTGTTAAGATTGTGTGGGCTGTCAGCAGCAGCTGAGGCCCAGACTCAAGGTGGGCCTTCTAATCTCAGATGATTTGGATTTAGAGTGGATTTCCCACCTCAAATAAACAAACCTAGAAAAATCCCTCACAGGAGTGCCCACATGCTTGGGTTCCAGTTAATTCTAGATGTGGCTAAGCTGAGAACCAAGATTAGCCACCATATTCTTGTCTTTGCTGAAAGCATAGCTTGGTGGAGGGGGCTGAAATGCTCTAGTCCTTAAGAGCGCTGGTTGCTCCTCCAAAGGACGCAGATTTAAATCCTGGTACCCACATGGCAGGTCACAACTGTCTAATTCCAGTTCCGGGTGATCTGAGAGACATCCATGGAGGCAGAACATCAATGTAAATACATTTTTAGAGGTTTTTTGTTGTTGTTGTTGTTGTTGGTTTTTTTGAGACAGGGTTTCTCTGTGTAGCCCTGGATGTCCTGGAACTCACTCTGTAGACCAGGCTGGCCTTGAACTCAGAAATCCGCCTGCCTCTGCCTCCCAAGTGCTGGGATTAAAGGCATGCGCCACCACTGCCTGGCTAGGTTTGTTGTTGTAGTTGTTGTTGTTTTAAGCGCAATTGCACAGTCAGTCTGATGATAAGAAGGAATATTGGTCATGTTGTAATTTCAGCAGTTGGGAAGATGAGTCAGGAGGATCACAAGTTTGAAGACAACCTCGGCTACATTAGAGAGACCTTATTTCAAAAACTAAACATATAAAAAGTAAGGGAGAGCTGTCATAGGTGTGAGTCAATGGTAGAGCTCTTCACTCTCAACCTCAAGGCCCTGAGTTCACTCCTTAGTACCACACTATGAACACACTCAACACATACAGTTTATACCCAGATATCATTCAGTGCTAGAAATACCTCTCTATGACTCTTCCTCCAAAAGCAAGGACTTTGATCTCAGAAATATATAGGGAGCCAGTAGGGGATCAAAGTCTTCCTTCTCAAAGATCTTGAGTTATATACTTTGTGAGTGTATGCACGTGTGTATGTGTGTGTGTGTGTGTGTGTGCGCGCGCGTGTGCATGTGTTTGTGTGTGCATGTGGGTGGAGACAAGGGGATATCCTCAGGTTTCATCATCTCTCAGGTGCTGTCTATATTCTGTTTTGTTGAGACAGGATCTTTATTTGACCTGGAACTCTCCAACTAGGCTGCGCAGGCTGGCCAGCAATCTATAAGTACTAACTACTTCTGCCTTCCTAGTTTTGGGATCACAAACTCACACACAAGCCCCACTTTTTAAAATCTGGGTTCTTGGGATCCATTTGAGGTTCTCACTCTTGTATGTCAAGGGCTTTACCGATACATCCATCTCTCCAGCCCAAGCTATACACTTCAAGAATATAGAATTCCTATCTCATGGTCATTGCATAGCTAAGGAAGTAACTGAACATGGGGACCAACTATCAAAAGTGAAAAAACAGACCCTCAAAATCTGTTGGTGCCTTCTTAGAGAATCTTTAGTGCCTTCTTAGATACAACATACTAGAGAGCATCTCAAATATCAGCCTTAAAATTAGAATAGAAGCCAATATATGTTCTGGTATTTGATCCCAGAAAGAGACAAAGACCCTCTAAACACTCTTCTATCTGACAGAAATCATGTCTCCGGGATGGTGTTAGGCTTCAGTAATCAGAATTTCTGGTCCCATGAATCACATCTGGAACTTGTCAAAGCAAGTTAACTTTACAAGACAGCTCCTTGTGGCAGCACCCCTGGCCAGGGTGCTCCTTCTGTCGAATTCCCACCGTCCTTTCCCCTTGAATAGTCACTGTGATTATAAAAACGAGGGGAACATTCCCTTAAACCTCAAGTTGTGCAAGGGGGAATAGTGGGGAAGATAATAAAGTTGCTATAAAAATAACAATCAGCATTCCAAATGTTCTTGTTTCTTAAGCAAACCTTGAGTAGGCAGTTATAGGAATGAGTGTGGCTATCTTGTCATATTGGCTCTGCTACAGTATGAGGTTAGGAAATCCTTTAAATAAAACTAATAGACTATTCAGTCGTAAGGCCTGCAAATCTGTTGTTGAGTTCTATAAGAATCCAGAGTCTGTGACTATTTGACTAGACCCTTCAATCCCAGCATGGATGCAGTCAGTAATTCATCAGAATGTTGCTTCTGTCTGTTACGAATCAAGCAGTGTGCTTTAATTCACAGCTCTTTCTACTGCAGTGTTCTAGCAAGTCCCATTGGTAGATAGTGAAGCATTGGGCGACAATTTGTAACAGGCCAGGCCCAGGAGGGTCCACCCCATACATTCCAAGAAACCACCTGGCAATGTGAGAAAGGAACGAGCTGTAACCAGGCTCCACCTCTGTGGTTCACGTTTATTCAGTAGTGTCAAAGCCCTCAAGGTCATAGGATCCTAACATGGAGGCCCCCAAGGTAAAGGGGTAGGAGTTCCTAGGTGGATTCTTTCTATCCCAATGCCAGTACTCATTTAACAGCAAGTGCTAGTAATAACAGAGCCAGGAAATAGGGTGCTGTAGACTTGTGGCATCCAGGGAAGTGAACTTAGTCCTCCTTGTGTAATGTAATCATCCCTTAGCATCTTATTCTACATCTGGCTCTTGGGATCTCTGGGCCTCAGCTTCATTTGTCTTTAAAATGAAACATTGACTTGATCAGCGAATTACCCCCACAGTGCCTACCATTTAATATCTTCAGGCCCTGCCTCCTACTTGCCACATTGTACTTTCTTCATAAAGATGAATCTAAGATACAGGGCTAGGAATTGCCTACTTGCTAAGATGCACCGTTCTGTGTATAGATGCACACATGGTAACATCTGGTGTACACACATCTTTCAAAACCTGCTTTATTAAGGGTTCTCAAATGCTTTGACCCCGCTTCTAGCCCACAGCCTAAAGAGAGTAAAGAAAAGATGGTAAATAGGACAAGGGAATATGGACCTGTTTAGAAGTAGTTCTTTGGGGGAGAGAACAAAGGCTTGTTCAGCCTAGGATCTTTGGAAAAATCGGCAAAGATGAGAGAGCCTAGTTAAGGCTTGTTCCCTCCTCACATTGCAAAGTTGTTTTCTTAGAATGCATGGGGTACACTCTCCTGGACCTGACCTGTTACAAATTGTTGCCCTGTGCCTCACTATCTTTGTCAGGATACCAGCTTTCCAGTTCAGTAGTGTCAGGATATCAAGCATAAATCAGCAATGGCAGCATGATGCAGTAGAAACTGCTAGGCCTCCACTGAACTGACACGAGTCAGTGAGTGACCAGCAAGAGCTGGAATGCCAATTTTCTGCTGTGCCTCTCTCAATGAAGTGAAGATCATCAAAGATGCAAGACCGACAAAGTGTGCAAGACCAATGAAGTGCTGCACAGCTAGCTCTCTCCAAACATCAGTGTCCTCCTCACGGGTCTTGCCTCAGCAAAATACCATGTGAGTCTATATCACATGACACAATCAGAAACTTCCACTTCAATCTGATCTTGGTGTATGCATGCTGATGTACACTGAGAGACCCAGTCTCCCATCCTGCTCCTGGCCAGCAGCCCATTTAAGTTTCTGTGAGTCATTCTCTGTGACTTTGTGGCAGGCACCCCAACAAGGCCTCTGTAGGTTGCTGCTGAGAGCCAGCCTCAGTGATGGCCAGGTCGCACAGGGGAGGTAAGGAATCTGCAAGAGGAGACTAAGTCAGGCATGGTGGTCAGAGGAATCTTGCAGCCAGACTGACTGGCAGTCAGCATGCTTCTTTATTTATGCAGAACCCAGGAGACAGGGATAGAGTCATGTTGTTCCAAAACATAGATCATATCATTTTGTCTTAGACACACATTTTAATTTCCTCTTGGTCATAAATTTAGGCATCATTGATAAACTGACAGAAGAGAGTTATCTTTCACAATCATTTTCCCTCACCCACCCCATAACTCAACATTTAAGAATTTTGCACTAGACTGAAAAACACTGTCCAAGCCAGCCTGGGCAGATTAGCAAGTATTGCAGTGTATTATTAACTCTTAATGGTCATAGTGTTAATTGTCATTAAGACCCAAGAAAAACTTCAGGCCAAAGCTGCTGCAGTTATTATTCAATGTCTGCTGTAATGAAATGTTTATATCAATATAGGGTTTATTCATATGTCTAATATTGGTGGCGGTGTTTTGTTCCTTGGTCATACATCATGACAGATGGCCTGCACAAGCTAATTTTTCTAAGAAGGGCGGATCTTAATATTTCATTTTTTATAATTTATCCATACCAGTTTTTATCTATCAACATAAGCCCCTGTGTAGGGCAGCGATAACTCTAGCCAATCTAACTATGTTGCTGTATCTTTTCCTTGAGTGGAATACCATATGTAGCCCCCATCTTATATGCCAAGCAATCACCTGAACCTACAGTAGGAAGACTTTAATTTGATCTCCTGCCAGATCCTTTAGCTCTCTGAATTTGTTTACCTTTTTAAGTTTACTTTGTTCTGATCATCTTGTTCCAGACTAAGAACAGAGGCAGATGTTCCAAGATTATCTTGGAGTCATAGTCTCATTAGGAGATCTCTGCTGTCTTTATTTGAGTCACAACCTCCAGGGTGTGAGGAAGATCTTCAAGTAGCACTTTAAGAAAAGTTCCCTAAAAGTGGGAGTGGTAGTGTGCTCAGAACTTTCTTGGGGAAGCTTGGAATACTCCTCAGAGGAGGCATAAATGATTCATAAGAAATTTCCCACAAATCTGATATATCCCCAAGTTGCACAACTATTAAGAGCACACACACACACACACAAGCACAAAGCATGTGGCAATTAAGACCATAAGTGGAGGACAGCGTGACAGCAATTGCATCATGCGTGTCAGCTCTGCTGGCTCTTTGTCAAGCAGCTGTGCTGGCTTATGACTTTCACTGTTTCCATTAGACATGGCTGTGCCAGGTTACCATTGTCCCCACATCTATTCTGTTATACTTTTGGTCATAATTGTACCCAGACCCCTCTGAAACCATGGAGATCAGGCACTCTCAGCAAGCTTGTTAGTTTAATACACTGTGGGACTAATTCTGCTCCCCCCTGCCCTGAGCTGCCTTTTGGGAAAGGTGGCCGTAAGCCTGCTGCTGGTCTGTGAACCAGTGCATTGAGTTTTTCTTGTTGCCCCTACCCTTCTATTTCTTGGCTTTAGGGCAAGGGAAAGACTTGATTCACATTTATAACTCTTCTGATATTCTTTCCCCTCTTCCTGATCCCAGGGTAACCTTTCTACCTACTGAACCTTTCTAATCTGATTTATACACTGGTGAGGTGCAGTAAAGTGGATAAGCATCCAGAATCTGGAACCACCTGTACCTGACCTCTATTTATATAACTAACTACCTGGCCTCAGGAAATGTACACAGTCACATCTGCTCCAGTTTTACTTTATGTAAAACATTTTAAACATCCCCACCATTGTTTTCTATTAATAAGCTTTATTAATAAAAATGCTGTGATATTAATTTATCATAAACATAGTGATTTACATGAACCAGATCTATTGCCTTACAGTTCTACAAGTCCTGAGGGGTGATGAAATCTGCCTTTTTTTTCATCCATATTCTACATTTGCTCTTAGCCAGGGGGCCACGAAATGATACCTTTTTCTTTTTTGAGACCACCTGCATTCCGTAGGAGCTGTTCCTCTGCATCCAAGTTGCCTTCTAACCGGGCACTCTGCTTCCTTCTTCATTACACATCTCTCTTATTTAGCTTTCCCTCTTATGTTGGAGTCTAGCCTGGATAATCTAGGCTAATGTCCTCATCTTAAACCTCTTAGCCTAATCGTGTCTCATAATTTCTTTTGATCCTGAAGATAACAAACATCTGCCACAGTTTGGGGGATTAGGAGACAGGCATCTTGGTGAGAGGAGTTATTCTGTCCCCTACCATCTAACAGGATTATTATGAGGAATGAGGTGACAGAATGCAGGTCCATACATGCATCTTATCATCTAGACTAGCGGTTCTCAACCTGTGGGTCATGACTCCTTTAGGGGTCAGATGATATCCTACATATCAAATACTTACATTATTATCCATAACAGTAGCAAAATTATAGCTATGAAGTTAACAATGAAATAATTTTATAGTTAGGGGTTACCACATTGTGAAGAACTGAATTAAAGGGTCACAGCATTAGGAAGGTTGAGAACGACTCATTTAGACCCTCTTTTCCAAGAATGAGCTTGCCTGGGGTCTCTTCCTGGCTTTTCTTTCTATCTTGAGTTCCTCTTGTCCTTTCTTCCTTACTCAAATTCCCAAGAAGTCATGTAAATCCTCAGAGGGACAGTACAGTCTGGAGTCGCACCCTGAAAAACAGAGTCCCATACCACCAAAGGAAGGATGCTTTATAATATTCCAACATTAACAAGAATACTCAGCAAGATGCCAATTGAAAGAGACTAGAACTTGACATTGAGCTGAGTTAGTCTTGCTTGGTTCATCAGAGGAGAGCCAGCTAGTCTTCCACAGTTCTCAAGAGCTGTGCTAGCTTGACAGAGCTACGGCAAGACTGTAAACCATCAACGGTCACTCGATAAAAAATGGACAACACTGAGATCCGAAGGCCAGAAAGGAAATTCCTCTTCAATGCTGGGAATTATAAGAATGTGTATTCTCTAAAGCAGGGTCAGGAAATCCCCAGAAGGAAGCTCTGTGTCCCCTTCTGTAAATGACCTCTAGAAATCAGCCTGGGCCTTGTGGGAACTGAGGGGCTGTTTTAAGGATCAAAAAGAACACTAAAGGCAGGAGCAGTGGTTGTAAGGAAAGGAGAAAATGCATTCATTTAGAATTCAGAGTAGCTGCAGAATATCTAGGCCAATAGAGATGCCTGGTCAGGGGACACCAATGACCTCTGGCACTTAACACACATCAATAAGGCTCACTAGTTTCTGAGTTACTGCCTTGTTCAGGACCAGATGCTTGGGACTTAACCAATTATCTTGTCTTTTTTGTTTGTTGTTTTTATTCATTTGCTTATGTTTTTAGGTAGGTTTCACCAGGAACTTGCAGTGATTCTACCTCAGGCTATTGTTTTTACTTTACATGTAGCACTTTAGCTGAGGTTTTCCTTGACTTTAAACTGAAGGATTGTGTTGTCTTTCAGTATTTCTGGGAGAACAGAGTTAGATAGTATAAGCTGACAGGCTTGGTATTTAGAAGATGTTCTGTACCCAAGAGCACAACATCAGGATCCTCACAGCCTAAAGAAACCAGCTTGCAAAAACAAACAAACAAACAAACAAACAAACAAACAAAACACTAATCAAGCCGGGCAGTGGTGGCACATGCCTGTAATCTTAGCACTCTGGGAGGTAGAGGCAGGCAGATTTCTAAATTCGAGGCCAACCTGGTCTACAGAGTGAGTTCCAGGACAGCCAGGGCTATACAGAGAAACCCTATCTCCAAAAAACCAAATCCAAAAAAAACAAAACAAACAAACAAACAAAAAAACACTAATCAAGTGATTTTTAAATTAGAATTTAATGTTATGTACTTTTGGACAGGACACTTCTTATAGTTATTTCTAAAACCAGAGTGGATATTATATGATTAGTTGTGTGCTGGGGATAAATGTACTGTTGTGGATAGCCCTGGGCCTGTATTTTGATGCTAATTTCACTCCTGGATGGGGCTGCAGATGAGGAGTTGCCTTGTGAACCTTCTCCCCACCTTAACTTTTCAAATAAAGGCTTGAGCCAATGATTGGGCAGGAGGAAGGAGGAGGAGCTGAGAGTTTGGGGGAGGAGAAAAGGATCGTAGGGGGGGAGAGGGGTGGGGGGAGGAGGTACAGAGGATTGACAGAGAGGATAGGGAGGAGCTCATGGCCTGGAGAAACCGCAAGTTATATGGGATAACAAAGGTGGGAATAGAGTAGTATAGTGGGAGATCCACCCAATCTAGGCTTATAGCTTGTATTGTTACTGATTGAGTTGAGATTTCTATTACCGGGTAATTGGTTGAAAAATATAGCAACAGTATACTCTTTTGTTCCTTTTGTTTTAACAGATTTACACCAAGACAGGAGTAAGCTACCATATCCACTTTAAATGTACTTTGAATAAATAGTGGGGAGCTGGGTCATGGAGTAATGTGAACATGGCCTTGATTGCTATCCCCAGCACCAAAGGAAAAGAGAAAGAAGAATGGGAATTGGGGAAAGAGAGGGAGAGAGGTAGGCGTGGGGTACCTTATTTGTTCTGTTCTCTCTTATGAAGGAGGGAATAACTGTCTTGGAACTGTCTGTGAGATGGGATCAGAGATGCACACAGGAAATGAGGTCTTACTAGCACTGTTTGAAGATTACATTTTTATACCAACATGCAAGGGAACCATTGAAAGACGGCGAAATCCTTCCTCTGTTCAGATTTTCAGATTAGACACATTGTTTAGGTAATAATGTGGAGGGAAGAGATACAATCCTCAACGTAGGGAGAATCTGCAGACAAGGCACTAAGTTAATGCACAAACTATGCACATAGCCAGGTCCATATTTCCTCTGTTTTCTGGCACTACAATAATGGACAACTTGTTTAACCTGATGTCTTGACTTTCTTAACTGTACAATTGAAGCAAAAATAATATAGCCCTGATAGGTCCAGTATTGTCTGTAAATAAATGTAATGTAAAATATTATGCCATGATATTACAGTACCCGCTATGTCATGAGACCAAACATGCTATCTATCTTACTGTCTGTGGATGAGAAATGACAAGAATCTGGGATAAGGCAGTGACAGTGAGGTTGGGAAGGGCATCAAGCTAGTGGAACTAAAAGAACTTGGCCTGAGCTGATTAAGGTGGCTTTAAAGGGAATGGAGAGCCAGCCTGGTGGTTCAAGACTATGACCTCAGCCTCTGGAGAACCTGAGGCAGAAGGACCACAAGGCTGTCTTTGATGCAGGGTTTCCTGGCTACAAGAGGAGTTCAAATCTGATACTTTGCCTTAAAATTATTAAAATAAATTATTTAGAAAAGGAATTATCCTGTGTGGTCATGTGGAAGGGACAGTTAACACAGTTCCCAACCATGGAGCAGAGCCGGCAGGGCATGGGCTACCATGAGTGTTGACAGTTGTGTGGGCATGGGGCTTGTTTGTGTGTGTGTATGTGTGTATGTATAATCAGGGAATGTTCTCCCTGCCACGGTTAATGACTCCATGATAATTAGAAGTGGCTTGTATCGAATGTCCTTAGCAAAATGATGAACACTGTGGCCTTCAGGACAGCCCTTTAGGCTGTGGGAAAGAACTCTGAAAACATGAGTTTAAGAATATATAATTTCTCAGATGAACTGCCCATGAAAGCGAGAGCAACCAAAAAGCAAAAGCCTCCTTTCTACTTTACTTGGGATGCTACCAGAAAATGAGGCCTGGATTTAGGGTTTGTCTTCTACTTCAAGTGGTCCAACCAAGAAAAATCTCTCACAGATGTGCCCAGCTGCTTGGGTCTTAGTTGATTCCAGAGGTGGTCATGCTGACAACCAGGACCAGCCATCAGAGGAGACGACAACACTATTTTTTGTTAACTTCTTTTATTATTGCTACACATGCATCTATGTTCCAGGATTGCCAGGAATTCTTTGGGGTTTATACATCAGCCCCTTGGCATTGTCTAGCTATGCTCACTTCCTCTGGGACGGCTATCACTTTCAGTCTTGTTACAGAGTCCCTTCAACTAAGGCAGGGTTTCTCTGTGTAGCCCTGGCTGTCCTGGAACTCACTGTAAACCAGGCTGGCCTCAAACTTGGAAATCCACCTGCCTCTGCCTCCCAAATGCTGGGATCAAAGGCATGAGCCACCACTGCCTGGCATGGTCTGAACTGTTAAAGCTGCTGCCACCTTTCAATAGTGCCATCCTGAGAACAAGTCTTCTATTACAGTGGACCACAAGGGGCACAGACAATACTCACATCAGTCTGTCCAATGGGAGAAGGAGCTGTTCTTTTGAGTATTTAGGGGAAAATGCATGAAGACAAAAAAGGGTGGAACTTTATGCTTAGAGGAACATTTTGGAAGCAGATTCTGTGTTCCTTGGGTATTTAGTAGCTCTGACTCTTCCTCCTTCAGAACTTGAAACTCTCTTCCCTCTGCCTCCAAGACCACATATATCCCAAATTCCCATTCAAAGTGATTTTCCAGTTCTTAGGTTTATTGTTGTTGTTGTTTTGGGTCATTTTTGATTTTTGTATGGTTTCATGTAGCCCAGACCATCCTTGAATTCCCTATGTATCTGGGATTGCAGTATGTATCCCCAAGCCTGACTATGCTCTGTGTCATCATCCTCTTTCCATCTCTCTTCCTTATTCTGTCTCCTTATTTCTATTATTTCTAGTTTGGCCATTCCAACATTCTCGTAACAAATGTTTTCCCCATTTTTTATATGCTAGATACTATGTTAAGTAATGGAAATGCAAATATATCCCAATAGTACAGTCTAGTACAGAAAACACATCAGTCATTAGTTATAGGATGACATGTATGGTGGAACCTGTGAAAGGGGAGGCTCAGAGTGGGGTGGACAAAAAAAAGTCAGTGTATATATGGTATGTGTGTGAGCGTGTGTGTGTGTGTGTGTGTGTGTGTGTGTGTGTGTGTGTGTATGATATGTGTGTGTGTGATGGCTCAGAGTCGGGTGGACAAAAAAAAGTCAGTGTGTATATGGTGTGTGTGTGTGTGTGTGTGTGTGTGTGTGGTATGTGTGTGTATGATGGCTCAGAGTGGGGTGGACAAAAAAAGTCAGTGTATAAAAGGGTGTGTGTGTATGTGTATGTGTGTGAGCATGTGTGTGTTCAGTGTGTGTGTGTGTATGGTATGTGTGTGATGTGTGTACAGTGTGTGTGTGGTATGTGTGTGTGTATGTGGTATGATGTGTGGTGTGTGTGTATGTGTGTATATGTGTATGTTGTATGTGTGTATGTGTGTGTGTATGTATGTATTGTGTATGTGTGTGGGTGTGTAGGTGTATGTGTGTGGTGTATGTGTATGTATGTGTGTGGTCTGTGTGTTTTAAACATGCACGTACGTATGTGTGTATGTTTAAAAATAAACTTAGAGAACCTTAGAGAAGGTTTTTGAACTGAATTCTTCAAAAAAGGTTGAGAGGAGATAAAGGAAGGGCTGTAGTGAAAGAAGCAGAATAGTATGCACAGAATAACACACTCACTGTAGTGGAGTGACACTCACTGGGAACTAGCAACACTCACTCACTGCGGCTGAGTGACACCGTGGCTGTTATCATGGCTGAATTGTAAATGTGACAGTAAGTGTGGGGTATGTTAGAAGAAGTCCCAGGAGCTTGCACAGGGGATTTACAGGCCTCAAAACATTTATAGAGTTTATCCAGATAAGGCTAGTAGCCAAATAGTGTGAATTAATCACAAAAGAGCGCAGACTGTGACAAACCAGAGAAAAAACCTGCAGTCCAAACAGGCAACTGCCCATCTTTCCAGCCCATTCTGCCGCTGGGAAGACAGGCTCCCAATCTGCCAGATTCTTTTATGTTGCTTTCCAAGAAAAGTCTAAAACTGCAGATTTTCATTGGAGAGCTTCCCCAATTATTAAAGAATCATGGGACCAGACAGAAAACATCTGCTTGCAACATCTGAGTCAAGTCATGAGGACCCTATATGGGGATAGAGACACCAGGCCTTCTAAACACACCCAGTAGGCCATCACTGGACATTTGAATGTGGTATTGAAATCTTAGACTTTTGTTCTGCAAAGATTACAGCATGCAGGTAGAGGATAGGTGGGAGAGAAATCAGAAAACGGTTACTTAGCCGGGCGGTGGTGGTGCACGCCTTTAATCCCAGCACTTGGGAGGCAGAGGCAGGCGGATTTCTGAGTTCAAGGCCAGCCTGGTTTACAGAGTGAGTTCCAGGACAGCCAGGGCTACACCGAGAAACCCTATCTTGGAAAACAAACAAACAAACAAACAAAAAAATTAAATAAAAAAAGAAAGAAAGAATATAAGGACAGAGAAAAAGGAGGGAGGTGATTGGAGAAGGGATGGAGAGAAGAAGGTTTATGGGACATATGGGGAGGGAGGATCCGGGAAAGGGGAAATCATTTGGAAAGTAAACAAAGAATATAGAAAATAAAAATATTAAAAAAAAGAAAATGTCAGTTTGGAAAAAAAAAAAAGAAAGAAAGGAAAAAAAAAAAAACAGTTACTTGCTACAAGCTTGTGGTAGGAAACCAAACGTAGCAGTGAGGGAAGAGATTGTGGCAAGGTGGGGTGGTGGTGGTAAGGAGACTGCAGAAACAAGGTCAGCAAAACTGTAGTGTGTGTGTGGGGAGGGTTTCACAGGAATATCCCACTATGCTGGTACCAATTTCTTTATTAGTCAGGGTTCTCTAGAGTCACAGAACTTATATATTAAGGGAATTTGTTGCTGACTTACAGTCTGTAGTCGAACTCCCCAACAATGATCAGCAGCAGCTGTAAATGAAAGTCCAAGGATCTAGCAGTTTCTCAGTCCCATAAGGCAAGCAGACGAAGGAGAGCGAACCTTCTTTCTTCCAATGTCCTTATGCAGGTCTCCAGCAGAAGGTGTGGCCCAGCATGCCTGGATCTCATAAACATTAAACTCTTTTTTTTTTCCTGGTTTTCAAGGCCCTCCAAAATCTAACACTGACTGTTTCTATGAATTGGGTTTCTTCAAACTTTCCTGACTATGGACTGATCTCCCACACTCTTCATAGGCTAGTCTCATGAAAGCCTGGTTTTGTCTTTATGACCTAATTTTTGGTCTATTCCCTGTGATGGTTTGTGTGTACTTGGTTAGGGAGTGGTACTATTGGAAGCTGTAGCCCTGGAGTGGGTGTGCCACTGTGGGTATGAGATTTAAGACCCTCATCCTCACTGCTTGGTAGTCAGTATTCTGCTAGCAGCCTTCAGATAAAGATGTAGATCTCTCAGCTCCTCCTGCACCATGCCTGCCTGGATGCTGCCATAACCCTACTTTGATAATAATGGACTGAACCTCTGAACCTGTAAGCCAGCTCCAATTAAATGTCCTTGTAAGAGTTGCCTTGGTCATGGTGTCTGTTCATGGCAGTAAAACCCTAACTGAGATACTCCCCTTGTATTCAAAGTCTGCCTCTTCCTCCTGGAAATTCTCTATTCATTTTTCCCTCACTGCTCCTGCTATTTCATAAGGCAGTCTGAATGAGCTGCAAGAAAGGTCTGTGTCATGTCAAAAATGCCTGCCCTGTGTGGGGGCTGGCCAAGCTCCTTCTTCCTGGGCACCCTGTATCTATTTAGTAGATGGAATTCCATGAGCCCAACTTAATGTCATCGCCATAGCTGGATGGACCAGATGTGTTTGGGCTAAGTCACCTAAGAGGTGGTTTGTCATGATCCTGACCCCATTGTGGCCTGTCCTTGTTTAGGAAAGAATAAAACACTGGGAAAATGGTTTATTATGACAAACACAACATTCTTGATTCTCTGTGCAGAATCAAGAATGACTATACAAGGATCCCTGAATCCAGGTGTTCTGCATGGCCTGAGAAACAGCTCCCTTTGCCACTCCTGATTCCTACTTTTTGGTGGTTTTTTTTTTTTTTTTCAAGTCATGGTTTCTCTGTATAGCTCTGGGTGTCCTGGAACTCACTCTATAGACCAGGCTGGCCTTGAACTCAGAAATCCCCCTGCCTCTGCCTCCCAAGTTCTGGGATTAAAGGCATGAGCCACCACTGCCTATATATATATATAATATTGTTTTTTGGATTTAGTTTTTTCGAGACAGGGTTTCTCTATGTAGCTCTGGATGTCCTGGAACTCACTGTGTAGACCAGGCTGGCCTCGAACTCAGAAATCCGCCTGCCTCTGCCTCCCAGAGTGCTGGGACTAAAGGCGTGCGCCACCACTGCTCGGCTCCAGCTACATATTTTTTGTTATTAATCTCTATCATTGCAGTAAGTTGGTGCATGTTTTTTATTTAAGTCAAGAAGGCTTTCCCCCCTCAGAAATATTTCAAATGGAAAGCACATGCAAGATCAGTCGGCTACCTTTCAAGAGACTCCACAAGATGGATTATCTTGGTGGATTTATCGTAGCCTATGCTCCGGTTCTCAGCCTATAGATTTAGAAACTGGGTTTTATCAACATAATACAGATTTATTTCTCATTGCTGTTACACATTAATCAACTCACAACGACTTAGAAAAAGCCAGTATATCTATATATTAGTAGCTGTCCTAAAGAGTAAAATACTTTATAGAACATCATATGCCACAAAGATTAGAGTGAGAAAGAGGGTCTGTGTATCATAACATCTATGGAGGGGGGTGGGTAGAATTAATTCCAGGAACTGCACATAGGCTTCAGCTGATATTATTGCTTGGGAAGAATGATGATCTTTCTTCGGTTCAGTATTTGGCAATGGATCTTCTCTGATGGAGAGTTATCCATTCCAGGGAAAAGACTCTTTCATCTGTGTCCAAGGCTTTCTCTCTTCTGGATGATGACAATAATAAATTGTACCTAAGAAGCTCACTCAATAGTTGGGTCTGGAGGATTGGGGTAGAAGAAGGAATTAAAGATGCCCCTCCCAGTTACCTGATTTGAATAGATGGGTGCATAACAGCCATTTTATTTATGTAGAGATAAGCTTGTGGGTTCAGTTTTGGAAGTAGAGTGATGTGGGAATGACTTCCAGGTTGAGCTACACTGTAGGGAGTCATGGACGCAGACCTGTTACTCAGGTGTGGGAACTGTGCCAGACACATAAATTTGGGATTCGTCAGCATATATATGACTGAAATCATGGGAGATGATATAGGAGTCCATGATCTTACCCTCAGGGAAAGACCCAAAGAACAAAGAGTAGACAGCCTTGGCAGGATTCTGATCTCACCAAAGTTTAGCTGTTGGTACAAAATGAAAAGCAGACACAGAGACTAAGAGAGAGTACACAACAAATCTGCTTACATGGAAACCAAGGCCCAAGACAGTTTACACAAAGCAGTGTTTATAAGTTCTGATACCAAATGACACTGGCATTTCCAAGAGTGAAATGTCTTGGATGTTGCAGACCAGACCCTGCTGCCCCTGAACTCACTACCCTCCTGGGAAGAACTTCAAGGAGACTTGGCAAAGTCCCCTGAACCATGATGTGTCTGCCCTCTATGATAGAGGTCTCTTCATTTATTCGCTACATTAGTGAGATGAGAAACTTAGCAGGACTAGCAACAAAATAACAATAGAAAGAGATGTTGCTCATCTGTGCCCTGGTAAGAAGTAGCATCAGGGGTGATAGGGGCTGGTAGGGGGGTGGGGGTGAAATGAGGAATGATAGGGGCTGGTAGGGGGTGGGGGTGAAATGAGGGGTGATAGGGGCTGGTAGGGGGGTGGGGGGTGAAATGAAGGATGATAGGGGCTGGTAGGGGGGGTGGGGGTGAAATGAGGGATGATAGGGGCTGGTAGGGGGGGTGGGGGTGAAATGAGGGGTGATAGGGGCTGGTAGGGGGGTGGGGGTGAAATGAGGGATGATAGGGGCTGGAAGGGGGGTGGGGGTTAAATGAGGGGTGATAGGGGCTGGTAGGGGGGTGGAGGTGAAATGAGGGATGATAGGGGCTGGTAGGGGGGTGGGGGGTGAAATGAGGGGTGATAGGGGCTGGTAGGAGTGGTGGGGGTGAAATGAGAGTGAGCTGAGGAGCCCAAGAAAGAGAAGCACGTGTGTGTGTGTGTGTGTGTGTGCGTGTGCGTGTGCGTGTGTGTGTGTGTGTGTGTGTGTGTGTGTGTGTGTGTGAGAGAGAGAGGGGGGGAGACAGACAGACAGACAGCCGGAGGCAGGCAGACAGACAGACAGACACACTGACAGGAACTCAAGAGTCATATAATGTTACTAAAACCTAGTGGAGGAACCAAATCATGGTATTGCAGAACAGTTTTTTTGAGGGGTGGACATTAGTATGGGAGGGTCTTGGCATGTAGCCTAGGCTGGCCTGGAGCTTACTATATAGATCAGGCTACCCTGGAACTTATAAACCCTTCCTGTGATTGCCTCCTTAGTCCTAGGTTTACAGGTATGCACCACCATGACTGACTCAAAAACTCTTTAGATATTATTGTCAAATAATATTATTTATGTTTATTTTATGTGTATCTGTGTAGCATGTGTGTTTTGTATTGTGTGTGTTGTGTGTTTATTCAGGTGTCATTTGAGTGAACATATGAGAGTGTGCTTATAGAAGCTGGCGGTGTCTTCCTGAATCATTCTGCACCCTGAACTTTGAGATAAGGTCTCTCACTGAACCCAGAACTCAGCAGCTGGCTAGACTGGCCTGCTAACAGACCCCAGAGACCCTCCTGTTCCTGACCTATTCCGATGCCTGGCTTTTGACACAGGTCTGAGAGATCGAACTTAGGTTGTAAAGTGTGGGTTACAGGCACTTTTGCAAATGAAACCCCCTCCATCCCATCAAAATATTCTGTACAAAGTTACCTTTTTAATTTAGCCACAGGAACTCTGCTTTAGTGTGTAAAATAGAATTTGGTCTTTAAAACAATGGATCATTAATCACTCTAAAAGTTAAGTGTATCAACGCTAGACTGTTTCCTGAACTATTTGATGTCCTAGGAGAATGACTTAAAACAGTGACAGCAGAGAGACGTGGAGACTCGAGTAACCGCATCTTGACTGTCGTGGTTAAGCTAAGGTCAAAGGTTAAAACTGGGCAATACTCAGCATGCACTGAAGATGACATTTGACAGCTTCTGTCTATAGCATGGAACAACAATTAAGGACCTCTTGCCCCCCTCAGCACACGCTCCTCTCCCACTTCCGTCCAGATCCAGCTTTCCGGGCTTAAGCTAGAAAGCAAGAAAATTAAAGCCTGCTACTCCACAGCATCTGCTCTAGGAATAAATTAACTTGGAAATTTCCCAGAGATGGGAAATTCAGTGAGGACCAGGTGAGGAGAAAAAGCCACGTGGTAACAGCAGTGTAGTCAGCCTTTGTCCTCTGGGAGTAGAGGGGACTGTGAGGGGACAACTTCTCCTTAGGTAGTGCTCACAGTACCCACACATTCAGCACAGCCTTTGTCCTCTGGGAGTAGAGGGGACTGTAGAGAGGACAAATTCTCCTTAGGTAGTACTCACAATACCCACACATTCAGCACAGCCTTTGTCCTCTGGGAGTAGAGGGGACTTTGAGAGGACAAAGTCTTCTTAGGTAGTACTCACAATATCCACACATTCAGCACAGCCTAAAATAGCTCTGTAGATGTTACATAGCCTCAGTTTCTCTGTCTCTCTCCTGTAGGAGAGGTTCTCACTGCATAGCTCTGGCTGGTCTGTTTTCTGCCCCCAAGGGCTGGAATTAAAGACACACGCCTGGCGTCATGTAGTCTTTCATTGTCCTAATTATGAAATTTACCATGATTACGCAGAGCTGACATTTTTATTTCTTGTGTTTGGGCAGCATGTTTTGAGTAGCATGTGGAGACCAGAGGACGACTTGTGGGCGTTGCTCTTCTCCTTCTGCCACATGAGTCTGGGAATAGAAACAAGGTTGTCATGAAGCTGAAGAAATAGTCTATCAATTAAGCTTTTGATGCTCTTCCAGAGGATCTAAGTCCAGCTCCCAGCACCCATATCAAGCATCTCAAAACTGCCTGCAACTACAACTCCAGAGGACCAATAGCCTCTCGGTAGTCACTGCAGTCATAAACACACACACACACACACACACACACACACACACACACACAGAGAGAGAGAGAGAGAGAGAGAGAGAGAGAGATGTAAATAAAAGTAAAATTGAATTTTTGAAGATTTATTTATGTATATGAGTACATTGTAGCTGTACAGATAAATGTGAGCTATCATGTGGTTTCTGGGGATTGAATTTGGGATCTTTGCTCGTTCTGGTCAACCCTGCTCACTCCGGTTAACCTTGCTCACTCAGTCTCTGCTTGCTCTGGCCCAAAGATTTATTTATTATTGTTATATGTAAGTACACTGTAGCTGTCTTTAAACACACCAGAAGGTGTCAGATCTTATTATGGATGGTTGTGAGCTACCATGTGGTTGCTGGGATTTGAACTCAGGACCTTCAGGAGAGCAGTCAGTGCTCTTACCCACTGAGCCATCTCACTGGCCCAGTAAAATGGAATTTTAAAACCTGAGTCATCAGTCTTGGTGGCAAGCCCCCATACCTGCTGAGCCAGCTCACCAGCCCATCACGCAAAGTTTTCAATATGCTTGGTCTGTGGCCATACTACCCAGAGGGCCCAGTCTTGCTTAACACGCTTTCCTTTTTTGTTTTGTTTTGTTTCATTTGTTGTTGTAATGGAATCGTAGATTGCACCGATGAGCTTCATACACAAACCTTGAGGGATCTTTAGAGAGTTTGATTCTGGTTTCTGAAAAGGCAAGAACTGAGGTTTAGAAGGTTTAGAAGACAGCCCCCACCACTTCTAAACCTGAATAAGTATAATCTGGAAACTGACACAGTATTAATATTAGAAATCTGGTTGGTACTGCATGCTGTCCAGCTCTACTTTGTTTGCATGATGATTATGAAAACAAATAAAATAATTTAATGATCAATATTCTATGATTAGACATTTTAAAATTTAGGAGTAAATAAGCCTTAAAATTATACAGTCATGTAAATGCTGACAATTATTAAAATCAAAATTTTTACAATAAAGTTTGGCTTTTAGTAAAGATAAAAGCAGTAAGAGAGTGAACAATAGAAGACATTTAATTAACTCTGTCAAATATTTTATTTTTATTAATTACTTATAAAATTAATTCATCAGACTCCAACTGCACTAATCTAGTTGATAATGACAAGAAATGTGTAATTATCTTACCCTCTACTTTAAATTCACTAATTAAATGGATATTAATTAATAACACTAAGGTTTGATTAACACTTCTTGGGGCTAGAGAAATGGCTCAGTGGTTAGGAGTGTGCATTGTTCTTCAAGGTGATCCATGCTGGGGTCTCGTAAGCTACCCATACGTAAATCCAGCTCCTGGAGATCTGATGCCCTCTTCTGGTCTTTGTGGGCATCAGTGCTCAGATGCACACACCTACACACAGATACACCCACATAAACACACCTAAAAAATAACTCTTTTAAAAATAATTGTAGTTAAAGCTATCTGTAACCTTGTATTTTTTCCACCTGTCCATCAGTTCCCAGAAATAACAACTCTAAGACTTATTATATATGAATAAATGCTTAGACCAATAGCTTTATCTCTGTTCCCTGGCTAGCTCACATCTTCATTATTTGTTTATTTTATTCTAAGTCATGTCACATGGCTGGTTATCTGGTCCTCAGTTTCACACGACCATCTTCATCACTGTCTGGGGAAAATCTCCTGCACCTGACTATCTCTCCCAAATCCTTCTCTTTACCAGATGTCCCACCTTCTAATTTTGCCTCAGCTCATTGGACAATCAGCCCTTTAGAATGAATGATAGGTGATGCTTCCATTCACTAACACAAGATTATCTCCTCAAATAATAACATTTCTTGGGGTCAGGAAGATGGCTCATTCAGTGACTTGCTTGTTATATTGCATGAGGACCCAAGTCTGATTTCCAGATGAGGCTAACCAGGACCAGGAAAGTATAGACAGGAAGGTCCTAAAGGCTCTTTGGCCAGCCTGTCTAACAGAACCAGGAACTCTAGGTTCAGCGAGAGACCCTGTCTCAAAATATAGACAAGAGCAACTGAAGAAGACACACTGTGTTGGCTCTTGTGTTCACAGAACAATACATATACAAAATAATATTTCTTTGACAATAGTGTACTTTATACAGTGACAAAAATATTTATGCTTAGATAACTTTTTTAATGTTTATAGTTTATTATGACCTTCTAAAAGGCAGATATTGAAGAACAAAAATCTAAAGTACTTTGTATCTATGACAGAAAAGAATATGAACTCCCACAGCACATAAAACATAGTTTTGTTTTGTTTTTTTATCTTGTCTTATTTGGTAACGCACTATCCAGAGGACAAAAGATCCTAGAGGCAAACCATTACAGATGGCTTCACAATTCAGTCCAAGGTGCTGGTACCTAGGAAAGGCTGTGCTTTGGAATACAATAAACTTCTGGGGATTTTGAGATTCAATCAACCCATCCAAAATAATTAGAATGTTTTTCTTTCCTAGTCAGGACTGTATTTTTATGAAAGAAAACAAGTAAAAATTATACCATTTCTGGTATTTTGATTTAAAAACTAAAGCCAGGCCAGGCAGTGGTGACACATGCCTTTAATCCCAGCACTTGGGAGGCAGACAGGCAGATTTCTGAGTTTGAGGCCAGCCTGGTCTACAGAGTGAGTTCCAGGACAACTAGGGCTATACAGAGAAACACTGTCTCAAAAAAACTAATAAACAAACAACCAAACAAACAAATAAAACTAAAGCCAGGCCATGAACTGGTCAGACTGGTTCACTGTGATTTCTCACATGTTTCATAAAACCACATAAATCAAGCTAACTAAACCAAACACCACACATGCAGCATTACCGATATCAGCTACCATATCCCAATCGCATTGTAAGCTGGCCCACAATGCAGTTCTGTAAAAAGCCCTGGGTGAATGCATTAGAGCCTTTATGGTTCTGATCATGGAGAAGCATGGAGGGAAATGTCCAGAGTGCCCTGGAGTCTGACTCGCTGTAGGGCCTTGATTGTCACCTAAAGAATTGAAGTTTTGAGACGGGATGATACGATCAAAGAAGTGTTTGCCTGTGCCACACAGAAGGCACTAGGCTGCACACAGCTTCTGTGGGACCACATTGCTAAACCTTCCAAAGAAGAGAAGGACCCTTCATATGAAATGCTCAAAAGAATTTGCAAGGCCTAGAGCGTAAGTCTCAAATCATACAGAAGAGCTTTAGTTCCTCGTGTCAGGTAAGTGGTCAAGGGGAGTAGACTTGGAAGAGACCGGGTCACAAATAGACGCACAGATGTAGCTCCCAGGAGCTGACAGTAAAGAAGTCTGAGGTGGCATTGGAAAAAAAAAAAAATAGAAAGGGACATCCACCCAGCTTGCCAGCCAGGAAAGGAAGGCGAAGAATGAATAGGGTATGGTGTAGGAATGTAAGAATGTCCCCTGGGTCACTGTATTTGCATTTCCTGTGTCTGCCCCTTGTCTGTAGCTGATCAAGTAGAAATCTCTTACCTAAACTGAGTCTGTGGGTCTCACTTCTCCAGAGTAGCTAGAAGTTGGGCTTGTTTGCTATCGACCCACCAGGGCAGAGCCAGAAGGGTTCAGTGGGCTGTGACTATGACAGGACTTCCAGAGACAGCTTCAGTGAGACAGGTTCCAGGGGTGTGGTATATGAGGGCTCCAAGGGGCACGGGTGGAAAGGGCTGATTGGCCATAACACAGTATCTAATTATCATGTGGTCCGAAGCCAGAGCAGGACTTGGGTGCTGAGTCACGCAGCAATTGCAGAGAACTCTGCACAGGGGCGTTCTTCATATAAGGTCAGGCACCTGTGCTCAGAGACACTCTCCAAGTAAGGTTAGGCAGAGATAGGGAAACCCTTCCTGGAAAGAAAGCCTTCCATTTTGTGCCGAGCTCAAAGAGCTATCTAGACATGGTGGACTCAGAACCTTAATTTCAGGGTTCTCTGTGGCAGGATTTTTCTTATCCAAATTACATTAGTGCAGAGAAGGTCTGTGATTGGACAGGGAAACGGGGGCGGAGCTAAAGGTTGTAGAGAGAGGGAGTGTCCCAGAGGGGAACCAAAGAACCATGGCCAAGGATGTGAACCCGCAAGGCAATTACCAGCCACAAGTAGCTAAGTTTTCACAAGGTTAGAAACGTTGGGAATAAAGCTTTTATAACTATCGATTGGCTCTAAAATTATTGTATTGACATCTTGTAAATTGTGATATTATTTATACTAAATCTGATTGGTTAATTAAGCCTTAAGAGTCTTGATTCTACCGGGTAATTAGGTGTTGGAGTGGCAAATCGTGGAGTGAGTGGGGTAGTGTGTGGAAATGAGAGGTACCTCCCCCCCCGCCCCCTCCTTCTTCTTTTCCCCCTCCCCCCCACCTGAGAGATGGCTCAGTAGGGGCAAGAGAGTTTGCGGATTGATTTTTTAGTATTTCCTGCAACACTTCTTCAACATGAGCCAGTCACGTGTCTAGAAATTTTGGAATTTGAATGAGACATCTAGGAGCTTGGACTCTTCCCATGAACGTAGGTGCTGCTAATGTAGAGACTATGTAACACCAGCTGCAGGGGATAAATGCTTTTTTTCTGGCCTTGTTGGATATCTTCACTCATATACATATCCCCATTCAGAGAGATACACATACACATCTAATTAAAAATAATATACATTTTAATGTACAGATAATAGAAAGTAGACAGAAAGTGAGTTCTGTACTATCCTAAGTATAGCTCATGAAGACCCTGCCACCAATAAACAAACAGAACCAACAGGGTGAGTGTTAAGACCATTGCTCAATAGTAGAGTCTTGGTGGTATGTACAAGGCCCTGGTTTACATCTCTTGCAACACACACACACACACACACACACACACACACACACACACGAACATGAACTCTACATAGTAGACTACATATTAGAGTTTCTTTGATCAAACTAAATGTTAAAGCATGTAAATTGCTTTATAAGTTTTAACATAACAGATTTTAAATTTTGATTCACACATACCGACTGTAAAATATACTTTCAAGTAACCAAGATTTATTAATTGACTGTTGGTCAAATAACTGCTAAACACTGGTTACTCTGAGCTGGGGACAGAAATATAAGCACTTAATGAAGAGTCTAAACCCACTGGGGAATAGACGTGAGGTGGTTTTACTTTCCTTTCTCCCTTGCTTTCTCAGAAGCATCTACAACAGGGGCATAGGTTTCTAGTATCAAACAGTCAGCCTAGCCATCTTAACCCAGTCTCATCCTTTTCAGTTTTAAAGCCTCAGTTTGCTCACGAACAATGTTGGAAGCCCAGCGGCCTTGTCACCACCACTGTCTGCTTTTTACTTCCATTCTCCTTGAGCTTTCTGGGCTTGAGGACGGGGTAAGGGGAGAAATTATTCTTTCCCACTGGTGAAAATTCTGCGCATGACTGTTCCTCTCAGAAATGGTTCTTGGGCACCTGTGCCTGCCCTGTTGCAGGTTTCTAATGACTGGTGTCTGTGGGAACCCTGTGGGGTCCTTTAAAGGAATGTCTTCCTCTAGACCCTCATGGGAGTAATAATATACTTCCTCTTACTGCTGGCATGTCTTCAACCAGCAGAATACTCATCTAGCAGGTATGCAGGGGTGCAGGGGTACAGGTATGCAGGGGTGCAGGGATCCCCATGGCATCTCTCTTGTTCCTCTGTGCTCTCAGATTTCATCCATGGGAAACATGTATTCTTGCAATGCCTGTGTGAACAGCCTTCTCTCTGCCCCACCCATTGACTAAGAGAGACAGACTGGGCCAATGAGATCACTGCCTAGGAAAGCATCCACCTGAAGAATGAGGTTCTTGTGTTATGAGCACCTTAAACTCTCTAAGCTCTTTCTTGGTACTCGATGTATTCACCATGAGAATTTCTGGATCCCAGCACAGGGAGGCAGGCTAAGGTGGAGTCTGGAAGATTGTCTGAGTTGAGAACTCAGAGTATAAGCTAAACTTAACTTAAAAGAGTTTCAGAGAGAAATGACATGGTTGGGGGCAAGAAAGAGAGTGGGAGAAAGAGAGAGGGGAGGGATCCAGAGGTGTGTAAAGAGCCCTTTCAAGCGTCCAGCTAAATACTGGTAAACGGTTATGGAAGGAAAGATGCACATTTGTCAGGGCTGACTGAGAGACCTGGCTCAGTGACTACCGTGGAAGAGAGATAGAGGATGACTCCCAACTTCGGCCTCAGGCCTCCATGTGCATAGGCACACACATGCTCCCACACATATGCTCACATGAATAACACACTCATGGAAATGGAAAAAGAACATAACAGCTTTCTTATGTTCACATCACACTTAGAAACAATTTCTTTAGAGACAAACCTTTACATAGTGAAGCCTGTTTTCATTTTTAACACATAACACTTCCAATATTTGATAATCATGCAATTAATAATACATCCCTCACAAGGTATGTTACTGTGCTAGGCTCTAGCTGCCTAACCCCGATTCTCCATTAGATTGTTTGAGGTGGGTACTGCTGCTTCTGTTTCATGGGTGTGGAAACTGAAGTACTGAATGTCTTTTAGGAGCAATGAGCTCTAACACAGGCGCCAACACAGGCCTAGGGAATGCCAACACCCACACCCTTAGTCACACCCTATGCTTCTCCCCAACACTCTTCTTCTAATCACAAACGCAGTGATATTTAAAACAAATCATTGTTCGTTAAGCATAATGACTCCAAATCTATAGGCGTTTTGAAGGGTAACTTTGTCACAGTGGTGCTTTTTGTGAACAGTAAGAACTTTAATCTCAGAGGGAGTTTATTAACACGAGCATTAACATTAAGCATCTACCATGTGAAAATTTTGGAAAACATCATTTAAGACTGTAAGCTCTCCAAAATAGCATCTGGTCAACTTAAATTTCTTTTGTGATTAACCAAAGTCTATGAACTTTTTCGTGTTAAAGATTATAGATTTCAAAAGATCCATTGTACCCCTTAGGTCAAAAGTAAAGTATAATAAGAGATATACTTGCTTCTCATCCACTGCCAAGTAACAAAAAATGGTCTGAAGACTTATAAAAATTATTTTAAACCATGGATGAATCAGAGAAACACACTGAGAGATCCCTAAGTCCATGAGCTTGACAGAAGGGTGCATACACCCAGCAGCAAGTATGAAATGTTCCTGTGAACCCCGCAGCCGCTGAGCTGAGACCCCGGGACCTAAAGCAGTGCATGAAAGTCGGAATCATCCAGAGAGCGCAGAGTAACCGCCCGCCTCCTCAGGTGCGAGCTTAAAACATTAAAGACGAGGCAGTGCTTTAGCAAGGACTCTGCGGCTATGACGAGAGTAGACTTTGCTCCAGGACTCTGGTTTAGCACACAGAGGCAGCTAGCTCCCTGAAGCGGTTTCAGTGTATCCCACCCCTCTGTTCTGGGAACACTATGATTAAAGGGCTGCAGAATCACAGAGAACTCAGGCTTTGCTGATTCCCCCTCCAATATCTCTCAGAGTTGTGCGAGATGCATTTTAGAATAAAAAAAGACTTGTTGAGGTCACAAATTTTAAAAGGTAATGAGCTTGAAAAAAAGATTAGATATGAACAACTATCACTTCATCACTTCATGACTTTTGACTAAGATCAAGTGTAGAAGCTATAACTACATTGTTTGACATTAGCTATATTTCAGATGTACAATTGTCTGTTTTTATTATGATTCTCTTACACAAAAGTTATATTTTTTTCTGTTCATATAAATTGTAGAAGAAATGGCCAACTGAGCATTCATTCTTCTCTGGGCTTGAGACTATACTGTGCACAGCTTTGAGGACTCTGTTCTACCGATCAGATTTAGGAGGCTTTCGCTCCCCTGTGCATGACATGGTGCAGAGCCTGTGCATGGTTCTGTTCAAGCCTGGGCCACCCATATTGTTACATGGTTACTGTTTGCTTGCTTATCTTTTCTGAGAAGACATTGTTGCACACAGGGTCACTTAGCATCTAGCTGGTGGAAAACAGTCACATCTGCATGTCTGAGTCAGACATAGTTCCTCTGCTGTCATTAGATTTTACTGGCAAGAGCTCAGACACAATGGCGCTCCTTGGCTCCTTCACTCAATTGCATGTGGAGTTAGACATCCTATCCTAGCATGGTGATAAGTCATAACTTCATTTGTATTGAAGATAAGAAAATGGATTTTAGTGAATATTTGGCAATATTTACCTAGAGAGAAATAGGGGATAAACAGAACTGTTAAGATTATTTTACAGCCAGGCAGTGGTGGCACATGCCTGTAATCCCAGCACTCTGGGAGGCAGAGGCAGGTGGATTTCTGAGTTCGAGGCCCTCCTGGTCTACAGAGTGAGTTCCAGGACAGCCAGGGCTATACAGAGAAACCCTGTCTAGGAAAAAAAATCCCCAAAAGATTATTTTACATATATTATTAAAACAATATATGGCCACTGGGGGTATAGTATAGTTCCATAGTAGCAAACTTGCTCAAAGTCCTGGGTTCACACAGCAAGCTGGATCCCCAGGATGGTCACACACACACACACACACACACACACACACACACACACACACGACAAGACACACTGAGGTGAAGTTTATACTGGAGGTGCATACATCATTTGCCATAAAATAGTCTCAAAATTTGAAAATTACAATCTGAAACTAGTAATGTATTTTACAAATTTAGGAGACTTTTATTATGAATTCCTATTTATCTTTAAATAGCCAGGATTTATAAATATATATCCTTAATTTCCTGTCTTATCCTTTTCTAGATCATATCACTAAGATAAGTAGGTAAACATTTTGAATTTTGCAAGAGCTGTAGATAATATAAAGAAAATAAAGTTCAGTGTGGTGACACACACCTGGAATTCCAGAGTCTGGGAAGCTAAGGCCAGAGGACTGCCACGAATCTGAGCCAGGCTGGGCCACACAGTGAGTTCCAATTCAGCCTTGGCCTCATAGTGGGCTTGAGGCAGCCTGGGACACCCAGGAAGGTCCTGTATCAAAAAATTAAAAGAAAGAGAAACTATAGAGGTATTCACTGACTACTAAGGAAGTACTAGGTCGCAAAGCAGACCCCAAGGGCAGGGCTGCCTGCAATGTCGTAAGATGATGGCCCAGGCCCACCAGAGTGGATATTTACCATTGTTACCTGGCTAAAGGATTTTTAAAAATATTTATTTTATTTTATGAGAGTTTTGCTTACATATACATCTGTGTACCATCTGCATGAAATGCCTGCAGAGCCCAGAAGAGGGCACTGGATTCCCTGGGACTGCTGTTATAGCCAGGTGTGAACTGGTGGGAAAGCAAGCACCCTATATGACAGTCGTGGGTGGGACTTTGAGCTGATGCAGGCTGTTCGGGTTAATTGGGAGATAGGCAGACGTACTCTGCGTGAGGTACTTGACCTTGGGGCTGGCAAGGGAAGCAGTGACTTTCCTGACAAACAGAAATCCACATCACTAGCTTTGGGGAATGCTGCTTAGGTCTGTTTGGGGGCTGGATAGATGGCTCAGTTTAAGTGCCTTAGCTGCTATTATATTAACCCTGCAGAGGATGCAGGCTTGACTCCCAGCACCCATATGGCAGTTCACAACCTGCTATAACCTCATCCAGCTGTTACCTGAGAGGAAACTGATACATTTAGAATATGGCGACAATGGTTCAGACACCAAAGACTTCTTGTGAGAACAGTCTTAGTTAGGATTACTAGGGCTGAGTTAAACACCATGGTAAAAAGCAACCTGGGGAGGGGGGATGGTCTTTCAGCTTACACTTCCACATTGTCGTTCATCACTGAAGGGGGTCAGAGTGGGAACTCAGACAGGGCAGAACCTGGAGGTAGGAACTGAGGCAGAGTCCATGGAGGGTGCTGCCTACTGGCTTGTTCCCCAGGGTTTGCTCAGCCTGCTTACTTACTTACTTTTTTTTTTAAATTTTATTATTATATATCTATTTTTAATTTTATTTATTTATTTATTTATTTATTTATTTTTGGTTTTTGGATTTGGGTCTTTTGCGACAGGGTTTCTCTGTGTAGCCCTGGCTGTCCTGGAACTCACGCTGTAGACCAGGCTGGCCTCGAACTTAGAAATCCACCTACCTCTGCTTCCCAGAGTGCTGGGATTACAGGTGTGCCACCACCTCCCTGCTGTATATTTTTATTACATATTTGCTTTATTTACATTTCAAATGGTATCCCCTTTCCTCATTACCCCTCTGAAAACCCCCTATCCCTTCTTCCCCCCACTTACCACCTCGTCCTCCCTCCCCCCTCCCCCCCCCCTCCCCCCCCCCCCCGACTTTCCTGACCTGGCATTCCCCATTCCCCTACATTGAGGCATCGAGCCTTCATAGGAACAATGATCTCTTCTTTCATTGATGTCTGAAATGACCATCCTCTGCTACATATGCAGCTGGATTCATGGGTCTCTCCATGTGTACTCTTTGGTTGGTGGTTTAGCCCCTGGGAGCTCTGGGGGTACTGGTTGGTACATATTATTGTTCCACCTATGGAGCTACAAACCTCTTCAGCTGCTTGGGTCCTTTCTCTAGCTGCTCCACTGGGGATCCTATGCTCAATCTATTGGTTGGCTGTGAGCCATGTGTGTTGTGATCCACCTTCCAAGAAGGATCAAAGAATCCACACTTTGGTCTTCCTTCTTGAGCTTCATATGGCTTGTGAGTTGTATCTTGGGTATTCTGAGCTTTTGGGCTAACATCCACTTATCAGTGAGTACATACCGTGTGTGTTCTTTTGTGATTGGGTTACCTCACTCAGGATGATATTTTCTAGCTCCATCCATTTGCCTAAGAATTTCATAAATTCATTATTTTTAATAGCTGAATACTATTACCATTGTGTAAATATACCATATTTTCTGTATCCATTCCTCTGTTGAGGGACATCTGGGTTCTTTCCAGCTTCTGGCTATTATAAATAATCAGCCTGCTTTCATACAGAACCAAGGAGCACAGCTCAGAGATGGCTCCTCCCACAATGGACTTGGCCCTCCCACATCAATCAGTAATTAAGAAAACGCCTTACAGGCTTGCCTACAGTCCAGTCTTACGAAGGCATCCTCTTAATTGAGGCTCCCTCTGTAGCTTGTGTTAAGTTGACATAAAACTAATCAGCAAAAACATCTCCAAAAAAGAACAAAACCTAACTGAGAACTCAATATCCAGGGAAAAATACTTTGGAGGCTGAGACAGGATTACAGTGAATTTAAGGAGAGCTACAGAGAGACTCTCTCAAAAAACAAAAGCAAAACCATGTAGTAATAATAGTTCAAAAAGAAGGTAAAATAAGGTGAAGGGTCTTTCAGATGAAAGGAAAATTCTCCCCATCCTACCCACGGTACACAAATTGCAAAGGAAACTTCAAGTTGAAGAATATCCGCTCAAAACTTTACTGTGGGGAAGAGATGAGGAACGGGAGAAATGCTAACTATATGGAAAAATTTAGAAAACTAAGTTATCTGTTAGTTCCTCTAAAACATACACAATTTTTGACAAGCAAAAGTGAGAATATTATATAAAGAGTTTTTAAAAATATATATTTAAAAAGGGGATGGTGGTGTGTGCCTTTAGTCAAAGCACTTGAGAGGCAAAGGGGGGTGGATCCCTATGAGTTAGAGCCCAGCCTGGTCTACATAGCTAGCTCCAGGACAGGCCAGCCAAGGCTACATAGTGAGACCTTGCCTAGGGCTGTGGAGATGACTTAGTAATCAAAGTGCTTGCTCTACCAACGTGAGACTATAATCTTCAGATCCCACGTAGTAAACGCTGGTGCCTCGCCTATTATTCAAGCCTTGGAAGTCAGAGACAGGAAATCCCCAAGTCAGGTGGTTAGTGAGCTAGTCATTTCTGTGGAAGGATGATCAAGGACGAATTCAGAGTCAACCTTGGACCTTCACATGCACTGCCCTCAAGTGCACATGCACCCATACACACATGCATACTACACACACTTGACAATGAAAACATAGGTGGAGAATACAACGGCTATGAAGAATGGTGGAGATGGAGGTAAAGGGACCTAAATGACTCAAGTTACTACATCAACACTCAACAAACTGTATAAATTTTAAGAATGCATATCAAAATATCTAAAGCAACTAATAAAATAATCATTAAAAAGCTAATATATAAATTAAAACCCAAAATTCAAGACTTTTTAATCTGAAAGAAACCTAGAAACAAACATTTTAGATGGCATATAGAAATTAACAAAGCAGTAGACATAAGTATAACCATACTGATTATTACATTAAGTATAAATTGACTAAATACTCCAACAAAGGAATGAAGATGCTCATAAGAGGTTAAGAATCTAAACTAACCATCTGCTGACTATAAGAAGTATACTTTAATTGCAAAGATGTACTTTGGATTGGGTATAAGATAAATATATAGACACATTAATAGAGTTAGGTCCCCAGACTGAACCACAAATAGCCTATTTATTTCCAACAAAGTTTCTCCAGAAATTCTACAGGGAAAGGAAATAAACATTTCTAGAAAGGTGGGCTATCTGTATGAAAACAACAATGAAGACAATCTACTTCACACAGTGCATAAAATTAACTCGCACTTGTGAAAGACCTAAAGATAAACTTGAACATATAAACCATCCAGATAATAATGGAGGAAATGTCTTTGCCAACTTGTGCCTGGCAAAAACCACAAATCACAAAGGTAAACGACCATGAACTGAACTTTCCCCAAATAGAATATTTTCTGTTTTAAAAAGGAAAAGAAGAAGCCACAGTGTAGGTGAAAATATTCTGTCATAGTCCTGTATCAAAGGACCGACTTACTGAGAAAACCCAACAAGGTCACAGCTCAGCAGATGCTCAGAGGGTATGTTGGATAAATGATCTTTAATTTCATTAATTATCTGAGACAGGAAAAGATGCCATTACAACCATTAGAAGGGCTGAGAGGAGAAATTCTGACACTAAGAAATGTTATTAGTTTGTCTCAGTTACTGTTCCATTGCTGTAAAGAGACAGACACCATGACCAAGGCAACTCTTACAAAAAACAAAACAAAACCAACCAAACAAACAAAAAAGCAAAAAAAAAAAAAAAAAAAAAAAAAAAAAAAAAAAAAAAAAACCCAACATGTATTTGGGGGTATGCTCATTGCTTCAGAGGGTTAGTCCATTATCATTCCATCAGGAAGCATGGCAGCATGTGGGCAGAAAGGCATGATGTTGGAGCATTAGCTGAGAGCTTTACACCTTGATCCACAGGTGGGTGGGGGTGGGGGAGACCCTGTGTAACCACAGGCTTTTCCACCCCTGCCCCAGTTCCTGAAATAATGACTCTGAGACTTAATTATATGTGAATAAATGCCTAGACCATAAACTTGGGCTTGTTCCCTGACTAATTCCTAACTTAACCAGTTTATTCTATTCTGGGGGGGGGGGCATGTGGCTGGTTATCTCTTCTCAGTTTCATGCCTCTGTCTCCTCAGACTTCCGGCAAGTCTCTCTTCACAAGACTGACTCTGCCTCAGAATATTTCTCACTCTCTCTACTGGAACTCCCACCTCCCACTTCCTGAGTCATCTCATTGGCCAATCAGTTTTTCATTGACAGGTGATACTTCCATACACAAGAGATTCTCTCTGCGACCCTGGACCCAGAGTGAGCTTTTGAAACCTCAAGGCTCACCCCCTTACTCGCCCTCTCCACCACCACCTCATCCAAGGAGGACATGGTTCCCAATCCTTCCCAGTTTGTCAACTAGGGACCAAGAATGTAAATACATGAACCCATGAGGGCCATTCTCATTCACACCACCCCACAGTTGAAAATTAACTGGAACATTTACACTTTCAACAGGCGTATGAAATTATAAGGCCATTTTGGAAAACAATGTAGAAGTTCCTTTAAAAGTGAAGCAAACACTACTGTAAACGATTTATTCTCTGTCCAATCATTCATTCTATTCCAATAGACACACGAGGTAAATGAAAAGATACGGATCATATAAATACTTTTATGTCGGGGCTTGGGGATGGCTCAGTGGGCGAAGACTCCTGCCATCAAGTCTCAGACTCTCCTGGGGGAAGGAGAGAAGAGTCTCCCAGAAGACTTTTCTGACTTTCACACAAGTGCAGTGGTACACGTGTCCTTCTCTCCCCACCTGATGTTGCACAAAATAGACATATAGAAGCGTTACAAATAAAGAACATCTATAGCTTTATAAATAAGTCTCTTACAACAGTTCATAATATTTCATAATATTGTATTTCATAATAAACCCAAATTGGAAACTTAAACACACTTCAAACAGTGAATGGACAAACACAATGCCATGTATCCATCCAAGGTCTGTTGTAGTCAACAGCAGTAATGGATGGCATAGAATAGCTCTTGTCCAAAGGAATAAGATGCTAGTGTACAAGACAATAGGGACGAAGCTGAAAACCATGAGACTGAGTGAAAGAAACCAGACCCAAAATATAGATTCCATCGATCGAGAGTGCAAAGTGCTCCTTCCAGATAAAGAGCAGATCGGCCTTTGCCTGGGGCTGAGGGCAGACAGGGCAATTGACTAAAGTAAGGAGGATGGGGGAGGGGTGAAGGTAGCTGGGAAGGGGGTCAGGTGGGGAGAGTGGGAATGGGGGGGCCTGGAAATGTTCTGTGCTGTTTTCTATTATGGTGATAACTTCTTTAAAACACACACACTCACACACACACACACACACACACACACACACACATACACAAAACTGTTAAAACTGATTGAGTTGTATATTTTAGCTGGATACAGTTCAGGGTACATAAATTATTTATCCATAAATTTTGTGATTTAAAAAAAATTAGAAAGGCCTTGCTCATTACTTTTCCTGGCTGCAGTCTCTTCTTATTCAGCAGAGGTTTTGACCCTGACTCTGCATCTGCCTTCTGAAACCATGTGTACAAAAGCACAGCCAAATATAATTTACACTGCTCAAGAGTCCCTTAAAGATTTGAAAGGAGCCAGCTATTTCCGGAGCCTTTTCTTCTCTGTATGATATACTGCTGGATTTCCTTCCCCCAGCCCGTGTTTTTAAACATTCTTTAAGCCTTAAGCTCCCTAGCTTTCCTATTTTTCCTGTGGTAGTTTGTCACCAGTCCTTATAGCCTGACTCACCCAAAATGGAAGGTATTACCTGCTGAGTTTTGCTCTAGGGAAGCAGCAGCAGGCGTAGGAGCTGACGATAGTGTGGATCCGTTGGCTGTACCCAGGGCCATTCTCTCATTTCATTATTTTATGTGCATGGGCTTTCTGCTTACATCTGTGTGTCGCGTGCAGACACCAGGAAGGGCACGGGGTTCTCTTGAAGTGGAGTCTTACAGCTGCGAGCCATCCCATGGGTGTTGGGAATCAAACCTGATCTCTCCGGGTCCTAATTTTTAAATCTTACGAAAATTAACTATTGTAGAATTTGCAGTAATAATAACGAGTTTAAATTATTTAGTTGACTTAAGATGTTACTCTATTGCAGAACCCAGAAACTAGGAAGTAAAATTCACCAGAGATGAGCTCTTTATAAGTGAGGCCTAAACTTTAGTTTTGTGGCTTGCAGTGGTTATATATCTCCCGCTCCACTGTGTACGGAATGAGATTTGCCTGCAGCACCTAGAGCATAGCTCTGTCAGAGGCCAGGAAGCCAGGACCTGTGGTGGGCCAGGCAATCCCTGTGAAAGGGAAAATTCAGAGTCTATGGTGGCTTGGGTGCTCAGTTGTGGGAAATGAAACATTAACAAGTCTCAGAGCTGCTCAGAGGCTGCTGTTGTTTTATGTGATCTGTGCATATGACTTGTATGGCGGGCAAAGTTGCCACTTGAGAGAAAAGTCAATAGAAAAAATAGCGCATCTTTTTATATATACGCTAAATAACAATAGAGATTTCAAATACAGCAGAGATCTGTTTAAAGTTTTTGAACATACTTTTTTTCTAATTGTACCGTTAAACAACAAAACACAATGCCGATGTCTGCATAAGGGAAATAGAGTGTAGAAAGAAGAGCTGGGGGCCAGGCATAGGCACGCATCAGGAAATATTGGTATCAAATATTTATATCAGATGGATTTCCTGGCCTCTCTGGATAAAATGTTTAAACTCAGTCTTGTAGCTTACCAGTGACCTAATGGGCGCCATTTTAAATAAGACACTTAAAAATACTCCTTAGGTAATAAGAAAATGGAGGTTCCAGGGCTACGGCCTAGCTAATGCCTGGCGGCAGAGGATCCCCAAGGCAAGATATTTATTATGATTAGCGATACGCTGATCAAAACCAATAACACATCTCTGAAGGAAGCGGTTGGGCCAGGAAGGGGACTAGGGGCTGCCGATCCATCGATCCATCCTTAGGCGTTTGACTAAGCCGGGCTTGGGGAGGGGGGCGTTCGAAGGGCCGGTAAATCGGCGCTCGACTCAGCGCCCCCCCCCCGCCCCCCACCCCGGTCAGGTGGCTGTAGCCTGGACGTCGCGCCTCCCATGGGCGCTTGCGGGGGCTCAGTGAGTGGTAGCGGGTCCGGGAGGAGGAGCGGGGCGTGGGGGACCGGGGCGCGTGGGGAGGGGGCACCTGCGGGGGCGGGGCATTAGAGGGGCGGAGCTCGTGAGGGTGCACCTGAGGGGCGGGGCCAGTGAGAGGCGAGGCTCGTGAGGGGAGGGGGCGCGAGAGGGGAGGGAAATGTGAGGTGCGTGGGGAAGGAGGCACGTGGCAGAGGGGGCGCGTGAGGGAGCGGGAAGTGTGAGGTAGGACACCCAGTGGGGCCGCTGGGCCTCGGGCGCCCTCTGCGGTCGAGCGGGCGGCTCCCACGCATTCCTGTCAGGGAGCGCGGCCTGAGGCGCACGGCGCGGGGTCCGGGGCGCAGCGGCGAGGGTGCGCGTGCGCGCCGTCTCTAGGCCGGAGCGCGGCCCGGTCTGACCCTCCCTCAGGCGGGCGGCGCGGCCTGCGGACCCACCGTCGTCCCCCGCGCTCTTTTGTGGTGCGTGGCCCCGCCGGGCCTGGGCCTCTGCACGGGCGAACGATTTCTGACGGGTCGGCAGTTGCGCGTGGACGTCTGCGCTTCCGAAATTAGGATTCCTTGCTTGTTTGAAACAGGTTCCCGCGCTGTAGCCCAGGCTATCCCCGCCTGGCGTCCACCTCTCAAGTGCTGGGATTCCCGCTGTGAGCCTCTCGCGCCCGACAAGTACGTGTCAAATGTGAATATTGTAAGGGACCCGCTATGCAAAACGTGTATAAAACAGAGGATCATAGAGAATAAAGTACTAAGGCTGTCAGAAATACAGAAAGGTGTGTATTACTTTTGCAAGCAACAGGCCATACAAGACAGGTTTCAGTGTGGACTTAACTTAGAAATACTTAGGCGATGTTACTGAATTTTGCGCTGTATTTCTGTATTACACGGTGAAACCTGTAATCTGGGTTGTAGCCCAGGCTGACCTCAGTTGACACTGGCCTTAAATTGATCCTCCTGCCTCCTCCACCTTCCCAGTGCTGGACTAAAAGCTTGTACCACTATGTGAGGCTCTGAAATAAAGAACTTTGTGACAAATTTAGAATATCTAAACCTAAAACCTTTTAATTAAAAAGTTATCACCTTATATCAAAATGTAACAAGGTTATTTTAGGAGCTATTTTTTAAGTGATTCATTTATATCATGAAAGCTCCAAATTCTCCATCTTTTAGAGTCTTAAGCTAGAAAAAAAATAAAAAATTTAAACTTAACTGGGGGAAAACAGTTGACTGAAATTGCTTTATTTAGAATTATTTTATAAATTGATTGCTAGTGCATTCATTCCAAAATGAATTTTTATTAGTCATCTTCTCTATGCTAGGAACGGTTCCAGGTTATTGAAACACATTAAGAAGAAAAAAAAATACCTTTTTTGCTTTCCAGAAGGAAAGATAAACTAAACACACAGTAACAATTACAGATGAGTGTTGTAAAGAAAGCTAAGAATACAAGACTATTTTAGATAAACGGTTTATCCTCCACCCATTGAAATACATCAGAATTAAAATATCTATGTGATGTTTTTATTCTGAACTAAAGTTATACCAACTTTTGTACTGGAACCAGAAAAAAGTTTTTGTTACTGTATGTATGGAGAGTCTCTTTGTACAGTGTAACATTTAAAATTAATTTTAATTTCTTATTTCACCTTCTTTTAGAATAAAGAATTAGATCATACATGTTAGTATTAAGATCTATTTACATTCTGAAGTAGCAGAGCTATAGAAACATGGTTTGATGATTTACTTTATTAACCTTTTGTTGATTAAAATGTAGTTCTGAATTTAGACAGGACATATTGTGACTTCTTGGACAATAAATACAATGTTGATTAGCATAGTTTTTTCAGATGACTTTTTTTAAAGAATTATTTATGTATATAAGCACACCATTGCTCCCTGCAGACACACCGGAAGAGGGCATCAGATCACATTACAGATGGTTGTGATTACCATGTGGTTGCTGGGAATTGAACTCAGGACCTCTGGAAGATCAGTCAGTGCTCTTAACCTCAGAGCCATCTCTCCACCCCACCTCCCAATAACTGTTTTCAAATTCTGAACTTGTTTGCATAAATAGATGTAAAGATCTGCTAGTGTATTTCTGATTGATTCCCTTTTACCTTCTGCCCTATTTTCCTTGGCTTCTGTTTATCATGTAGTCAAGTTGTTTTAGGCATTTATAGAATATATTTACTTGTTTTATTTTCTTTTTGTTGGTGACTGGACGGTTAAGAAAGTGAGAACAACGGTACCAACTAACCAGATGCCCTCAGAGCCCCAGGGACTAAGCCACCAACTTAAGAGCATGCATGGGCTGCTCTGTAGCCCTGCTATATATGTATCAGAGACTGCCTTGTCAGGCATCAGTGGGAGGGGAGGCGGGTAGTCCTGTGGAGGCTTAATTCCCTAGAGAAGGAGGGGGATCCTAGAGGGGTGATGTGGGAATGGGTGGTGGGTGGGGGAGCACACTCATAGAGGCAAAGGGGAGGGGGGATGGAGTGGGGACCGGGAAATTAAAAAAAAAAGAAAGAAAGAAATTGGGAAAAGAAAAATAAATAAGGGGTGGTAGACCAAATAACCAAAACAGTGAAAAACCCACAATATTCTGGTTTATAAGAAGTATCCTAAAGTGGACACAGGAGTTCACCGCTCTCTTGAGCATTTATCAAGAGGTGCTCTCGATGTTGCCTTCCTACCCAGGTCATTCCTGCATGTAATTTTGTCTTATTAGAGAAGTCTCTAATACTGGTGACATATTATAATTGGGTGATGGGCTTGTTGCCATGAGATGGTGCTCTTGTAGTTGTCAAATTTTTAATTTCTGTCCTGAGGACAAGTTTTCAGTGTTACTGTCTATCATATAAAAAATTGAAATGTAATTTTCGTTTTATGATTTGTCCGCCTAATTTCATTCTTTGACCTATAGAACACTTCATTATGCTTCAGAATTTAGAAAAATAAGATATAGTTTGATGTGCAACTATCACACATATTTGGATAATTGATATGAAAAAAGGAGTGAGGTATGCTTTTAACCACAGTGACACACAAACTGAAAGATCTAGTAGAATTTGCTAGGTGAGGAAGGCAAGTATGTTCTAAGCTTTGGTACAATTTTAAGAGAAGGACATGTGGGAAAACACAAGAGTGAACAGAGAACAGTGTGTTCCGTTGTTAAGGCATTTAGGAATTTACATAATACAGAGTTCAAAGAATTGTCTGTGACTATATTTAAGAGAACATTCTGGGAAATTAATGATTTTGATACACTTGTCCAGAAATTATATTTTAGATTCCTGTAAACAAATATAAACCACCTTTTTTTGTATTATAGATTTCAGACAAAGTCTGTTTTTCAACAATGCCGAAGTCAAATGATTGCTTTTTTTCCACGGATAATTTGTTTTTCAGTAGCCCAGATGAAACTGAAAAGTAAGTATGCCGTACTTATCTAATGTACTATTTTCAGTTTTATAATTTTAAGGACTTTTAATTGTTCCCTCTGATAAATAAAAAGTGAGCAGATTGATATTTTATGTTTAGAAAACACAGGATTCAGACATAATGGAGTAACTAAAGTTTATTACTTAAAATGTTACAGTTTGAAAATAAATTTTGTTTTATTGGCTTCCATATCTGATTTGTCAGATTAAGGCCAAGATAAGTACTAGAAGTAATGATCGAATAGCTCAGGCTGAGGAGGGAGACAGAGTGGGCAATGCTGTGCTGGAGGCCAGGTGTGATGACACCTTAGTGAGCAAACTTACCCTGTGGAACTCTTACTGATAAAAGTTTCACATTCTCCTAACCAAAGCAAGCCTTTAACATATGGCCCTCTGTGGACATTGGACTGATTAGTTTTGTCAAGTTGGCACAGTTTTGTATAACTGGAGAAAGGAAACCTAATGAGGAATTGTCTAGATTAGATTGGTCTATGAGGATGCCATCAAGGGATTTTCATAAGGCTTAGTTGAGGCAGGAAGACCCACCCTGGATGAGAGCAGCAACCTATCTTGGGCAGGGACCTAGACTGACTGGAAAGAAGCTTTGGTTAGAACAGTAACAGTGGGAATGGAAAGAAATGATTAAGACTTTTTATAAGGAAGATTTGGGAAGACCTGATGTGTATGTAGTAAGTAGAAAATATTGTACTATTGTTTAGGCCTTGCTGGTTAGGAGCTGGTACCTCTAGGGAAAAAAATCATAAGGGTAATTTAATTTTGTGAGGAGACTGAGTGGTAGAGCTAGATGTCTGCTTGTAATCATTATCTTCTTAGATTTTTTCCTGAGATAGTTCCTGTGCCAAAAGAGGCACTCTCCTTACAAAGGTCTGCCTGCAGGGCTCACCCTGACTAGCGTTTAAGAGCTTAGCCTTCAGGAAGTTCCCCACCATTAACTATAACAGTGGCTCACTGTGCAGAAAGTGTTTATACCAGTAATATGACTCTGGCTCTAAACCTGCTTCTCTTCTGGAATCTGGAATTCATGTGTCAGTTAGGGGTACTTATGTGATTAGTCTTCAATTAAAACCCTGTGCACTGAGACCCTAGTGGACTTTATTCCTAGGTAAGACTTCATGTATCTTGTCTCAGGTCATGACTTAGGGAATTCAATATGCCTGAGGGACTCTAGTAGGAGAGGACCTTTGGAAACTTGTGTATGGGTTCCTCAGAAGTTGATCCTATATCTGCAAGTGGGACTATGCACAGAATCTTATGACTCACTCTGGCATGTATTCCTGAGAGCCTTTGATATCATCCTTACTTTCAAATGTTCTGCCTATTGGCAGTTTGACAAACATAGATAATGTGCCATAGACTTTTATTGGAAAATATGAGCATGATAGGTAGGCAGTAAGAGTATCACTTCAGAAAGCTTAGCCTCCTAAATCTAAAGAAGAGGAAGAGGAGAAAGGAGGAGACAGGCAGCAGTGGCAGCAACCACCAGCCCTGGGACCAGGCAGTAATGATATATGATGCTCTTTCTTCTCACTTACATTTTCTTACTACATCTTTTTATGTAGTAAGAAAAGAAAAGAAACTTTGACTGGAAAAGAAAACTTTTCCATTTAACAAAGTCACAGCTAAAGGACAGGAGGGTAAAGGTGCCGACTTGGAGCAACCAGATACTGTAGCCTATAAGAAATCGCCAGCTTCTGTGATTGCCTTGGATTGTCTGTGATTGACGTGTAGTTCTAGACCAAAAGTATTTCTGTTAGAGCATTAATTTTAATAGGAATAATCTAGAAATAGTAATACTGACATTTACATGCTGATTGTTGATAACCCATGATTATAGGTGAGGTATGTCACAAGTAATCTGTTCTATACAGTATTTTAAATTCTACAGTTTGAAGATGAAGAGGAGTTTTAGCCATCATTTAGATAGTGTTCTTCCACAGCAGTGTCATTAGTCCTATGGCACATGGAAAAGATACTGAGAGCATTGACACACAGGAATAAAGCAAAACCATGACAGAGAGTTTGTCTATGGGATATTTGTCTAAGAGTTTGTATCTAAGTAGTGTTTAATAAATAAATGTTTTTGATAGCCCTTCTGTATTAACATATACTCACATTTTGTATTTTATATAGCTTTCCAGTTAAGGAAAAGCCGCTGGATTGGTTTCTCCCTCCAGCTCCACTGATTTCAGAAATTCCAGATATTCAAGAGTTAGAGGAAGAAATTGAAAGTTATAAGCTATTAGGTAAATTGTCATGTTTCTTGTGAAGCCAAATTCATGCAGTTTATGTCAGCATAAACAATACAACATATTAAACTATTAATTTCTTTTTTAATAGCATAAAAGTCAAAGATTTGCATATGCCCATCAAATCTCAAGATCTAAACTTTCACCTTCTTTACAAACACCTACATTTACCTAGTGCATACCCACTACCACACACTTGTTTGTGCCCATTTACGTAGTACATTCTCACTGCCACACACTTGTTTGTTCACATTTACCTAGTGCATATTCACTACCACATACTTGTTTGTACACGTTTATGTAGTGCATTTTCACTACCACACATGTGCCTTATTCTTTACAATGGTAAAGTTCAGAAAGCCAAATCTCTGAAGTGTATTAAGTGAAAATAACAAGATTCAGAAGATTATATATAGTTTGGGATTATGTTAAGCATGGTCAGGCTAGTGATGTAGCAGAGCATGTGAGTAGCATACGGGAGGGTCTGCCATCCCCATGGTAGAAAACATTCTCCCAACTCAAGATGCTCAGTATATAGTTCGTGTAATATTTGAAACTTTAATGTTTTATTATGTCTCATACTTTGTGTTTGCATATTTCAGTTCTGTTACGGTTACTTAGTATGTCTGCATGTGGGGTGGGTAGGGCCACTGTGTTTCTGCATCAGAGAACAACTTGTAGCAATCAGTTCTCTTCTTTACCAAGTGGGTCCTGGGAATAGAACTGAGGTTTGCAGACTTGGTAACAAATATTTTTACCAGCTAAACCATGTCACTGGCCCTCTTTAGAAGCTTGTAATTGAAACTTTTTGTCATTTAGAAAATTCGTTTCCACCAAGAACATATAATAATTAATAATTAGTATATTTCTTTTCTCCTAGGAGAAGGAAAGATGCCAAGAATGTTAACATCAAACTTGAAGATCATTAATGAAGACACAAATTGTATTTCACCAACACAAAAATTCCATTTTCCTTATAACATACATGAACAGGATTACCTAAATTTAGGAGGATCAAGTAACAATGGCAGGTCACATATAGCTGGGAAGCTGATGTATGGTTCTTCTCAGAAGTATACAAATCATGTGAGCAATGAGAGTCCACCTGCAAAGAGTAGTCCTGGTGATGCAAAATTACATAATGCTGCAGAAGACAGAGAGGGTGCATCAGCAGTCCAAAAAAGGTAACTAATAAGTTAAATAATACTCAGTAATCTAGCTGGGCAATGGTGGTGCACGCTTGTAATCCCAGCACTCTGGGAGGCAGAGGCAGGTGGATTTCTAAGTTCGAGGCCAGCCTGGTGTACAGAGTGAGCTCCAGGACAGCCAGGGCTATACCGAGGAAACCCTGTCTCGAAAAAACCAAATCCAAAAAACAAATAAACAAAACCCCTCAGTAATCTAATCTAAATATTAGGTATACATTGAAAAGAAATATAATAGGAGGTAGATGAGAGGAACAGTAATACCGGTTTATATGGAATCAGATCTGGGATTCCACTCACAGGAACCATAGTTTCTTGCTCCTCAGGAGCTTAATTTTTTAATGTAAATGTAAATGTTAATTTTATTTCCTCAGATGAGGTGAGAGCCTTACCTAAGCCATGTGAATGTATGGCTTAGGCTGAGCCCAGAGCATTTCTGTCTTTCTTTTTTTTTTTTAAGATTTATTTATTTTATGTATATGAGTACACTGTTGCTGTGTTCAGACACACCAGAAAAGGGTGTCAGATCTCATCACAGATGGTTGTGAGCCACAATGTGGTTTCTGGGATATGAACTCAGGACCTTCGGAAAAACAGTCAGTGCTCTTAACTGCTGAACCATCTCTCGAGCCCCAGGAGCTTAAAACTTACTGTGAAGGCATGGATAGTGAATAACTAAAACTAACTCATTAAATGTTTTATAATGTGACAGTTATTTTAACAATTATTGGTAGAGTGAAAGTTCTCAAGCTTTTTTTATGAGTAACCTTAAATACTTAAAATTTACTGAGGAATCTCAGTTTTTGTTTAGGTGGATTATGACTATTAATACTTAGCCATATTGAAAGTTAAAGCTGAAAATTAAAATAAAACAATGCTAAACCCACTTCTAGTTAGCCTTAAGTATGTGTACACATGCATGCATACATACATTCAATCATATATACATACATACATACATGCATCCATATACGAGTGGTTTTATTTTGAGACAGGATCTCATGCAGGTCTAGGTAAAATGGAACTTACTGTGTAGACCAGCTTGAGTTCAAAAGTACAGAAATCTTGCCTTCACCTTCTCATTACTGGCCTTAAAGGCATATTCTGCCATGCTTGGTTCTAAATGATATATTTTTGGCTACACTCCAAAATGACCCTTTTCATAAATCAGAAGATGAATAGATAAATAGTAAAATGACAGGCCGGGGGCAGAAACTATGTATGTATATTCTTACATATTATTGTATGTTCTCACATGTGTTAGCTTCTTACTGCTGTTAACATACCTGAGAAAAACAACTTGAAAACAAACAAACAATCCTACCTTAGCAGGCCACACTCTTGGTTTTGGGAATTTCTATGCCTTAGTCTCCTGAGAGCTGGGATTATGTTAGGTTACATTTCTGATTGTTTTTAAAAAATTTTTCTTGTATTTTTTGAGATTATAATAATGTCATTTCCCCTTCCTTTCCTCCCTCTAAACCTTCCCATATAACCCTCCTGTGTGATGGTTTGTATATACTTCAGCCAGAAGTGGCACTCTTAGGATGTGAGGCCTTGCTGGAGTAGGTGTGTCACTGTGGGCGTGGGCCTTAATACCCTAGTCCTAGGTGCCCGGAAGTGAGTATTCTGCTAACAACCTTCAGATGAAGATGTAGAACTCTCAGCTCCTCTTGCACCATGCCTATCTAGATGCTGTGCTCTGGCCTTGATGATAATGGGCTGAACCTCTGAATATTGGATAACCAGTTGGTATGCTCTTGCCTGGGAAAACTATCCTCAGCATTCCTTGGTTGCCTGTAGTTCTTTGTATAGGAATGAGGCCTCTTGGGCTTCTTTACCCCCATATCCCTGTGAGCATGTGTTGTCATCCTTGTTCAGCTCATGCTTCAGCAGTCATATTGGTCTGACCTTCCTAGGAAACACAATCTTACAAGCTCCCTGATCCTCTGGCTCTCACAGTCTTTTCTCACCCCTGTTCCACAGCATTCTCTGAGACTTAGGTTTGGGAGTGTTTTATAGATTCAGACATGGGAACTAGACTCCACAACTCATGATTAGTTGCACCCTGCTGTAATGTCTCAGTCTGTTGCAAAGAGAAAGTTTCTTGATAAGGAGTGAGGACTGTACTGATCTGTGGGCATAAGGGTTGACAAATGTTCTGAATGATGTCAGGGCTTATGCTGGCTTAGGAAAGTGGCAGTTGTAGGTTCTCCTCTACGATCCATGACTTCACTAGCTCTGGGAAGTTGGTTAGGTTTCCTGTAACAGCATCATTTCTCTTCTGGTGAGTGGGTCTTACAACCAGCTAGAGAACCCAACAAGTCTGAGGCCACTACTGTACCCCTAGGTTCCCATGCCATGCTGGTCATTGCTGTGGTTCATAGGTGTCACAGCTGGGTAAGGCTGTTGGCCACCTCCCTCCTGTGGGAGTTTGCATGGCACCTTGTGGTAACTTGAAAGCTAGTTCTTAGGGAGGGAAACTTCAGGTCAGATCCGGTTTGTTACCTGTCTTTATTTACTTTACCTCCTCTAGTTCTTTGTCTAATTACTTGTTTTTCTCTGCCATTCAGTACTGCAGTAGCTTTTATCTTAATACATGCAGGATTGTCAGTATTTTTCTGTTTCCTTAAAGGATTGGAGTTGAGGAGATTGCTATTTAAGTTATTATTACTGTATTTTCATATCAAGGTTGTGCTTTGACTCCCTGTGCTATGTTATATGTAAATCATTAACTATAAAAAACAAAGAAATAAAAAATAAGCCTATCAGAGTAATAGCACATTTCTCAATAAAATTTTAAGTGAGAGGACATGAAATGACTCATTTCACTCTCTTAAAGTTACTAACTGCCTGTACAGACTACTATATCCAGAAAAACTGTCTGTCATAATTGATAGAGACTTCCTACAATGAAGACAAACTAAAAAGATCCATGCCACTAAGACAGCACTTTATAAGATACTTAATGGAATTCTCTAGATATAGAGAAACAAACACATCTATAAGGTTATAGGAAGAAAAACCACACAGGAACCATCATTAAGTAAATGAAGGATTGGAAATCACCAAACATCACAAATCAGCAAAATAAAAGGAATTACTGCATATCTTTCAATAATTAAATATTAATGTTATTAATTTCCTAATCAAAAGACAAATAGACTAGATAAAAAAGAAACAAAGGATCCAGAGGTGGGTGTAGTGGCGTGTGCCTTTAAGCCCAGCACCTGGGAGGTTGAGGCAGGTGGATCTCTGTAAGTTCAAGGCTAGTCTGGTCTGCATTGTGAGTTTCAGGACAGGTGGAGCTACATGGGATGACCCTATCTTGAAAAGCAAACATCATCATCATAACAGTAATAGTTGTGGTAGTAGTAGTCATAATATGGAAAGGAAAGAAAAGAGAAACTGCATTCATTTGGTGCCTTTAAGAAATGCACTATACTATCAAAGACAGGTACAATCTTGGGGTAAAAGGACAGAGAAAGGTATTCTAAACAAATGGAACTAAAAAGCAAAAAGGCACTGCCATTCTAAAACTAGACACAACAGATTTCAAGGCAAAATCAGGAGAGATAAAAAGACACTTCTTACCAATTGAGGAAGCAATATATCAAGAAGATATGATTCTAAGCATAAATTTTAAACATTGAACATCAGTGCTTCTAATTTCATAAAACATTACTGGATACAAAGAAACAGATTATCCCTAACAAAATAATAAGTGTGTGACTCTACTCTCACCAATAAATTTGTCCTTCTAACAAAATATGAACAAAGAATCATCTGAGTTAAATGCCATCAAAGATCAGAGACCTTACAAACCTCTTCAGAAAGTTCATGCAAACACTGCAGAATATACATTGTCAGCAGCCAGTGGAACAAATATATAAAAATTTAAATAAATTCTTATATTCTGTGTGATCACAATAGAATAATTACAAATCCACAGCAAGAGAAACTAAAGAACACACACAAATGTATGGAGACCTAACAACTCACAAAACAGCCCTGAGCCAAATGAAACACCCCTAAAGGCATGTGAAATGAAAGCACAGCACACTCAGGCCTGTGTGACACAGTGACAGTGGTCATGAGAGGGTGACAGCACAGCACACACAGACTGAGGGACAGAATGACAGTGGCCATGAAAGGGTGATAGCACAGCACACCCAGGCCTGTGTGACACAGTGACTGTGGCCGTGAGGGGGGATTTAGAGCTTCAGATGCAAACAAAACCAGAGATAGCCTGTAACCTCAGTACTCACAGGCAAAAGCAAAAGGATCACTAGGCATTCAAGGCCAGGTTAGGTTACACGGCATGTTCTAGGCTAACCAGGCTACATGGTGAGAATACTACATCTCAAAATTAACATGAAAACCAGATTTCAAGTAAACGATGAACCTTAGAGCCAAGGAAGAATCGGTTGACTGGGAACTATACATATGAATGCAGACATGTCAGCATCTTCTAGCACAAAAGGCATACTTGATAATACTATGCTTTCTCAATGATTATTTTTACTAGTTAGTAATACCCTTTACAAAAGGCACCTTTCTTATCCAGTCATGGCCAGGGATCTCTCCAGGGAAAAGACAGACAGACAGGCACACACACACACACACACACACACACACACACACACACAACTGTTAAAGACAAAATTCTGTTTTCATAACATAAATACCAAACTAAAGCTGAAAATGAAAAGAAATATTACACAGCTGAAGGCAAGACATGAAAATAGTAGGAAAAACTGTCCCTTAAAGTATCAGTTCTCAGCCTGTGGGTTAAAACCCCTTTATGGGGGGGTTTGAATGACCCTTTCACAGGGGTCACCTAAGACCATAGGAAAACATATTTACATCACAATTCACAACAGTAGCAAAATTACAGTTATGAAGTAATAACAAGAATAATTTTATAGTTGGGGTTCACCACAGCATGAGGATCTGTATTTCAGGATTACAGAATTAGGTAGGTTGAGGACCTTCTCTCCATGCAGTTTGTTTATAGACTTGCCAGTGAACTTGACTGCTTTCTAACTTGAAACTCAGAAAATGTTACTTTCTTTCCCTCCTCTTTCTAGTTCCTTTCTCACAACTGTGGAGATTACATGCATGGCTGTCTTTTCTCTCCCTAACTACAGTGAATCATCCTGAGATTGCCTTCTGTGCTCCTTTTGAATTCAGCTACAAGGCCAGGACCCTACAACAGGGACTCTGCATCCTATATCAACTTGATTAGAGAAACTGTTATGATTTATTTAGTGAGTCCCCTACCTCAGCACTTAGCTGACTTTCATCAGTTTGATTAGATATCTGTTGCTGTGAATAAATTACTTCAAAGCTTACTGGCTTAAAACAACGCTAAACTTTGTTAGTTTTAATGTTTTTTTTTTTTATTTTATGTTTAGGAACAAGTAAATTAGTAGCTTGAGACTGGGGTCTCCCATGAAAAAGCATAATTGGCCACAAACAGCCACAATCAAAGTCACATTGTATATAGTTACCTGATGTTTCCCAAAGATCTTGGTTCACTTTTGTCAACTACTCATTTTGTCTGTCAAGTTGGTGTTGACTGTTGACAGGAGCCTTCAGAGCCTCTCCACATGGGCCAGGGTTTTAAAATGTATTTCCATGGTGTGCTGACTAGCTCTCTATAGCATAATCTATCCAAGAATCCTTGTGGAAGGGAAAGAGTCTTCATGAACTAAGCCTCCACGAGTTACATACTAGAATGTATGTAGTGACACAGGTCAGTTCTGACTAGTGACTCCATTTGTAGATTATAAACATAGTCCTGTGACTAAGAGCAGACAAGGACCATTGGATACGTGGAGACAGGCTGCCACAAAAACTTAGATGAGTTTTAGGAAAATGATAAACAATAGTTATGAGTATTTCTAAGAGAATAATTTTATGCTACTTTTAAGGCAAATGTTAGAAGCAGAAAACATGATGGTTTATTTGTTTCAGATTATTTAGATTGTTTTAGATTATTTATTATGTGACAATGTACATGAATGTGACTATGGTAATAGAAGTTTAAACTTGAATTCTCGTATTAGCTCAATGAAACTTACCCAAACAAAAATAAGCAAAGAGAAATCATGGAAGTGTAGCAATAATAAGCAGAAACTTCAGTATTCTACAAACAAATTCAAAACCAATGATGCCTTTTCTGCTTCTGGAATTGGAAAAGACGTGTTCAAAGCACCGCTGTTTTCTGCTGCATCTCAGCCTCATGATATTCAAGGTGATTTCTTATTTATTTGCCTATTTGGATGCTTTTTATGAAAATACAAACTAATTTTCATTTCTTAGCATAAAAAATAATACAAAACAAAGTAAATATGTTCTCTTACCATGTGTAATTTATGGATTTCCTTATATGTTTTATTATTTTTTAGCTCTATCTTAACATTTTTAACTTACCTTTCAGTAAATGTTATGCAAATTTTATTGGAGCTGTTTTATGGAAATTGTTTAAAAATTCATATAATTATGTAGGTTTTTTGTTTTGTTTTGTTTTGTTTAGGCATAACCCCAAATGACTTAAGTTCTTTGAAGGCTGTCACAGAAATCCGTATCCTTTATTTTACAATAGCCACTTTACATTTATGAAATCATATATTTAAAGTATTTTTGTTTCATTGTACTCTTTTGTATTTACTTTGGGTAGCATTGAAAAAGATAAAAAAAAATAAGTCTTGGGTCATGTAAGATATACACTATGAACGTCAGAGCTATTCCAAGTGTGGTCTACAGGCTTTCCAGTTTATTTCAGGCTGTGATATTATAAACACAGAAATCAGATTTGTAGCCTTGGAAGAAGTTTGATATATTGACTTACATATAAATACAGATATAAATCAAATCAAGGAACTCTAAGCAAATGCAGCTTTTTGTGGATTTGAGGATATTTTACTACCTAATATTTTAGAAGGAACCTCATTTGAAGTTTATGAAAATCAAGTTTGTATACCTAGGCATTTCTAATGTGACTACTTGAATGTATTCAGAATATTCTTGTAGTAATACTCCTTTTATATTTGCAAAGAAGAAAATGAACTTCAGATTACTGAGTAGTGTCTTGGATATTTTTCTATTGTTGTGATAAAACACCATGACCCATGAAATTTACAAAAGAAAGCATTTACTTTGGCTTATGGTTTCAGAGTGTGAAGAGTCTGTCATGCAAGGGCAGAGTGGCAGCAAGCAGCAGCCATGTTGGCTGGAGCAGCTAGCTGAGAGCTCTCATTCTGATCTGCAAGTAGAAGGCAGAGAGCCTGAGATAGCAGCAGTCTTTTGAAACCTCAAAGCCTACCCCCACTGACATACCTTTTCCTCACTTCCTAATCCTTCCCAAATGGTTCCATAAACTGGGAAGCAATGTTAGAATCCAGTAAAAGCTGTGCTGGTGTGGTAGCCTGTAATGGAGCTAGAGAGTGAAGACAGAGTCACCATAGCAAGGTGACTAGCCAGAATAGCCTAAAACAGCAAGCTCCAGTTAAAACTGGATGAGAGCCTGCTTCCATATATGAAATAGAGAGCTAAGGGAAGACACCTGAGGTCAGCATCTGGGGTGCCACGTACAGACGCACACATTTGAATTTGCACTAGTAGAAGAGGAACATAAGAAATACTTGAGTAATAGGCAATTAACTATTGTCTAATAGACCTAAATGCCCCATCTCTAAAGACTAGCTTCTATATTACCAGAAAGTGCTACTCAAGCTTCCGAAGGAAGGAGGCTGCCAACCATTAGCCATGATGCCTGTGAACTGCATCAACAGCCAGTATGGTATGATAATCATAAGAGTGCAGTAAGTGGCATGTATACCTCGGAGCCACAACAACTCCCTAATTGGACTTACGATCCACTCATAAGAGAGAAACCATGCTGGTACTAGAAACATAACTAACAGCCCAGTACTAGTGAAATCATGGATCTTAGAGAAGGACCTACAACTACCACTTCACTAAGCCAGCAGAATCCCTGACAACATTCTAAACATGTGTCCTTTCACCTACAGATAAGTGTAGTTTTCACTCTTAACAAGGAAACATCTGTGTAATAGAGTCCATTACAGAAAACCACAACAAATCAAAATACAGATTGGTGGAGTTCAATCCCAATGGATACACTATAAATATTCCCACACCTAAGGCTCAAAAAACATTGTAAAAGAGGAGGCACAGACGTTAAGAACCAGAGGATCAGAGTGTTTACCATGAGAGTGTATCTCCTCCTAACATTGGAAACTATACGCATAAAGTTTGGGCAACATAACCATGAAACATGAATGATATCAATGAGCATGTCAGCATGCATGAGAAAAGTCCAGGAGGCCTCAGCCCTACAGAAAGAACTCTAGGTAACTAAAGAGAGCTGGGAGTAGGAGAGTTAGTCTTCTCCAGGGAAGAGCACTCCAAATGATTGTCCTGTGCCAAACAATCAGCCCTGAAAATACACATACAAGTATTATATGGACTGAGTAGGTTATATTTTAGAATATAATATGTATATTATATATAATTGTATATTATATGATGTAATGTGTATATTATATATCATACATTATATAATTACATGATATATACAATAATATATAACATATATAATATGAATATTATATTCCTAAATATATGCAGGTAAGAACAATAGAGAAAAAGAGGTCATGAATTTGGAAGGAGAGGAAGGAAGGGATAAATATAATTATATCTCAAAAATATAATTAAAAACATTGTCAACATTGTCTGTTTATCTGTATGATGGGGTGTTCTTTTTGTTGGAAGCATTTTGATAATTTAAAGCTATCCCTTGAAGATTTTTAAGGATCTTTCTTTCTTTCTTTCTTCCTTTCTTTCTTTCTTTCTTTCTTTCTTTCTTTCTTTCTTTCTTTCTTTCTTTCTTTCTTTTTTTTAATTTTCAGTTTCATTCTTTTTTTAATATAAATATTTTTTTATTCGATATAATTTATTTACATTTCAAATGATTTCCCCTTTTCTAGCCCCCCCACTCCCCGATAGTCCCTTCTCTTCCCCTGTCCTCCCTCCCACCCCTTCCCACTTCCCCGTTCTGGTTTTGCCGAATACTGTTTCACTGAGTCTTTCCAGAACCAGGGGCCACTCCTCCTTTCTTCTTGTATCTCATTTGATGTGTGGATTATGTTTTGGGTATTCCAGTTTTCTAGGTTAATAACCACTTATTAGTGAGTGCATACCATGATTCACCTTTTGAGTCTGGGTTACCTCACTTAGTATGATGTTCTCTAGCTCCATCCATTTGCCTAAGAATTTCATGAATTCATTGTTTCTAATGGCTGAATAGTACTCCATTGTGTAGATATACCACATTTTTTGCATCCACTCTTCTGTTGAGGGATACCTGGGTTCTTTCCAGCATCTGGCAATTATATATAGGGCTGCTATGAACATAGTAGAGCATGTATCCTTATTACATGGTGGGGAATCCTCTGGATATATGCCCAGGAGTGGTATAGCAGGATCTTCTGGAAGTGAGGTGCCCAGTTTTTGGAGGAACCGCCAGACTGATTTCCAGAGTGGTTGTACCAATTTGCAACCCCACCAGCAGTGGAGGAGTGTTCCTCTTTCTCCATACCCTCTCCAACACCTGCTGTCTCCTGAATTTTTAATCTTAGCCATTCTGACTGGTGTAAGATGAAATCTTAGGGTTGTTTTGATTTGCATTTCCCTAATGACTAATGAAGTTGAGCATTTTTTAAGATGCTTCTCCGCCATCCGATGTTCTTCAGGTGAGAATTCTTTGTTTAACTCTGTACCCCATTTTTTAATAGGGTTGTTCGGTTTTCTGGAGTCTAACTTCTTGAGTTCTTTATCTATATTGGATATTAGCCCTCTATCTGATGTAGGGTTGGTGAAGATCTTTTCCCAATTTGTTGGTTGCCGATCTGTCCTCTTGATGGTGTCCTTTGCCTTACAGAAACTCTGTAACCTTATGAGGTCCCATTTGTCAATTCTTGCTCTTAGAGCTTACGCTATTGGTGTTCTGTTCAGAAACTTTCTCCCTGTACCGATGTCCTCAAGGGTCTTCCCCAGTTTCTTTTCTATTAGCTTCAGAGTGTCTGGCTTTATGTGGAGGTCCTTGATCCATTTGGATTTGAGCTTAGTACAAGGAGACAAGGATGGATCAATTCGCATTCTTCTGCATGCTGACCTCCAGTTGAACCAGCACCATTTGTTGAAAAGGCTATCTTTTTTCCATTGGATGTTTTCAGCCTCTTTGTCGAGGATCAAGTGGCCATAGGTGTGTGGGTTCATTTCTGGATCTTCAATCCTGTTCCATTGATCCTCCTGCCTGTCACTGTACCAATACCATGCAGTTTTTAACACTATTGCTCTGTAGTATTGCTTGAGGTCAGGGATACTGATTCCCCCAGATTTTCTTTTGTTGCTGAGAATAGTTTTAGCTATCCTGGGTTTTTTGTTGTTCCAGATGAATTTGATAATTGCTCTTTCTAACTCTGTGAAGAACTGAGTTGGGATTTTGATGGGTATTGCATTGAATCTGTATAGTGCTTTAGGCAAAATGGCCATTTTAACTATATTGATTCTACCGATCCATGAGCATGGGCGGTTTTCCCATTTTTTGAGGTCTTCTTCCATTTCCTTCTTCAGAGTCTTGAAGTTCTTGTCATACAGATCTTTCACATGTTTGGTAAGAGTCACCCCAAGATACTTTATACTGTTTGTGGCTATTGTGAAGGGGGTCATTTCCCTAATTTCTTTCTCAGCCTGCTTATCCTTTGAGTATAGGAAGGCCACTGATTTGCTGGAGTTGATTTTATAACCTGCCACTTTGCTGAAGTTGTTTATCAGCTGTAGGAGCTCTCTAGTGGAGTTCTTTGGGTCACTTAGGTAGACGATCATGTCGTCTGCAAATAATGATAGTTTGACTTCTTCCTTTCCAATTTGTATCCCTTTGACCTCCTTATGTTGTCGAATTGCCCGAGCTAGTACCTCAAGTACAATATTGAAAAGATAAGGAGAAAGGGGGCAGCCTTGTCTGGTCCCTGATTTCAGTGGGATTGCTTCAAGTTTCTCTCCATTTAGTTTGATGCTGGCTACCGGTTTGCTGTATATTGCTTTTACTATGTTTAGGTATGGGCCTTGAATTCCTGTTCTCTCCAAGACTTTAAGCATGAAGGGATGCTGAATTTTGTCAAATGATTTTTCAGCATCCAATGAAATGACCATGTGGTTTTGTTCTTTGAGTTTGTTTATGTAGTGGATTGTATTGATGGATTTCCGTATATTGAACCAACCCTGCATTCCCGGGATAAAGCCTACTTGATCATGGTGGATGATCGTTTTGATGTGTTCTTGGATATGGTTGGCAAGAATTTTATTGAGTATTTTTGCATCTATGTTCATAAGGGAAATTGGTCTGAAGTTCTCTTTCTTTGTTGGATCTTTTTGTGGCTTTGGTATCAGCGTAATTGTGGCTTTGTAGAAGGAATTGGGTAGTGTTCCTTCTGTTTCTATTTTGTGGAATAGTTTGAAGAGTATTGGTGTTAACTCTTCTTTGAAGGTCTGGTAGAATTCTGCACTGAAGCCATCTGGTCCTGTGCTTTTTTTGGTTGGAAGACTTTCTATGACTCCTTCTATTTCTTTAGGCATTATGGGACTGTTTAGATGGTCTAGTTGGTCCTGATTTAATTTTGGTATTTGGTATCTGTTAAGGAAATTGTCCATTTCCTCCAGATTCTCCAGTTGTGTTGAGTACAGGCTCTTGTAGTAGGATCTGATGATTTTTTGGATTTCCTCAGTTTCCGTTGTTATATCTCCCTTTTCATTTCTAAGTTTGTTAATTTGGATACTTTCTCTGTGCCCTTTGGTCAGTCTGGCTAAGGGTTTATCTATCTTGTTGATTTTCTCAAAGAACCAGCTCCTGGTTTTGTTGATTTTTTGTATGGTTCTCTTTGTTTCTACTTGATTGATTTCGGCCCTGAGTTTGATGATTTCCTGCCTTCTACTCCTCCTGGGCGAAATAGCTTCTTTTTGTTCTAGGGCTTTCAGGTGTGTCATTAAGCTGGTAATGTATGCTCTCTCCATTTTCTTTTTGGAGGCACTCAGGGCTATGAGTTTTCCTCTTAGCACTGCTTTCATTGTGTCCCATAGATTTGGGTATGTTGTGTTTTCATTTTCATTATGTTCTAAAAAGTCTTTAATTTCTTTCTTTATTTCTTCCTTGACCAAGGTATCATTGAGTAGAGTATTGTTCAGTTTCCACGTGTATGTGGGTTTTCTGTTGTTTCTGTTGCTATTGAAGACCACTTCTACTCCATAGTGATCAGATAGGAGGCATGGGATTAGTTCTATCTTCTTATATTTGTTGAGGTCTGTCTTGTGACCAATTATATGGTCGATTTTGGAGAAGGTACCATGAGGTGCTGAGAAAAAGGTATATTCTTTTGTTTTAGGTAAAGTTTCTTTTACGAAAGAGGGTGCCCTTGCATTTGGGGCATAGATGTTCAGGATTGACAGTTCTTCTTGTTGTATTTTTCCTTTGACCAGCAAGAAGTGTCCCTCAGGGTCCCTTTTGATGACTTTGGGTTGAAAGTCAATTTTATCTGATATTAAAATGGCTACTCCAGCTTGTTTCCTGAGACCATTTGCTTGTAAAATTGTCTTCCAGCCTTTTACTCTAAGGTAGTGTTTGTCTTTGACCCTGAGGTGTGTTTCCTGTAAGCAGCAAAATGTAGGGTCCTGTTTATGTATCCAGTCAGTTAGTCTGTGCCTTTTTATTGGGGCATTAAGTCCATTGATGTTAAGAGATATTAAGGAATAGTGATTGTTACTTCCTATCATTTTTGACATTATTTTTTAAATTTGAATGCTTATCTTCTTTTGGGTTTGATGAAAGGTTACTATCTTGCTTTTTCCAGGGTGAAGTTTCCCTCCTTGTATTGGTGTTGTCCTCCTATTATCCTTTTTAGGGCCGGGTTTGTGGCTAGATATTGGGTAAACTTGGTTTTGTCATGAAATATCTTAGTTTCTCCATCTATGGTGATTGAGAGTTTTGCTGGATATAGTAGTTTTGGTTGGCATTTGTGTTCTCTTAGAGTCTGCATGAGATCTGCCCAGGACCTTCTAGCCTTCATAGTCTCAGGTGAAAAGTCTGCTGTGATTCTGATAGGTCTTCCTTTATATGTTACTTGGCCTTTTTCTCTTACTGCCTTTAGTATTCTTTCTTTGTTTAGAACATTTGGTGTTTTGATTATTATGTGACGGGAGGTATTTCTGTTCTGGTCCAGTCTGTTTGGAGTTCTGTAGGCTTCTTGTATATTCATGGGCATCTCTCTCTTTAGGTTAGGGAAGTTTTCTTCCATAATTTTATTGAAGATATTTGCTGGCCCTTTAAGTTGTAAATCTTCACTCTCATCTATGCCTATAATCCTTAGGTTTGGTCTTCTCATTGTGTCCTGGATTTCCTGGATATTTTGGGTTACAAGCTTTTTGCATTTTGCATTTTCTTTAACTGTTGAGTCCATGGTTTCTATGGAATCTTCAGCATCTGAGATTCTTTCTTCTATCTCTTGTATTCTGTTGTTGATATTTGCATCTCTGTCCCCTGATTTCTTCCCAAGGCTTTCTATCTCCAAAGTTGTCTCCCTTTGAGTTTTCTTAGTTGTTTCTACTTCTGATTTTAGATCCTGGATGGTTTTGCTTAGCTCCTTCACTTGCATGTTTGTGTTTTCCTGGAATTCTTTAAGAGATTTTTGTGTTTCCTTTTTCATGACCTCAGCCTGTTGACCAAAGTTCTCCTGTAGAAATCTGCCTGCCTCTGCCTCCCAAGTGCTGGGATTAAAGGCATGTGCCACCACCACCCGGCTCGGTTTATTTTTTTAACGATTTAATATATTGTCAAATTCACTGATCTTCTGTAGTTGATTATTTAAAAGTATGTGTTCAGAGTAAAAGAAGAGTTTGTGGATTGCTTGGACACATGTATGTAACCAAGGACTTTTCTACTGGTGCTCCAGTTCCACAATAATGGCTTTGAGACTTAATTATATGTGAATAAATGCCTAGGTTATAAGCTTGGGCTTGTTCCTAACTAGTTTGTAACTATATAATCCATTTATTCTATTTTATGTGTGCCACATGGTTGGCTACCTCTCCTCAGTTTCATAGATCTGTCTCCTCTGGGCAAATCTCTAGCATATTACTATTTCCAGAGTTCTCCCCCCTCCTCTCTCTCTCTCTGCTGGACCTTCTATTTCCTGTCTTTTGCTAATAGGCCATCAGTTTTTTATTGACAGGTGATGCTTCCACACAATATACAATATATAAAAGATACTCTCTACATCTTCACTGTTTAGTTCAATAAAAGGCTCTTTCTCTAACATCAATAAACTATATACAATAAAAACAATTATGGAAGCTATCAGGTAAGAATTACATTCACAATGTCTAGTACATATACACTTGGCAGCTTTGAAGAAAGTACTCCGTGTGGCATGTGGCCATAGAATAGACTAAACAGGTTATATAAGTTACAAGCTAGTCAGGGAACAAGCCCAAGCTTATGGCCTAGGCGTTTATTCATAAATAGTTAAGTCTCAGAGTAGATATTTTTGAGGAACTTAGGCAGAGGTAGAAAAGAGTGTGCTTACAAATGGGGCCCATGCTATTAGGCATGTAATCTAAATTTAGCTGAAAAATCCAGACTTAAAACAAAAAACAATGAGGTATTAGAAAAGCCCTGGGTGAAAGGCATAAACCAATATCTCCTAGACCAGGCAGGAGGCTAAATCCCTTTAAGAGAGAGCTAGTAGAAACTTGGAATACCCAAGAAATAATCCACATATTAAATGATGTCCAAAAAGAACAGAGGAGTGGCCCCTGGTTCTGGAAAGACTCAATGCAACAGTATAGAGGAATACCAGAACAGGGAAGTGTGAAGGAGTTGATGGAGGAACAGGGGGAGGGAAAAGGGTTTATGGGACTTGTGGGGAGTGGGGACCCAGAAAATGGGAAATCATTTGAAATGTAATAAAGAATACATCTAATAAAAGAGAGAGAGAGAGAGAGAGAGAGAGAGAGAGAGAGAGAGAGAGAGAGAGAGAGAGAGAGAAAGCGCTAGTAAGAACCAGAGCCTCAACACAGGCCAGCAGACAGAAAGACTTCCCAGACCTGGGCCTGATAGATTCATCTCCCAGCAGGCGCCCACGGGCGTAAGCTCAGTTTTCACAGAAGGACAAACAGTAGCTCCAGTCCAAAAACTGGCAAGGGCAGCCTGCTAGCCTGAGCTGAGGGGGCCAGAGCTAGCCACCATACACACGTGCTGGCCCAAGGAGCCGGCTGATGCACAGCAGCCTGGAAGAACACCTGCCTCCTCAGAGTCTGGGCAAATCTCTCACATATCACTATTTCCCAGAGTTCCTCTCTGCCAGAATTCCTACCTTCTATTTCCTGCCTTTTGTTAATAGGCCATCAGTTTTTTATTGACAGGTGATGCTTCCAAACAGTACACAAGAGATTCTCTTGACACATGTTTGCAAATTCTTTCTTAGTATTTGACTCTAATTAGATCTTCAGGACAACACCAACTCTTGTCAGACCTTTCTGGCTGCAGAGCTGCAGTCTGCAGAATGTGCCAACATCCTCCTGGATAACAGATAAGTGCAGCACACTGCTCAAAGTGTGTGGAACAAAAGAAAAAATTGGTTTTGAGTATTCACAGTGATAATAGACGATGCATCTACTGGCTGAGGTTTATTGTGCACTGGGAGACTGAATCCATGTCTACTCTGTATCAAAGATTCATTTTTGTGAATATAAATTGATGTAGAACTATCCGATGAGAGAAAAGCCAGCATGAAAGGCCTCTCCTATGCTTGTTATAAATAAATATTTTATATGGAAAACATTCTTTAAGGGAAACTGTTATTCTTTCAAAAGCTGATTGACTGACAAACTCTACATTTTATTTTTATTTTGTCACACATATATTTTCATATACGTGTTTCAAATATATCTTTAAAGTTTTTATTTTCATTTGCATGTATATGTGTGCCTACTTGTCTTTATATATTATGATAATATTATGACATGCTGAACGTAAAATGAAGTAATAATTTAGAAACTAACTATATGGTTTAATAAGTGCAAACCTATTAGGCACTGTTGTGAGCTTGTGGAAAATCCCATTAAGAAACGGGTGAATCCTTGTCCTTGAGTTACAGTTCTTGCAATGAAAGGTAGGGGTGAGTTAGATCTGAATGACTGAATAAGAAAATGTAAAGGAGAATGAAATCGGGACTGGAATTGAAGGCTCAAGATATTGAATTTAATAAAATAAGCAGAGAAGGCCTTAATATGGTGAGACATAAGCAATTAGGTGAAAGAGAAGGAAATGCAAGAGAAGAATGAAGCATAAAGGCTGAGGAAGATGTCATGGCAGGTACATGGCGATGTTTCTGAACAGTAGAGCCCATTATAACCAGAGGAGAGGAGTATGGGGTTAAAGGTCAGAGGGGGATCTGAAATCAGCAGCAAAGGCTCACAGCAGATTAAAGGGAAAGAGTTGGGAAATAGAATGTAGGGCCTTGTAGCCATTTTCTTGGAGGGAAAGGGGGAAATTTAGACAGAGAAGTCATATAGATCTGATGTAAAAGTTTTAAAACCATTACAACAACTCTTGAGTACTTAAATACCTTATAAAATAGTTGTTAGACCACTGTGCTTTCAAATATATTTTTTAATTTTGAATGTACTTTTATTTGTATGTGTGTGCCTGTATATGTACTACCAGCATGCAGGAATTCAAGGTCACTGGAACTAGATCACAAGTGTTTGTGAGCTGCCTGCTGTTGGTGTTAGGATAGAATTTGGATTCTCTGTAAGAAAACAACTGCTCTTAACTACTAAACCATCTTTGCACCCTCTAATAAGCGCTAAAGGCCTCAGTGATAGAAACTCATTTTTTTGTATATTTCTATATCTAGTAATACATTTTGCATATAGTGGTAATAAATGTAGGTGATCAACTGCAATTTCATAAGAAGACCTGCCATTAAAAATCCCTGAGGCTGGCAGCAGAGTCTCACCTTAGAGCAGTGGCTTGCAGCCTTCTTAATGCTGGGCCCTTTAATACAGTTCCTTCTGTTGTAGAGACTCCCAACCATAAAACTGTTTTGTTGCCACTTCATATCTGCAATTTTGCTTCTGTTATGAATCATAATTTAAGTATCTGTGTTTTCTGAGAACCACTGCTGTACAGAATGGGATAATTAGTTACTCCTTATAGCTTATTACTAACTTTGAACTTTCTAACAGAGAAGGGTGATCCAAGTTCATCTTATTAAGCAAATATGCATAATGAAGGGATTCAAGATTAACTAACCAGAAATATGCCTCCACTAATGAAATGCAGCCAAAATCAGCAACTAATAAGTGAAAATTTGAGCATTAAAATATAAGAATTGAGTCTTAGTCAAGACAAGAAAAGAACAAACTAAAAATAGTTTTGATCTGCCTGTCTTCATATATTCAGATCTTCATTCTATTTAACTCTCAAGTTACTTCTTTATGTAATCTTTTGTTTTCCCACAGGGATTTTACAAGTTATTTTTAGAATAACAAATGTGGAAGCAGAGTAGAATATTTTCCATTTTTTATTTTAAAAAAGTCTTATTTGTATGAGTGCTTTGCCTGCATGTTGTACCTGATGTATACCTTGTGCTTGAAGAGGTCAGGACAGGGTATTGGATCCTGTGTAACTTGAACCACCATGTCCGTACTGGGAATCAAACCCAGGTTCTCTGCAAGAACAAATGCACTTAACTGCCTAGCCATCTCTCCAGTTCCCATCCAGTAATTCTTAAGATGATTAATTAATAAGATGCCATATTTTTAAATACTGTGAGCATCAATAGCACCAAAACTGAATTTTTTAATTAAAAGTATTTTAAAATTATGAAATATTTAACTCCTTAATGTTATTCTAAGCGGCAAAATTTAGAAGTATATTCAAAGAATTCCCTTACTTCAACTATATACAATCCAAAGCCTTTGATGATGTAAGTATCTTACACTTGTTTAATTATCTTTCTCTTCTCACTAGCTGTGGTGTTATATGCCTTAAGAGATTAGAAAATACTTGTTAAGTGAGTGCGTATGAATCATATAGGGGCGTTGGATTGTATTTATTGAATTTATAAGAATTAAATTGAAGGGTAAAGGATGACTTTGTCTTAGGTGCAGCATATCTTTTTGACAAAATAGTACGGTATGAGAAAATGTGCTGTTCTTGAGGTTGAGACATCTTGAGCAGGACTACACTTAGGAATCATAGAGGTTAACATGCTTGAAGCAATTCCCAATCTCCTTAAAGCACATTTTCTAGAAAATTGAGAATGTATAAAAAAATCCTATATATTAATAATTGGTTCAATTTTATCTCAGCTTCTTTACACAGACAGAAATTTTGTGATTTGTGCTCCTACTGGTTCTGGGAAAACTGCAGTGTTTGAGCTAGCAATAACAAGATTGTTAATGGAAGTACCATTGCCATGGCTGAACATGAAAATTGTTTACAGTAAGTATATATTGTAAAAATTACAATTAGTTATAATCAAAGACTGAAGTAGAAGCAAAGTTAATTCAGGGCATAGACATTATTATTTGGTAGCTCATACATTAAAAACATCAATTTATTTAGTTGTGGTGCTGTGACTAACCCTGTAGACAGTACTTTACCACTGAGCACGACTAGCAGACAAGCTCTCCCCACACCTTTGTTATTTTCATTGTGTATGTGGTGCTAGACGTTGAACTCCGTAAGAGCTTTACCACTGAGCTGTAATTCTAGCCCTCAGTACACTTTAGTAAACACATGCCACAATTGGTTTCATCTCTTACATTAAATTTGAAACATTTTTCTAGAATTGTACATAAAATAATATTTGAATTGAGGATTTGAACTTTATATTTATTAAAAGAGGATAGTCAAAATAAACAAATAACCATATATTTTATAATTTTAGAAATTTAGATAGAAATATCTATTCTCCTTTTTCAGGTGTATATTTTGTAAATGTCCCCAAAATAGTATATGCATACATACAATTTGAAGAAATAACTAATCACAAAAGGCTTTTCATGAAAAGCAATAATCACTTGCTCCATCTCACCGTTTTAGATTGCCTGAGCAATCACTTGTTTCAACTTTTAGTTGTTCTTGGTAATTACTTTGATAGATTACTAGGTTTGTATTGTTAGTTTTTACTTCATCAATATTACACAGCAATGTAATATTTGCTTACTTTTATTAACTAGACTTTACAAAAACATTTTAAAATTACACTGGTGATCAAAATAAATATATTATTTTAGTGGCACCAATAAAAGCCCTTTGTAGTCAGCGGTTTGATGACTGGAAAGAAAAATTTGGACCAATAGGCTTGACTTGTAAAGAACTTACTGGTGATACAGTTATGGATGACCTGTTTGAGATTCAGCATGCAAATATAATTATGACAACTCCAGTAAGTATTATTTATGTTTCATTATTTACTTTAAAATATGTATCTTTATTCAGAAAAATTATTAAAAGGAAATACAAAGCCCAAGCATGTATTTTCAATGTAAACAAAACCATAGAAGTACTAGTATTCAGGAAATGGAGAGAATATCCATAAATAAAAAGATGGATGAGAAATGGTGATATATGTGAACAACAAGTTAAGACAGATGACAAATTTGTAATTGTAGGTAATTTATAGTCATATTTATCCCTTATATTCATTTGTCCAAGTATGTATTATAGGAGTATTGATAGGTATTATAGGAATATTGATAGGGCTTAACAAGGCATAATCAGCAGCCTAGAGAGATAGCTCAGTGTATAAGAGTAATGCTGCTCTTCCAGAGGACTTGAGTTTGATTCCCAGCACTGACATGGTGGCTCACACCATCTGTAACTCCTGTCTCAGGATGTTTGATGTTCTTTTCTGGTCTTCACAGTCATGCATGCATGCATATGTGGCATAGACGTGTTCAAGCAGAGTATTCACACAGGTAAAATATGAAAAGATTGTGACTTGTGGTTAAATAAATACATATATGATTAAATAATTTTCAAAGACTGAAGACCTGGTGCTTTAAGACTCTTAAAATCATCCAAGTAACTTGTAATCCTCATCTCTTTGGGGAGATCTTAAAGACTCAACCAAAACATTGCCCTTTGTTTGTAATGTCTGATAAAATTTATCAGTGTCTTAATAAATACTTTAAATACTTGTGGTTTCTTGTTAGATTAAACTATTTGTATTCTTTTCTGTAGGAGAAGTGGGACAGTATGACTAGGAAGTGGAGAGACAACTCTTTCATCCAACTGGTTCGACTGTTTCTCATTGATGAGGTAGTAAACATGTTCACTTTCTGAGATAAACATAGATGATATTTGAATAGGATAGAAAGAAAAGACATTTAAGTAAAATAATGTATTTAGTCCCTCAAAATGTAAAATGCTTATTTTTCAAGGAAAAGTATTAATATTATTGTATCTTTTATTTGATTAAATAAATTTTTAGTTTTATACTTAACAAGTCTATCTTGATTTCTTGCTTAGGTGCATGTTATTAAAGATGAAAACCGTGGTCCAACTCTTGAAGTTGTAGTTAGCAGAATGAAAACTGTACAGTCTTTATCTAGGGCCTTAGAAAATGCTAGCCCAGTTCCAGTGAGGTTTGTGGCTGTATCTGCAACAATTCCCAACGTTGAAGATGTAAGTCAGAATCTTCACCTGCTTCGCTTTTTATTATTTGTGGGATATTTAGTCAATTTGATCTCAGAGAAGATGATATTTTCTGTTGGTCACTTAATAAGTTTAGTAGGAAAATGTATGTAGAAAATTAATGCCAGATTTCATTGATATAATAAAGTTACAGCCATAAAATTTGATAAAATTTAATAAAATATTTCTAGTACAAATATGTTACTTGCTTTTATCTAAAATTCATGATTTTACCTACATCAGGCACCTGATATCTTGGCTAGTAATGTGTCATGTATGATTTGACAGAATAGGATATGCCCAACTTTTGTGAGAACAGACAGGAAAGAGAGGCTATAGAAGCGCACACAGAGAGAGAAAGGCAGTTTTTACTGGGAGTATTTTACAGAGACAGGTTGCAGAGACTAGACACAGGAAAAGACAGATCGAGTCAGAGAATGAAAAGGAACCAGAAGATTAGAACAGATTGCCAGAGTTATTTTGAGGCCAAGCAGAGTAAATCAGACATGCTGAGAGAAACAGACTGAATCAGTCAGGTTGGAAAGGAGCTTGAGCCAGAACAGCTGAGTTGACCACCCAGCCAGAGTTCAGAAAGAACTAGAAAGGGTGAGCTGATTCAGCAGCAAGTCTCAGAGGCTGAAAACATTCTAGGCCTAGATTAGATTGTATGGAGGGTAGAAGCTTCCAGGACTAGACCCCGGTTAGCAGACAGAGCTAGTAAGTCACGGAGAGGACAATTACAACAGGAGAATAAAAGATAATAATTGTTTGCACTATTATACTTTCTTTTTTTTTCAGAGCTGAGGACTGAAACTTGCTAGGCAAGTGCTCTACCACTGAGCTAAATCCCCAACCCCACTATTAAACTTTTTTTAAATAATATATGACTTTTTATTTAATTCCTAAGCAAACTTTTCATTTTAGTATATGTATATTATATGTTTTGCATGCATGTATGTTTGTACATGCTTGGTACTCTTGGAGGTCAGTAGATAGATGCTTGTGAGTTGCCATGTGGGTGCTAGGCATTGAACCTAGGTTCTCTAGAAGAGCAGCTGGTGCTCTTAACCTGTGAGCCATCTCTCCAGGCTCTTAAGCAAACTTCTTATAAGCTAGTGTATAGTCTTATGTTTTCTCACTCCTATTTACTTCCCAGCCTATTATGGTTTTGGTAATACTTAGAAATTACTTTTGTAAATAGATGCTATATTGTCTCTTCCAATGGCAATTTTGTTTTTATTTTTAAATTTCTTATTCTTAAAACTGCAACTGTTTTTTTTCATGTTCAAAAACAATATAGAATTTTTTTTAAATGGGTAGATAGGGTATAGAGGGCACACAGACAAGCACTGGAGAAACCAGAAAAAGTCAAGCACATGGATTACCTTTTCAAAGGAATGAGGTGCTTAGGTGTTTTTCTTGAAATGCTGGGGAAGAATGTACTTTGAAGCCTGGGAATTCTTAACTATCAGTAGAGTCAGGCTCCACTCATATCCCCCAGAATTTATGTTTTGCTTTCCTAGACCCTTTCCACCTAAATCTTGAGAATTGGTTCTAGGCCATGAAAACCCATCCTTCTGAGTGATGTCACATGTGCTTTACAAAAGCCTCAGTGACTTCTGTGTTATCATAGGCCAGGCCAATCCTGACACCCACAGCCATTATGTTTACCTAGGTTATTCTCCCTAGACCCTAAATCTTGGGCACTGTTTTCTGAGTCAACAGTACCCATCTTTGTGAAAGAAACCTTTGTGAAGAATTTCAGTGTAAACATGTCTTAAATTTGCTGTTTGCTGGGACCCTTCAGGAGTCTGTGCTGGCAGTGATCCCCTGCTGTAACTCCAGGTCCAAGGGATCTGATGAACTCTTCTGGCCCCCACACATATTTGTTCTTTGATTAGAAGACCAACATAAGACAGTCATTGCTTTGCTACGGTGTTGCTAATGTTTAGGAACATTTAAAGGTTTCGGTCATTTTCAGGAGTATATCTGAACAGTAACCAGGACTTAAGATACTACAGAAACTTTGATTTTTATGAACAAAATGATTTTAATTCTAGTTTGGTCTCTTATGAGGGAATGTAAAACAAAATACTAATGGCTAGTCAGAAAAGGACTTACAGTCCTGAAACACTGATATTGGTAGCGTTTATTAATATAATGTTAGTGAAATATGTAATGTTGAAAAAAGATGATTTGATTAAATACTTTCAGACCTTGACTTTAAAGTGACCTAAAATTGTGTTATTTTAGCAATAGAACTATGCTAGAACAAAAATGTAATGTACATGCTTCTGTTTTTCTCAGATCGCAGAATGGCTTTCAGATGGTGAGAGACCTGCTGTATGTCTGAAAATGGATGAGAGCCATAGACCTGTGAAACTTGAAAAAGTGGTCCTGGGTTTTCCCTGTAGTAGTAACCAGACTGAATTTAAGTTTGATTTAGCTCTCAACTACAAAGTGTACAGTGTTATTCGAACATACTCTGATCAGAAGCCCACACTTGTGGTATGGATTCTTAGCTGCTGGTTTGGGGAGTGATGTTCAGTTTTTACCTGATTGATATATAATTCTCTGATGTATTTTCAGTTTTGTGCAACAAGGAAAGGTGTGCAGCAGGCTGCTTCTGTTCTTGTGAAGGATGCTAAACTTATCATCACCGTGGAGCAGAAACTACGGTGTGTGTGTAAGGGGGGGACTTTGGGCATGGCTTAGGTGAAATGAGAGTGTGGCACATCCCTTAACCTTATCTTCAAGCCTGGCTTGCTTGCTTGCTTGCTTGCTTGCTTGCTTGCTTCCTTCCTTCCTTCCTTCCTTCCTTCCTTCCTTCCTTCCTTCCTTCCTTCCTTCCTTCCTTTCTTTCTTTTTTTGGATTTGTTTTTTTCGAGACAGGGTTTCTCTGTATAGCCCTGCCTGTCCTGGAACTCATTCTGTAGACCAGGCTGGCCTCGAACTCAGAAATTCGCCTTCGTCTGCCTCACAGAGTGCTGGGATTACAGGCGTGCGCCACCACTGCCCTGCTCAAGCCTAGGTTTCTTATGTGTACAATAAAAATAATAGTGACTTTACAGAGTGAGAAAATGCAAAGGTGGAATTAAAAATAAAAGTGTAGGTATAGGGGAAAGAGAACTCAGATAGTTGTAAATAACTCAGAGCTTCTGCTTGCTGGGAGTGAACACAGTGGTCAAATTGTGCTGTTACTTTAGTCAGAAAAAGAAGTGACACCAAGTATGTCTCCTTGCTCACAGACTACTGATGAAGGCAGTTTGGAAGATGTGTGGAATTCTTTGTGCTATAGGAGGTTTATTTGCATAGGCTCTGTCTTCTCAGGCAAATACTTACTACTGTGTTTTAAGCTGAACTTATCCCTGAGAGATTGATATATACAGTCTGTGGGCTCCCTTAGAGCCAGGACACATACCAGCGCACCCCCAACCCTCTACCACCCCTTGCTGCACATAGTGCAGTTGTTTGTTTCATACGATCATTTTCTTGAACAGAAGCATGTGCAATGCAGTGCTTTATTTCCTCTTCCCATTTCCTCCTCTTACCTCATTACTCTAGGAAAGTTTCTTCTTCATTCTTCCTGTCCCGCCCCCATGGATATATTTATTGATAACATGCACAAGAGGCTACAGTACTTCTTGTCTCCAGTAACATCCCTCAGATGAACCAATTACATATGCAAATATTAATGTTTATATATAAAACAAAGAAAAAGCCCTGAAATTATATATATACATAAACAATATAAATGAACTCAGCAAGTTGTATTTATATTATTGCCCAATTATGATTGTTTATATGTAAAACAAAGAAAAAGTGGGTAGACATGGGAAGAGTTCAAAAGAGAAAACATGAGAAGGTCTGGAGGGAGAAAAAGGAAAGAAGAAATTATACAATTATATTTTAATTAAAATATATTTAAAGAAACTAAGTTTATTTGCAAAGAATATAAATAAATAAATTTACATTTAGCATCATCTACATTCATACATCTTAGGATAAATACTTTTTTTAAATCCTTATCTGTCTCAGGGTTTCTATTCTTGCACAAACACATAACCAGGAAGGAAGCTGGGGAGGAAAGGGTTTATTCAGCTTACACTTCCACATAGCTGTTCATCACCAAAGGAAGTCAGGACTGGAACTCAAGCAGGTCAGGAAGCAGGAGCTGATGCAGAGGCTGTGGAGGGATGTTCCTTACTGGCTTGCTTCCCCTGGCTTGCTCAGCCTGCTCTCTTATAGAACCCAAAAATACCAGCTCAGGAATGGTACCACCCATGAGGGGCCCTTCCCCTTGATCACTTATTGAGAAAATGCCTCACAGTTGGATCTCATGGAGGCATTTCCTCACCTGAAGCTCCTTTCTCTGTGATAACTCCAGCCTGTGTCAAGTTGACACACAAAACCAGTCAGTACATTATCTCTTTATAATTTCAATTATTTTTCAGCAATGAAATGCCAGCATTTGAAGGACTGTAACATTAAAGACAGATTTAAATTATAGCACTCCACATTTACCACCTCTGTGCCATCAGGCATGTTGTTTCTCTCAGCTTCAACTTCTGTTACTTTCTTTTTTCTTTCTTTTTTGCATTAATTTCTTTTCAGCACTATAGATGAGACCCAGGGCCTTATTACATAGGCATTCAGACTGTCAGGAGTTACATGTTTAGCCTTCCAGCTTCATTTGTTTGTTTTACTTTTTTTTGAAACAGGACCTTGTTGTATAGCTGCCGCTGACCTCAAATTTGCCATCTTGCCTCAGCCTCCTGAAGGCTGGGATTACAGGAGACCATCCACATACTTCATCAACCACCTTCAGCATCTTAACCAGTCTCAATAGACGAGAATAAACTCACCTGGCCACAATAATGTGATAGTTACATAAGGCAACATTTCTAAAGTCCATGTGTGCAGCACAGCTTACATCATTAGTGATAGGACATGTCGATTTGCCTTGAAGAAAATTGTGACTGTGAGGAAATTATACCTCATAGTTATACAGCTGCAATAGAGGCATAGAAAACAGTGTGGGTTTCTTAGATATACTTAAGACCACCCAGAATACCTTTTTAAAATTATCAAAACTCTTTAATAAATTCCTCCTCTCCTTAAGCTCCCCAGCACCAACACAGATGTACCTCAGTCCTTCTGCCTCCCTTTCTGCAGTCAACAAGGCAGGCTTGAAACTTCTTATTCTTAGAAACATTATTAGTCAAATTCTGGGCTTGGTTTCTTGTTCTGACCCCATGCACATAATAAGTATTTGCATTGGGTTTTTTTTCTAAATTTTTGGTTTAGAAGTGAGTTGTAATGTTAGAGCTAATACATTCTGAATAGGAAAGCTGAGTATTCCATGCTGCCCCTGTAGACATGTATTCCTAAAGACTTTTCATACCATGTCCTTTGCTTTGCTTCTGTTTCTCCTCCCACAGTCCTTCCCTGCTTTACTCCACTTCCCCTTGAGATAGTTCCTGCCAGGTAAAGAGAGCTTTCAGTGCCTCTTCCTGCTGCAGAAGCACCCTGGCTGCCACTGCCCAGGGGATTCCCATGCTATTGGAAGATGCCAGGACAGACTTGTAAAAAGTAAATGAAGAAGGGCTTCCTTTAATAAAACTTGTCAGAGCTTGTGGATTTTTGTTTGTTTTGTTTTTTAGAAGATAGCTTTCAGATGATGGTGTTGTGAAAATCTCTTTTTAAAATAATAAACTATTTCAGGATTCCCTGATGTTATGGAGAATAACATTAATTTTATATTTTAATAGGTTGCAGAAGTCTGCATATTCTATAAGGGATTCAAAGCTTAAAGGTAGGTTTAAAGACAAGTTTCCTCCTTTTGTTCTGGAAACTGAACCAGGAGCCTCAGGAGTTCCTAGTCAAGCCCTCTACCATGGAGCCACACCTCCAGCCTAGAGATTACTTTTGAATAGCATGTTCAAATACAGACAGAAGGGGGTCGGTGCTGGTGACATGGTAGTGGTGGCTGATAGGCAGTATGTCTCTACTATAGATACCTTGGTATATGGTGTTGGTTACCATCATGCTGGAATGGAGCTGTCAGATAGAAAATTGGTTGAAGGATTGTTTACCTCTGGAGATCTACCAGTTCTTTGTGAGTAAAACATATTTCTTATAGATAGTAAAAATATTTTGAAAGTCTATTTTAAGAGAAAAAAGCTAGCCAGGCAGTAGTGGTGCAAGCCTTTAATCCCAGCACTTGGGAGGCAGAGGCAGGCGAATTTCTGAGTTTGAGGCCAGCCTGGTCTACAGAGTGATTTCCAGGACAGCCAGGGCTACACAGAGAACCCTGCCTCAAAAAAAAAAAAAAAAGAAAAAAAAAAAGAAACAAAGAAACAAAAAACAATAACAACAAAAAACAAAAAAAAGAGAGAGAGAGAGAGAAATGCTTAAATATTCTAAATTTTTCCAAGAACTTAAAAAGAACTATGCATTCATATTACAGTTATTTTTTTGGCAAGGTTTAATTCTTTATCATTTTATTGAATATAGGGTGATTTGAAAAGAACTTATTAGCTATTTTGTTTTTAAGGTACATTATTATTTTATATTACAAAGTCCTCTATGCCTCTTCCTAAATTTCTTAGAGTTTTCAGTCTATTTTATTAGTATATGTTTTATAAGCAAATATCTTCCCAGGACAATAAAGTTATAAGGCTGGTTATCATTCAATCTGATAGTTACTACCAGTACTCTAGCTATGGGAGTGAACTTGCCGGCTCACCTGGTCATTATAAAGTCTACCATGCACTACACTGGAGGTATGTTTGAAGAGTACAGCGAAACAGACATTCTGCAGATGATTGGGAGAGCTGGAAGACCCCAGGTAAGGGACAGTAGCTTTTCTCTTCCTTTGTTTTTAACATTCTAAATATAGCAAAGAAGTGGGGCTGTGTGGTATTAATTTTCATTTCCAGTTAGATAGAAAAATAATGTAATTTAAGAATCAACTTTAATGATGGAATAAACATAAAAAGACTCACTAGCTGGGATATAGACACTTCACATTCCAGCTTTGTCTAAGCTTCTCTCTATGGATGAGGGTAGTGTTAGTCTTTTTATTTGAATAAAGATGTTTTGTCATTTTTCTGTTTATTTTAGAAACTGGATCTCTCTATGTAGCTGAGGCTGAATTCGAACTTGCCATCTTTCTGGTTTTGCTTCTTAAATACTAAGATTGCAGGCATCAGCCACAGTCAGGTAGTCTGGGCATTTTGGACAGGCAGGTTTTCATTTTGAAGGGCTGTTGTGCATTACAGAACATGTAACATCCCAGGGTTGTAGCATTAACTTTTATAATTAAAAGTCCAAATATATCTCAAAATATGTCTGACAAGTGTTTGAATGAGGAAGTCATTCATACAGATACAAAGAGAACATCCTGGAAGAAAATCATTTTCAAAGTATAAAAATGTTATGTCGCACAAGTTTTTAATTTTAGGGGATAAACTAAGTATATCAAATTATGTGGTATTGTAATTAAGGTTATTATTACTGTGATGAGACACCATTTTGATCAAAAGCAAGTTGGGGAGGAAAGGGGTTATTTGGCTTACACTTCCACATCAGTCTGTCATTAATGGAAGTCAAGACATGAACTCAAAACAGGCACCACAAAGAGGCAGGAACATGGAGGCAGGAGCTGATGCAGATACCATGGAAGATGATGTTTACTGGCTTACACCCCATGGCTTGCTCAACCTGCTTTCTTATAGATCCCAGGACCACAGCCCAGGAATGGTACCCCATCAATGGACTGGGCCTTACCTCATCAGTTACTACTTAAGAAAATGCCCTACAGGCTTGCTGACAGTCCTGCCTTTTTTTTTCACTTCTTTTTTTTTTTCTTGTTTACTTCAGTCACTGGGGGATGAAAGAGAACTTATCTACTTGTAAACCTTTAGTTGTGATGTTATGTATTTTTTTAAAATAAAGGACAACATTTAATTGGGACTGGCTTACAGGTTCAGAGATTCAGTCCATTATCATCAAGACAGGAGCGTGGCAGCATCCAGGCAGGCATAGTGCAGGAGATGAGAGTTCTACATCTTCATTTGAAGGCCTCTAATGTATTCTTTTTTTTAAAAAAAAAATTATCTTTAATCTTTTTTTTACAGTCCAGTAGTTAACCAGTCTATCTGACAGCTCCTCATCCCATTTCTTTAATTTTTTTTTTTTTTTGTTGTTGTTGTTGGGGTGGTTTCTCTGTATAGCCCTGGCTGTCGTGGAACTCACAGACCAGGCTGGCCTCTAACTTAGAAATCTGCCTGCCTCTGCCTCCCAAGTGCTGGGATCAAAGGTGTGCGCCACCACTGCCCAGCCCTCATCCCATTTCTTAATTAAGATTCTCTCCTCTCAGATGACTTTAGCTTGTTGGCATATATGAAAACTGTATTAAATCTTAAATGTTTAATTCAGTTTACAAAGATTTATTTTGATTTAACATTGTCAAAATTAACTTACATTGAAACAAAAGTTAATTATACAGTTAAAACTGTCAAAAGTTACAGTTATACTGAGGAGATATTTTAATTGAACTTTTTCTTAATATTAAAATTCAGAAATGGCTTTCAGTCCTTTCCATTCAGCGTGAAATGAAAGTTCTGATGAACAGGCTCTGCCTATGTGTGCTCTAACCTTTCCAATCTCTGTGCTCTGTTGCAGTTTGACAGCACAGCTACTGCAGTTATCATGACTCGGTTAAGTACAAGAGAGAAGTACGTTCAGATGCTAGCTTGTAACGACGCTGTAGAAAGCAGGTAACAGAGAGCAGTTCCAAAAGAAAATTAAAGTAGTATGACTTATTTTTCCTTTAATGTATAGAAAGGAAATTTGGTTTGGGGATTTCCTAAGGCCATTTTCTTGAAATAGTGTAACAATTTAACTATAAAACTTATGTAATTTTAAGAATTCAATAGATTTATTCAAAGACAAAAGTTATCTAGTGGTGATTCTTAGCACACAATACTACATGTCTTTGTTATAAAATTATAATAAGGAATAAGGTCTTGTTAATTATTACTATATTACTACATCACTTTTAATTAACTTATGGGAATTAAATTTGTAATTACTAACTTTTAGTAAGAGAAATATTTTCACACCTTAAGATTTCGTTTATAATGAGAGAGAATAATATCTAGGCGGTTTTCAGTGTGCCGTAAGTACTCCTCTTTGGGAATGTAGGACATAACCCACACCAATGTTACCACACTGACCTTTACAAAAGCCTGTCTTCTAGAACTATGAAGCAAGGAGAAACCTCAATTCTTTAAGATCTTGAGCTGCCCTTTAAAGAATTTCTCTTATATTTTAAATTTTTACATTGATTATTAAAGTAGCAACTGATATATATATTATTAAAGCTGTAAGATTTATGTTCTTGAAGTTCACATTAATCATGCAGTTTTCCCCCCATTAGTTTGCACAGACATCTTATTGAGCATTTAAATGCAGAGATAGTACTGCACACCATCACAGATGTGAACGTTGCTCTGGACTGGATCCGATCAACACTGCTGTATATCAGAGCTCTGAAAAACCCGTCGCACTATGGTTTGTGACTTTGACCTGGAAATACAGTGATTTTTTTTCAGGGTTTCTGTTTATATTGTTTAGAATAAATTACAGAAACTAATAAGCCAGGAAAAAATAGTAGCAGTCACCAATATATTCAGAGGTAAGAGAAGGCAAAGTGAGAAAGCACTCTCTGCTCTACTCATAGTCCTTTAATAAGCTTTAAAACCAACACTCTTAAAAACAGACTCAATAGAAGAAAAAAGGAAGTATATCAATTAATTTAATATAAGTTAAAGCTTTAAAGTTTTGAATTTTTCTCATATTTATCATTCAGCTTCCCTTATTCTAAATTTGTAGCTGTTCATTTTCTAATTTATAAGAACACAAAGCAAATCATAAAATAAAAGTAATATAAGTAATTTTCCATTTTTATGCAAATATTGTCCCATTGTATTAGTTTTCTAACAAATAACTTCAAACACAACATCTTGGAACAGCTGACATTTATGAATTCTCTCACGCAGTTATGAAGCCAAGAGTCTCAGCTAGCAGGTCTGGGTCAGAGTCTCTCTTGAGGTGCTGGCAGCATGTCAGCCACGCTGCAGTCACCTGAAGGCGGGCAGTGCTGGACTGACCCAGAAGGCTGTCACAGCACTGCCAGCCTTAAGAACTGAGGCTCACTGTTTTCAACATTGACTTTTCCTGCATCTCTCTTCCTGCAGGAAGAGTAATAAAACACAGGCTGGCTAAATAAAAACTGCATTTCCTTATTTGTAACTTAGTCACACATAGTCGCTTGTTTTAAGACAAGTTACTTAGTCCTGGCCACCTGCAGGGGAGAGGAACTGAGTTCAATTTTGGTAGGGAAGAGTATCAAAATTGTTATGAACATTTTTTTAAAGATAAGGATTTGCTGTGTGGCCTTGACAAACCATGAAATCTCCTGCCCTAGTCTCTCAGCATTCAGAGCTCTATGCCAAGACTGCAACTGTATTTTAAACTGCTACTGTTTTACTGTTCTGCACCTTTCTTTGTAGTTCCCCCCAATATATTTTGGAGACTGTGTTTAGTTAATTCTTAGGGTGTTGTATAAAGTGACAGGCTTCACTGTGACATTTTCATCATGTCTGTTGTTATACTTTCTTATGTTAATTTCCTCCCACTGCTTCCGGCCCTCCACAGCCCCTCTGAGTAGCCCTTCAGATCCCCACAAACATGCTCCATTATGCCACCCAATCCATTACCCTCTCCGTCATCCATAAGTCTGCTTTCACATCACATACACACACACACACACACACACACACACACACTGCATTACATACATGAGTCTGGCAGTCTGGCTTATTTCTATTAACATAATGCTCTTCATTACCATTACTTTTCTTGCATATCTCATGATTTCATTTTTCTTCATGGCTAGAAATAATCCATTGAATCCATATGTCCATTTCTTTATCCATTCATCTGTTGACAAACATTTAGACTGGTTCAGTTTCTTTCTGTTGTGAGGAATGCAACAAAGTATATGGATGGCATGCATTCTTGTGGAATAAGCACCCTGTGGTTGTTTACCTAGGAGTGGTAAAACTGAGCCATAACATAACTCTTGTTTTTAAAATAAATACTTATGGATTTGTTTTACTTATTCCTTAATACTTAAGGATTTGTTTTACTTCTTTATTTGTGTATATATGTCTGTGTGAGTGTACACGTATACCTAGGTAGCGGTGAGTGGAGTCTAGAAGAAAGCACCACATGTCCTCCTCTGCTACTCAGTATACTCCTGAGGGAGGGTTCCTAACTGAACCCGAAGCTCCTGCTTTCTCACCTGGTCATCCTCCTGTCTCCACCTCCCTTAGAGCTAGAGTTACAGGCAGGTGCGAGCTGCTGACCTGGGTGCTGGGAACCAAACCCAGAACCTCTGCAAGAGAAGGTGACTCTAAACCAGCCCCACCTGCCATTTCTAAGCAGTTCTAGTTGATGAGTATGCTCATCTTAAAATTTACCTGCGGTTATCAACAGTGTATCTTCACATGTGCAGATTTGTCTTCATGCCAAATTCTTAGAAATGAAGTTTCGAGATCAGAGGGTACATAATTTTAAATATAGTGCCTGTTGCTAAATTATCGTCCTTAGTGCCTTTCCTAGTTGTTAGCAGTTCTTGAGAGTGCTGTATTCACATAGACCCTGTGGGTATACTTGCATCTTTTTATCAGTGTTGTTCAAAGTCATCTATGTCTCACTTTGTACTTCTTTCTCCTTGTGAGTAATTTATTTTTTAGTGATTTTTTTATATTGTATTATTATAGTAAATGACAGAAATCTTAGATATAAAAGTTAAATTACATAGGTATAAAAGTAAAATTAAATATCTACACATAGACGCAGACACCCACATACCATACTCCAGTATGTAGAAGATTTTTCAACAAGTATGTTCATGTTATATTTTTTAATTTGATGTAAGTGGGAATATTTCCTTTTTTCTTCAGTTTCTTTTAATTCATAGTGTTCATGGGATTGCTTCAAATTCCTTTTGTTATTACAGTATAGACCCATTTGTATCAATATAACACATTATTTTGTGGATGGGCATATAGATCATTTCCACAGTTTGACTATGTACACCTGGCTCAAATGCACTTAGCCCCACATAGACACTCAGACACAACTAAATATAATAAAATAGATCTTTAAACTGATTCTACAGGGTTCTTGCTCAATAGTTTCAGATTATTTAATACAGTTTAAGAAAACAAAATATAGCCACTTGAAATTGAAAAGATTTCAAAATAGTAGTTGTGTTCTATGAATAGTTAAGCTTTTTTTGAGCTCATTAAACTGCTATTAATCTATATGAAATATAGATGTGATTTTTATGTAAGATTTAAATTGAACCTGTAAAGACTAATTAAATATACTATGATGTTTTTTAAATAAAAGTTTTATCACACAGGTTTTGTGTCTGGGTTGAACAAAGATGGAATTGAAGCAAAATTACAAGGTTAGATGTATTTCCTTCTAATATATATTATATTTATATAGATATAAAATAAATTTTGATGAAAAATATCAGTTACTAAAGAAATAAGAATGTGCTTTTGTAAATTATTTTAACAGGTAGACTTGTCTGAAAAAATATTTGTAATGCACAAAATTTGGCATGTACAGTTTTTCTTTATTTATTGATTAATTCTGTCAGAATATCTGTTTTTGTATAAAATATTAACTTGGCTTATTTTGGTCCTGTTTTTTAAATGTCCTTGATCTCTGGAAACATTGCCATTAGATTAAGCACTTTATTTTCCATTTTAGATTAATTTTAATTGAAATATAATCCTGGATTTATTGTGGGTTCTCATTCAAGTCTGTGTAGTATTTCCCTTTTGAACTTCAACTTTAATATTTCATTATGTATCTTTTAAACTATAAAAATTCAAAAAGTACTTATTAGAGTTAAACATTGCTGTGCCTTCATTATGTTGAGACTTTCAGTAAAAATAAATAATTTTGGATCCAGTAACATTAATTTTAATTTGTTCTCTGAATAGTTATATGTGGCAAATAAAAATACAGAAATAAGGATAAAGTAATAAATTACCTCATCTAGAGCATAAATATATTAGGAACTAGTATGGGCAGAGCCTGAAGGCCAGGGTGACCATTCTGAGGCTCTTAGCTCCTTCAGGTTCAAGTGTGCTGGGCCCACTGTGCTCTGGGCCCTGACATCTCCCTTGGAGGAGCACAGGGTTTGCTGCTCCAAACCTGACTGTGCTTCTTGAGCAATAGTCTCTAAGAGCTGTGCAGTAACCCCGAGAATAAAATGCAGAGTTTCACAGTGCTTACGAGACACAGCACAATAGCTCCTGCCTCTGTCTCTGACTCCATATCTTGTCTCTGTCTCCATTTTATTTCTTACCTCCAAATTGGTCCTTGTATGTTAGTTACAACCTACTCATTGTCACTCAGGGTCTTGTCATTGTCTGCTCCTTGCTCTTGGAACATTCTCAAGTATTTTACATGACTTATATCTTTATTTTTTTAATTATTATTTTACTTTAAGTCTCTATTCAAACACCTATCAGAGAGCTCTTCCTTGCTCTTTTATTTAAATCTATCTTCAGTTAAAGATGAAATGACTTTCATGTTGTAGTTATTACTATTTTTCTTGTTCTTGGAAAAAATCCTTTATTGTAAAAATTAGGGTTATCTATATTTTATACAAAAATTATATGACTAAATTAGAAATGCACACAAACATTAGTTAAGTGCCTTAAAAACTATTTTTAAAAACCTTTCTCAGCTTTAGTTTTTTATAGTAGTTTCTAGCACCCAAAATGTATTATTTGTATATTGATTTTTCCATTAAAATGCAAGTTCTACATATATGAAGAAACTATGCAGCTGGTGGAGAGGGGCCTGGGCCCCACTGTGCACACAGGGGAGAGGGGCCTGGGCCCCACTGTGCACACAGGGGAGAGGGGCCTGGGCCCCACTGTGCGCACGGTAGAGAGGGCCCTGGACCCCACTGTGCACTGGGTGGAGAGGGGCCTGGGCCCCACTGTGCACACGGGGGAGAGGGCCCTGGGCCCCACTGTGCACAAGAGGGAGAGGGCCCTGGGCCCCACTGTGCACACAGTAGAGAGGGCCCTGGGCCCCACTGTGCACACAGTAGAGAGGGCCCTGGGCCCCACTGTGCACTGGGTGGAGAGGGCCCAGCCCCCTGTAAAGCCAGGTGGTAGAACTATTATACTTTTTTCCTGTTGCATCCTTTTTTCTCCTTGGGAGTAGTGTATCTTTCCTGAATAAGTTCTGTCACTTTTCTGGATCCTATCCACATGTCTGTGCATTTCCTTGATCTGGACCCATCAGCAGGAGACCTTTGAATTCTGGTGTCAGCCAGTGCCATTTTGTGCTATAAAATGTTTGATAGAAGTTTAAAAGAAAAACAATGCCATAATGGAGGACAGATAACAGGACAGTTCCTTAGACCTGGGACATGCAATTCAGCCTCAATTGCTTACTTCCCAGTGTGTATATGTAAGTAATATTTTTGCATGTTTTATTATTTTTTTGAGAAGTAAAGTAATACATAAAAATCATTTCAAATGTCCCAAATGCTGAATGGTATTTAACATATTAATTGGATGTTATGTTTCCAGAGGCTTTATTCTTGCTATTTAAAAGACTCCAGTTCTTCCAAAACAATTATGCTATAGCAGACATCTTCAATATATTTATAATAGAAAATTTTTATTTTCATTAATTCCTTATTTTACTAAGCTTAAAAAAATTGTTTTCTGTAACTGAACAGAATTATGTTTGAAGAATCTGAAAGATTTATCATCACTAGACCTGATAAAGATGGATGAAGATGTTAATTTCAAACCAACAGGTATTTTTCCTTATGGTGTCAATGAGTTTAAAACTTGCTTACTAAAACTAAAATTTTGTTTTACTAATATTTAAGCAATGGTGAAAAAACTGTGATTTTGTTTTCAATAGCATATCATCATTTATAGCATTATTTATAGCATCAATTATAGCATCAATTATAGGCATCATTTCCTTTTCTATTAGACATATCTAGTAAATGATCAGGTAACATGCTTTTTTTCTCAATATCAGTGGCTGCTGCCTGATTCTGTCTTCTGGACACTGCTGGTTCTGCTGGTAAATGGGAACCTCTATGACCTTTCTCACTATGGGCTTCACACTTAGGGTTTCTGTTTCCAGTTTCACTTCTTATGAACTAGAGTTTAGCTTCACCAACGCAGCTATAAACATTATGTAAATGTATCAAGAATTGCAGTCTTGTGTGCTGGCAGTAGCAAAGCTGTAAAGGAAACAAGGCCATGTGCTGCCAGGCGTAGCAGCTCCTGTTTCTCTCAGAAACCTCTGTGCAGATGAAGCAATGTTGTTGACTTTTACTATAGAAGAGAGAGTCAGGATGAGTCAGGATGGAAGGACGGTAATTAGGAAACAGTCTGTATAAGCTTAGGCATGGACATTAAGGAAAGACAAGTACTTAGGAAAGGATGATGTGCATATTGGGCATGTGTTTCTTGAGAGAATCACACTTGAGTGTTCCTTTAGTAGTCACAGGTATGATTTTCATGGCTTCTGAAGTTACTTTGTTCAAAAGATTTCTAAGGAACGGTTTCCTTCCTTTTTTTTTTTTTTTTCCTTTTGGTAAGCTAGAGGATAGAATAGTTTCATAGGGTCACAAGATTCAAAGGAATCCTTTGAATTTCAGCTCTATCAAGGTAAAATATCTTGTTAGTTCTTTGGGGGTCGGTCAGTCTGTTGGTCTGTCTGTTTTTCTTTTTTCTTTTTTCTTTTTTTTTTTTTTTTTTTTTTTTTGGTTTTTTTTGGATTTGAGTTTTTTTTTTTTTCCGAGACAGGGTTTCTCTGTATAGCCCTGGCTGTCCTGGAACTCACTCTGTAGACCAGGCTGGCCTCGAACTCAGAAATCCGCCTGCCTCTACCTCCCAGAGTGCTGGGATTACAGGCGTGCACCACCACCGCCCGGCTATGTAGTTCTTTTCAAGACAGGATTTCTCTGTGTAGTGAACTCTGTTGATTTCATGGTGATGGATTGATTTGGAGTAAGTGCAAATGGAGCCATCGGCCATGATGTTTCTTATAGTAGGTGTCTGAGAGATGCCTTCTCACAGCTTCCATGACTCTGCCCTGCAGACTCTGCTTTTATGGACTTCCAGTTGAAATACTCTGGACTTATCAACTGATAACTATTTATTGGCAGCAAGTCACTTTGCATTCCTGTTCACTTTTAAGTCCTTCCTCCCCATTTTGGTTCCATACTTTGACTTTGGATCATTTTCCTTATGTTTTTTTTCTCTAGATTATTTTTTTTTTTACCTAAGAAACTTTATTTCTGTCAATAAGCCAACAAATACTAAGTGCCTTCTTAAATTTTTTAATATTTTGCAGGGTAGGGAAATGCTCTATATTAATTTTTAAATAGATGGTGAAAGGTCCATTTTTAAATATATTCCTCAAATAACAATGTTCTTGTGTTTTACGTTGCACATTGTTCTTTCAGAAGCTCCTCCTGACATGCTGCAGTGCCGCATTCTCATTGAACACACTCCATAGGCTTCTGCTTGGGATAGTGGCTCAAGCTGACCTAACTCTTGGCCTTCCAGGCTCTCTTAGTTAACTCTGTCCGTTTTAGAACATTCTTAATGCTGCTCTCTCTGTTGGCATGCCAGACATAGTCTCTTCTTCAGGAAAAACTATGGTTCACACATAAATACCAATGGCTCCCTTGAGACCCAGTATGCCACTTTGCTCTTCCTGGCTGTTTTCTGTGTGTGTTTGTTAGAACTGAAATATTTTGGATACTTTTGGACAAGTACTAATTAGACCCAGCAGCCTCTGAAGTGAATTCATTCCATCCGTTTTAACCTGCTTCACTCTTCCCTTCTTCCCAGCCACCCTGCTGTTCTATTTTCAAGGCCATTTTATTTTGAAACTCCAATTTAACTAAAAGTTGCTCAAGAATTATGGGATCCTATTAATCTTACAAATCAGATCCAAGTTCTAAGCTCTGTAAGGAGCTGTGCCTTGTCATTAATCATTTCTTAAGTTTAAAAAATAAGCAACATGTATGAAGTATTGGGCACCACAGTCAAATTTTAGATATGCACTTTTATTACCCCTGTACATTGAGAACTGTACACACGGTCTTCTAAATAGAAAGTGGGGTTCATACCAGGTAGGCTGAGGGGAGTTCATGATCATCAAACTATATCCCTTTCTAAACTGTTTTAAAGACTGTCTTCTTTATTTTCCCGTTCTCATAAATAAATCTTAATTCTCCCCAAGGTCATAATGGATTTGTTTCCTGTCTGCCAAGTCACATTAGCCACATTTAAAATCTTACTTAAAACTCATTTTTCCTATTAGATCATCCAATACAGACCATTCTCTTAGGTAAATTTCTTCTTAACTTCAGCTTGTATGTAAATATTGTCATTCAGTGTATTCTGTTCTCTGTCTTCCTATGGGTATCTCCAGCCAATGTAAGTTCCGTACATTGTGCTTTCTACATTCTGGGGGATGTTTTTGTGGGGGTCATGACAAGCACACAGTACACATTAAGTTGATGTTAAGAAAATGCTTGTTAAACTTATTTCTTAAAAACCAAGTTGTATCAGCTAATGTGGAGAATGTTTTCTCTTTTCATCTTTTCTAACAGAGGCAGGAAGACTAATGGCATGGTATTATATTACGTTTGAGACAGTCAAGAAATTTTGTGCAATCAGTGGAAAAGAAACTTTATCAGATTTAGTAAGTTTCATTGGAAATTAATAATTATAGAATAAGAATAATATTGGAGAGATAACTCATCCATATATCTCCTATAACTTAAAATTGAATGAGCAGAAAGGGCAAATCATTTGAATGGTTATGCCTTCCTCTGATCATGAGATAGAGAATTTAACTTCTGAGAATATATTATATGTTCATTTGTGTTTCTCACCAAAGCTAAGAAAACTTATATACAAATAGGAGTGGCAACTATTGTACAACTTACTCAGTAATGAGGACTACTTCAAGTATAGCATCATATGTTAGCAGAGTCATATGAATGAGTGGCACGACATTCATTCATTCACATGTACAACATGACAGCATGTTGCTGTGGTGCCCTGTGCCTGCATCCCTTCCCCAGATGATTTTCCTAAGCATAGCTACAACAGTGGAAATAGAATAGTGTCGTGCCAGCCTGGATGGGGAAAGCTGATTCTGGAGAAATGGGACCAATAAATAGGTTGTACTGAGAGGTCAACAGCTGGAAGAGTTTTGTGTCTGTTGTGCTGAACAGATCGCAGGCTTCTGCTGGAAAGTGAGTATTAAAGATACTACTGGTGGACCCTGCTATACCACTCCTGGGCACATACCCAGAGGACCCTGGCCTGTAATAAGGATACATGCTCCACTATGTTCATAGCAACCTTATTTATAATAGCCAGAAGCTGGAAAGAACCCAGATGTCCCTCAATGGAGGAATGGATACGGAAAATGTGGTATATTTACACAATGGAATACTACTCAGCAATTAAAAACAATGAATTCATGAAATTTGTAGGCAAATGGTTGGAACTGGAAAATATCATCCTAAGTGAGGTAACCCAATCACAAAAGAATATATATGGAATGCAATCACTGATAAGTGGATATTAACTAGCCCAGAAGCTCTGAATACCCAAGACACAAGTAACATATCAAATGACTCCCATGAAGAAGTAAGGAGAGGGCCCTGATCCTGGAAAGGCCTGATCCAGCATTGTAGGGGAGTACCAGGACAGAGAAAAAGGAGGGAGGTGATTGGAGTATGGGTATAGAGAAGGCTTATGGGACGTATGGGGAGGGGGGAACTGGGAAAGGGGAAAGTATTTTGGAATGTAAACAAAGACTTTAGAAAATTAAATAAATAAATAGATAGATAAATAGATAAATAAAAACGTTACCAAATGTCATTAAAAAAATCACTTTGAACCAGTAAAAAAAAAAAAAAAAGACTGCACAGTAAAATTCTGGTTATTGTTAGGGAGTCATGTGAGCAACTTTGATAAAGTAAAAGATTTATATTTCCATGTAAATAATATTCTTCTCTAAGAAGAAATTGAGATTAACAAATATACAGTGTCAGCACCATTTCACTGAGTTTATTGTGTGAGAGATTTATAACACCACGTTCCACCTTCCAGAACTAGTCTACAAATCCAGTTTTCTTAGTTTTAAAGGCATCTTTCCATTGCTAAATCATTGGGATGGTGATCTGCAAACTACAGAAGGATGAACAGCAGCAGCGATGGCCTTAACAGGCAGAGAGAAGGGCAGCCTGCAGTGCCTCTCGCTGCCCTGAATAGATACTTTTGATCTTGGCTATTTTCCAGTCTGAGCGACATCATTTTGATGGCTGATCACATCGTCTCAATGTCTGGCACATAGAAGCCGTTTCTAACTATTTGTTAGTGAATGAATCCTTACAGAAGTAGTAAAATGTATAAAAGCAGCTTTAAGTTCTGCTTTGCTAACAAGTGAAGCCAAGGTGTCTCTGGGCAGCATGAAAAATATGTAAATTCAGAGAAAGAGGGTAAAACAATTTTAAATGTGACTTGTTAAATTGAGAAATGCTTAAATTTTATAGATTTCAATGATATCCAGCTGCAATGAGTTTCTAGATGTGCAGCTGAGGATAAGCGAAAAGAGAACACTGAATACCTTAAACAAAGACCCAAACCAGATAACTATCAGGTACAGAGGTTGCATGTACTTTACAGAACTTGAGAGGTTTTATTGATTAAATAATAAAAGCTTTCTCTGTGTTTTATTTACAGATTTCCAATGGAAGGGAAAATTAAAACAAGAGAAATGAAAGTAAACTGGTAATAAAAATGTATTTTCTGGTGAACTAAAATACTGCATACTGGTTTGTGATTCGTATGTTTGAGGGCTTTTCTTTCTTTTTTCTTTTTTCTTTTTCTTTCTTTCTTTTTTATTTATTTATTTATTTTTTTTTTTAGGCAATGATCCGTGTATAGCTCCTGCTGTTGTCAAAATTCACCCTTTTTCTGCCATAGCCTCCTGTGTGCAGAGATTGATTGCTGGTGTGAACTGCCATGCCCAGCTTCCTCTTCAGTTTTAAAATATATTTCCTTTAATTGAATTTAATTTTTTAAATGTGTTTACAGAAAAATAAGGAATCGGAATTATATGTTAAATCAATTTCCAAGATCTTTCAGCCTTTATTTGATGTAACTCAGTGGTAGATTGCCTGCTTCTTGTATACAAGGCCCTGCCTTCAGCCCCACTGCTATGGGAGGGAAGGAAAAGAGAAAGGAGGGAGGGAAGGAGGAGGAAGGTCAGACAAGCAAAGACAGAAACAAAAGAAAAATTTTAACTAAAAAAGTCACTTGTTGACAGTATATTCTGTTGAGGCAAAGTAGATTTCATTTAGAAAGAAACTGTTTATGCTAATTGGGATCTCCAGTTAGTAAGGATGAAGAGCTCCATTATGAAGATAATGGTGCCATTAAAACACAGCTACTACCGTTAATTCAGCAGTAATGGATTCTAGGAAAGACAAGCAGTAAGAGAGAATCCCCAAGAGCATGAGTCAGATGTGACTGGATGCTTAGTGTGTCAAAAGTGGGGAGTTCACGGGGAAGAACTGGATTTATAAACTAAGGCACAAGGTGCCTGTGACTTTTGCCCAGTTTGTAATTGAAAATGCAATGATATATTTTTCTGCTATGAAGTGTTGATTTTCTGGGTATTTGGCCTTGGTACTTAGGATTATTTTATTTAAATGATGTGAGTCAACATAACAAGTGTTTTGTTTTTTGTTAGTTTTGTTTTCATTTTGTTTTGAGACTGGGTCTCTCTCTGGAGCTTTGACTGTCCTAGAACTTGTTCTATAGATCTGTCTAGCCTCATACCTACAGAGATCTTTCTGCCTCAGCCTCAAGTGCTAGAATTAAAGGGGCAGACCACATGCCTGGCCAGTAAAATGATTTTTGAATGTAGCCCAGTAAAGCTAGTTAACTCAGGAGCTTTTTTCTTTAAGATATCTTTCAACCTCTTAGTTACTTTTATGTCCCAGATATTCATAAAAGTCTTCTCACTGCAATTCTTCATACAGATCTGTAGCTTGGAACAGAAATTAATGCTCTTTCTTAGTAATGGTTCTAAAGCAATTTAAACAGCTTCAGAAGCTGTAGATCATTTGGTCCAGTCTTATTGTGCAGATGAAATGACATTCAGATGTGCAGTGGCTTGGCCAAGGGTGTTGCTGTAAGAACTAAGCTAGAAATAGAGCTCTTGACTGGGTGGTTTTCCCTGTTGCATCAATTGCTATGTCAAATCAGGCCAAGATAATTTTTCACAGACATTTTAAGAGTACTTTATTTGTATCTGAAGCAGTCTACCAAGCCTGCCCTTAAATTAAGCAACTTATTCTTTTTAAGGCAATGATCCTGAAAGTTGGTGACTTTGCAGTTAGTTTCACACATACCATTATATATATATAATATACATGTGTATATGTTCTACTTTTGTGCATCTTACTTGAATGTAGCCAAGAAAAGATGGCGTGCATGTGTGCAGATGTCCTCTCCTAATTCTAAGCTTATATACCGGTGATGAGTGAGTGCTGGTATCTAACTGTTCAACTTCCACAGCTCTCTTTCTCACATCCCTTGCATTGCTGAACTCAACATCTGATCAACAAGTAGATGTTAACCCTGTTCTTTGAAATGACTGTAAGTTGTAAGCTTTTAATCCCACTGAATTTCACAGCTTTAGTTACTAAGTCTTCCCTCTTCAACACTTGCTGCTCCACTGCAAGGACACGGTATGGAACCACACAATGCTTACAAATTCTATAACCATTTGTATTAAAACCAGTGTGGTTTGGCATGTTGAAACCAGTCCTCCCTGAATCTGTACTTTATCCCAGTCATTGCATACACACTCCCCTCAGCCAGTCCTTACCTACCTGCCATGCACTTCTCCTGAACGTGTGACATTTCTTTTTCTACTGAAGATGACACCAGAAAGTAAACTCACAGTGCATTATGGTTTAAATTTTTCTTTTGAGTCATGGTCTCTTTGCATAGCTCTGGATATCTTGGAACTTGCTGTATAGACCAGGCTGGCCTCAAACTCATCAGGATCTGCCTTTCTCTGCCTTTCTCCTATCCTGCTTTATTGCTGCTGCTTATAATATGGTTTCCGTTAGGAAACATGACTTTAAAAAGCTTTCTTCTTACTAATAAAGCATTGTTATTAATGTGAATGTTACTCTAAAAGTAGTTTGCTCCAGTAATTTAACAAATATCCCAATAACCTTCATACAGCATCCAAATGCTAAAGATTTTGAGATTTCTGAGCAGAGAGAAACTGCCTTAATAAAAAAGTATAAGAAGATAATGAAAACTCAATGTTTGTGGTTGGGAAAGGGAAATCACAAGTGACCTGCAACAATAGTGAAACCAACAGAATCTCATAGGACTGTACAAATCGAGGCAGAGAGAAATTCTAGGGAATACTCAGTCAATGTCAAGCCCTGTGTGACTGCAATCTTTAACAGGAAATAATGAGCCATGTTTTCCCAGTCTTATTCAGGCTCAGCTAGGATGCATTCCTATACAAGACTTTGCTTTGACACAAGATACCTCGAAGATTTTCAGAAATGGCTCACGAATTGTAAGATGTATGTTAAATCATTAATGGGTTTTCAATATTTTTCCAGTAAATTAATATACTATATTTAATATTTATACTTTATTTTAGGGCTGTCAGATTTTGTGGCTATTCAGGAAAAGAAGTTTGCTGTGCTTTTAAACAGTGTAATTTTAGCGAAATGTTTTAAGTGTAAACTCTGGGAAAACTCTCAACATATATCTAAACAGCTGGATAAAATTGGTAGGTATCAAGACAGACAAGCTGTTTGTCATTGTCTGCAATTTCTTTTACATTTTACTATTAATAGTATTTTGTGATGATTGTACATTTTAAGGAAAATATGCCTTTTAAAAGTACTGTGCTTGTATTAGAGAACTGGAGTTTTATTTGCTTATTTTCATGATCACCAGTGAGGGAGGGCTGATGAGGTGGCTCTGTAGGTAAAGGTACTTGCTGCCATGTCTGGTGACCTGAGCTCAGTCCTTCACAGCCACATGGTGGGAAGAGAGAACCTGCTCCTCTGACCTCCCATGTATATTCCACACACATACACACATATACAAACAAATGCAAAATAATCAGTTATAATACAGCAACTGAATGATTAAACCAAATACAAAAATACATGAGAAATCTTGTAGTGTGTAATATCCAAAAACAATCCACACCAGCGAGGCACCAGCCTTTGGTCTTGGTCTGTTCCCAGCTGGATACTGAGACCATGTTTCCCTTTTGCTAAAGTCTGTTCCACCAAAGCTGGCTCCGCCTCTTCAGAGCTCCGAAATTGCTCTTCCACAGCTAGCTAGGGTACACTCTGGCAAACCCACTCTGCCAGGGATTACCTTTCCCTAGAGCTCAGTTGAATCACCACGGAAGGAAAACACCAGACAATCTTAGTTTAGAATCAACAGATAAAACAATCGTTGTGCGCAGACCCTAGGATCCTAAATTCCCTAACTATTCTAAGTAGGAAATCTTCTGGTGGCAGAGCCTGGTGGATTCTACCACTAAACTAACAGCCCCCAGTCTACATTGTGTCCACCTTGCTCCACCTTGCTCCCACTGACCAAAAAGAAGTTCCCTCTTCCTTCATTTCCTCTTCTTCTCTTATACCTGGAAGTCCTGCCTCCTTCTCTCCCAGTGATTGGCTTCTTGTATTTATTATTTTAATCAATTAGGGGAAAATTCTGTTGCAAAATTTAATTTTAAAAATTGCAGATTGAAACTTGTTTTTATATTGACAATGAATTTTATATTAGTAATTAGATGACTATGGATTATCTTTTATTTCTATAATTAATAATTTCCTATGTCCTTAATGACAAGATATAAAACTATTAAGATCAGACCTAAGAAGACTTTATTGTGGCTCATGGTTTGAGCGATAAACACCTTTGTAGTGGGCGAGGCATGGCAGCAGAGTATTGGTGTGGCTGCTCACATGGCATCTGCAACCAGGAAAAGAGGAAGAGGAGGGCTGGTGTCTGTCGTGCTTGCTTTTTTTCCCCCTCCTTTTTATTCAGTGTGGGACCCTGGCTTATGTGACAGGCTTGTATTCAGAGTGGGTCTTCCTTCTTCAGTTAAACCTCTCTGGAATTACCTTCATGGGCACCCACAGATGTGTTTCCTAGGTGTTTGGGTTTGGGTTTTTACATTATTTTGTGTATTTGGGGTGCTTTGTGTGTATCTGTGTACCACATGCTTGCACTGTCCCCTGGAGGTAGAGGAGTGTGTTGGCTCCCCTGGGACTGGAGTTACAAATGGTTGTGAGCAGCCAAGCAGGTGCTGCGGATTGAAACCTAGTCCTGTGGAAAAGCAGCCAGTGCTCTCTCACCCAGCAGGGGTTTGCTCAGCTCTTCTTAGGTGATTCTTGCTCTAGTCAACTCAACACCAAAGATTAGCTGTCACACTGAAGGCCTAGCAAACTAAATGTCCCATCATCTATAATGGCAAGCGCTCTAGACTTGAAAAGGAGGTTCCATGCCAATTAGAAAACAGCATCTTACAGAAAGATTTGAAGTTAGGTAAATGGCATCTGATAAATTTTATTCTGCTCAGGTTCTCTTTTTGGCTTTCTAGAATAGTGTTAGCCTAGGTGTCTGTTGTATTCTGTCTTTCCCAGATTTATGAAACATCAATCAGCTTTCATGTAGTATTCAGCACCACTGAACATAAAAAAGGAAGTAAGTCCAAAAACCAAATCTGAGAGAATCTAAACACAAGATAAAATCTAAGCTCATACCAAGAATCATGAAAAACACAAGATAAACTTGACTTCAATAGTGATTTAAACAAAATAAAATAAAAATCAGGAATAGGTTTGAAGAAAACAAAGGAATATTAAACAATTATTTATACTAGAAGGTATGATTCAAGAATGAATAAGACTCCCAGGAGGTAAAGAACCAGATGTCTGTCACACCTTCATCAGAAATGCATATCTTAGAAAAGTATGTCATGTTTTGGAATCACACAATTCTTAAAGTATTCTTTAACCAGGATTTGCATAAATTTATCATAAGAGGGTATGAATTTGAAATTATGGTTTCTGAAAGCATACACAAAAAAGTAATCCAAAGGGAAAATGAACAAAATAAAATAAATAAAACAAACAAAAGAACAGCAAACGTGACTGAGGAACACTCAGTAACAGGCAAGGGAAAGGACACTAAATGGAACCAGTTAATGTGGGTCAGGTCCTGCAGTTAAGAGAATTCTAAGCTCTAAAAACAAAGTTGCCATTTCATTGTGAATGCATGGAAAGTGCTAGGCAGAGTTATAAAAGACGACTGTCTAGGTTAGGTGCAGAAACAGTGTGCTTTATTTCAGATAAGTTCAGAAAGCCATAGCTTCATGAATAAACCTATCTTGAATCATGCCATCTTTTTTTTTAAATCCAGGTATGAATAAATTTGTTTATTGGTGATTACAGTGTATAGAAATGAACATTAAGGAGTTGTAAACACTAGATGCAGTATTTAAAAATATTACATTTATTAAGTGTGTATGTGAGTGTGTCTACAATATGTCATACTGAGTATTTGGAGGTCAGAGGGCAACTTAACCCTAACCCTAGCCCTAACCCTAACCCTTTTCTCCTACCATGTGGGTCCCAGGGATCAAACAGGTTGTCAGGCTTGGTGGCCTTTCACCACTGACATGACTGTGTCTTAAGAATGAGTATGAGAATTTTCCAAGAATAGTTGAAAATTTGAGTAAGGAAATAGGAGTGTCATACTTTACATGTAGTAAAACTGAGGGTTGAATCATTATGTAGACCAGGGAAATTTTGTTTCTTGTATAAAACACATAAATTCTATTGAAAGTCTGAATTCTAAATATAAATTAATTTGTTAGTCAATTTTATGTTACTATAACAAGACATTGGAAGCTGGGAACTTTTAAAGGAATGAAGTAATTCATCTTGCCTTTTGTACTTTCAAGGGCATGATACTGTCATCAGGTTATCACTAGTGAAGGTCTTCTTGGAGATCACATGGAGAGACAGGAAGCAAAAGGCTGGGGGAGATGCCTGCATTGCCCCTACGCAATAGCTCACTTGCTTTGGGCAGCCCAAGGCAGTTCAGTACATTAGCATGAATCCACTTAGGAAGGTAGAACCCAGGGTCCTAGTAACTTCCCACAGGACCTGCCTTCCAAGTCCTTCACCTGCTCAGCACTGCCACAGGGAGGCACAGTGACTTCAGACACCATCTTTGGAGGACACACTCAACAATGTATAAGTGTGTCTGTTAGATGTGTGACCACAGCCCTTAGATGTTTGACTGAATCTTTTTAAAGTGGTTTGATTTGCAACTTAGTTTTGCAGTCCTGGGGATTGACACTAGGCCCTTGTATGTGCTAGGTAAGTTCTACCACCAATCTACATCTCCAGCTAAAAGAAATATTTACTAATGTAGTTACTAAATGCTTGTTTAGATTTCATTTAAAACAGTTTAAAAACTGCCCTTTGATTAATTTCCCACAGGCATATCATTGTCAAATACCATGGTAAATGCAGGCTTGACTTCATTTAAAAAAATAGAAGAAGCAAATGCAAGAGAACTTGAACTGGTATGTAGTATTCTGTGTTCCCAGCATTACTGAATTCTATTTAAATTCCAAACCCATATGTAATGTCTATTAAAAACTGTTTGTATGTGAGAGTTGGCTCAGTCAGTAAAGTCCATGCTACACAAGCCTGAGGATATGAGTTCCGATGTTCCGAGTTCCGATCAGCACCCATGTCAGAAACTAAACCCAGAGACACATAGTCATAACTCCACCTCTTGGGAGGGGAAAGCAGGAAGATCTGGGTGTGGTGGTCCTGTGGTCCAGTGCAGTCAGTGGGCACTGAGTGCAGCCTGTCTCCTAAGAACAAAGCTGGTGAGCAACTGAGGAAGACACCCAGTGTTGATCTCTGGTCTCCTCACCACACAGACTCCTACATATGTACATATGTGACCATGTACCACACACGCAAAAGTATTTTCTTCTTCATAGTCATAAGTATTTCAGTTACAGAGGCTTGGGGTGGGAAACCTTGTTAAACCTGTGAAGTCTAAGAAGTATTTCAGTAAGAGTTTTAAGTGTTTGTGATAAGAGTGTAACGATGTAAATATGTTTAGATTTTAAATAGACACCCGCCCTTCGGGACCCAGATAAAAGAAGCTGTGATGTATCTGCCCAAGTATGAGCTTGAGGTGGAGCAGGTGACTATTCTCTTCCTTAAGCATGTGACTGTCTTTTTAAAGTAAAGCTTTCCATTGCTACAATTGATGCAGACTCTGAATAGTGAGATCACTTTAAAGCATTTAATACTTACTCTGTTTTTTGAAGATTGAAAGATACAGTGATACCAAGGCAGAAATATTGGTGACCGTTATATTAAGAAACTTTGAGCAGCTGCAAACTAAAAGAACAGCGCCAGACTTTCACTATGCCTCCTTAATCATAGGTGATGCAGATAACCAAGTCATTTTTAAGCACAAAGTTATGTGAGTAATTATGAAATAGCTACTTAACTTTATTTTTAAATAAATATATATTGTACATGAAATTATTACTAGGAAATACAGTAATTAGATCACCACATAATCAATTAAATTACAGTCTCCTGATGAAACAGAGGGGCAAGTTTTCCCCCAAGAGAAGGAAGAGCAATACTAACTTTGGGTGTGTTGCTTTAGGTCATTCTATTTAAAATTAAATGAAGAAATTATAAAGTCTGTCATCATGGAGGGATTTGTAACAAGAGAACAGATAATCTCTGGGGTCTTTCTGATTCTGCTGCTTCTCTTCCTTTATGGCCTTACTATTCCTTGAATATAGACTTCTACTCACCTCAGAATATAATCCCTCTCACCAAATCAACATGTAAACAGCTACTGTAACTCAGTTTCAATATTACAGTATTACTCCAGTACAGAATACAGGCAATCCAAGCAACCATAGAGGAAACCATATGCCTAGTCCGCTAGTGTGCTGTCTTATAAGTTTCTCTTCAGCTGTTTTTAGATAGTTTTATTCCCTCAGAATGCCATAAACTCTAAAGATAATAGTTTCTTTGCTTGCTAATCCTTTTTTAGTATTAATAGGCTCTAAATACTGAATTGCTTAGCATTTGTATGACATAGGTGCACCATAATTCACATGTTTTAGAGGAGAACATTGAGACAAACACTTAAGTCACATATGCCAGCATCTAGTAGCTAGTTGATAACAAATCTAGATTGATCCTAAGTGTTCTCTTGATAGAGTCTGCACTCACTACACTACTACAGTACTAAGTTCAGGAATGGCAGAGACTCTAAATCCAGGCTCTTCTAGTTGTCAGGATACAGGAGGATGCATGCAAGATTTCTAAATGAGCTGAACAACAGGACATTGTTCTCACAGTAACTGCTCTTCTTCATCTAACTCTGCCACACTTAGAACATACCACTGTATAAATCCTTATTTCTTGGAACTATGAGAATGAATTCAGTTCAATATAAATTTCTTCTTGTTTGTCTGTGCCAACATCAGATACAAACTATTTCAAATTCAATTTAAAAGATTGTTAAAGTGATTGTACACAATCACACGTAAATGGTATTGATTTAGAAACAACTCACGTCTTACTGAGAACAACTCTATATTTCTATTTGTCCTCAAATGAATCAGTGCAACTTGGGATCAACTACTGGTAAAATAATTTTGCTCAAATTAGTTCCACTGTCATTTGTGGTCAAACATGCCTAGAATCCCAGCCCTTGGGAGGCAGAAGCAGGAGGGTCAGGAGTTCAAGGTCATTCTTAGTTACATAACAATTTTGAGGAGACAAACAAACAAAAAAAAATCTCCACTGACACATTATTTTTCCTCTCAGAATTTGGTGAAAGTAATTTTCAGAAATTGTCTACTACTGTTCATGACCTATCTTAAGAAAAACTAGTCCTTGAAATCAATATATTGGTTCATCTAGTGATTGGATCATATTAAATTGTACATTACTGTTTTTTAGGGATTCTGTCTTGTTAAAAAGTGGAAATTGGGTTAAAAAAATTGATGTGAAGAGAGCTCTTATATCAGAAGATCTCAGCATAAATCTAATTAGTTCCGATTATGGTAAGTTAGTTGAAATAATGGTGATATCAATATAAAAATGTGACAACATTTAAGAATTATTTCCTTTATGCTTGCTGGTACATAATAATGATATATTTACTATGAATAAGCATTGAGGATAACTTCATATATGTAGAGAGCATAATTCAGTTCTGTTTGTTTACTTATAAACCATTGTTTTCTAAGACAGTTAAATTTCAGTTATAGAATTTTAACTTTTATTAAGGTAGATGTGTACCTTTTCATTTATCATATTTTAATCTTTCCAAAACATTTTAATTTTTCTGTACTTCTTGGCTCTAGTGCTACAGCCATATAAGATATAAAAAGAAATAGCTTTGTGTAAGGAATTAATATGATTTTTAATTAGCATTTGCATATATCTTTTTATCTTTCCAGTTGGTCTTGATATTCACCAGAAATTTACAGTCTTTTATTTAGGACCTAGGAAGTTGGTAAATCAAACAGTTATAAAAAGAAGCTCAGAAACAGGTGTTTCTCATTCTGAATACTCAGATAGAGCTGCTGCAGCAGGATCCAGTAAAGGTAAATAGCACTACTAGTTTCTGCTTTCTATTAAAACAACAATACAACTAGGGAGGAGTGTTACTTCAGGATAACTTCAAATTGTTGCTCTCTAAAATTACATATTTAGGGTTCATATAATAATAACAACATATTACACTAATAATACATACTATGAATTCTATATTATTCATATTTTTAAAAATAATGTGATAGTTGGGCAACAAATTATTAGTTGTTATATGCATTTTTACTCTTCATGTGTGCTGCACTTCTAGGACCATTGTCTAGAGAAGAATATTGATGTGTGGGAATCCACAGACTTGATAAAGCAGAGCAGAGTGAAAATGAACTTTTTATTTAATTTTGTATTAGGAGTGATTTTAAGCATATACTGATGTAGACAGAAGTGTTCAATGAACCTAGTGGTACTCACTAGCTACCTTAAACAAGAATCAACTTGTAGGTTTTACTATGTACCCAATACCTTGTTTCAGTTTTCTCCTTTTATATTCTGAAACAAAATTGTAATTAAGTCTGTAAGCAATAAATATTTTTAAAAGCTATATGTTACACACAAAAACTAATGTCATACATTACTGAGTCGATGTTGGAATTACTGTCTCATATACTATATAAGGTATTATATAAGATAATAAGATAATGTATTCTATACATCTTGGTATAGAATACAATACTGAGGTGTGCCAGGTTGGCTCTTTAATACTTTTGGCTTGCCTTTAGTCATTTCAGCAACTCTCTTATAGTGCCACAGTAGGGAGAAGCTATGTGAATCATAGCTATATCCTGATGGACAGAACTAAGCTAACACTAGTACTGCTAAAAAAAAATCACAACTGCTACTTTAGTCAAGTGTTCCCTTGAACATAAATCCAAGTAAAGACAAGCCAACCAAGAATAGTCACCTTAAAACAAATGAGAAGAAGGGGGACCACAAACGAGAGGACACATAAACTCCAGAAGATACACAAAGTGCAACAAAGAAACTTTAGAAATGAGAGATAGCATTCCACTATAACACCCTACTCCAATGGCTGCTCAGTACCAGAACGGAAAGGTAAGGATCAGTGGCTGAGAACTCAAGTAAACAGATAACACCTAGACAACTAAGTTACCAAAGTAGATGAAAGAGTCAATAACATGGAGGAAGAATCAGCAAGGAAACTGAGATGCTGAAAAAACATTCTAAAAATGTAAACAAACAAAACCCCAGCAGGATCCACCAGCCACGCAAAACCAATCTGAAGAACAAACCTCAGTGATGGAGAACAAGGCTGAAACAACAACACATGGACATGTATAAAGTGAGAAAATTTAATGAACAAGACCAACACCTCCACGAAACACTCAGGAGACCAAACCTAAGAATCTACAGAATGAATCATGCCAAATAGTTTAGACAATCATTAATGAAATTATAGCTGAGAATTTAAATCTACAAAACGAAATAGACAGTTAAAACAAAGGAAGCATTTGGAACCCCAAATAGATTTGATCAAAAAAGAACCTTATGATTTATCATAATCAAAATGTCAAAAATAAAAACAATACAAACAACTCTAAGGGGGAAAACAGAGGCAAAAACATCAGAATAACATCCAGATCTGTCATCTGCAACCTTAAATATTGAGCCAGGAAGGCAAAAAAAAAAAAAAAAAAAAAAAAAAAAAAAAAAAAATTCAAATACTGAAAGTAAGTAACTATCAAGAGTATAATACTCAACAAAATATTCTGTTAAAATTGAGGAGAAATAGGAATATTTCAGACAAGCACAAGCTAAGGCAACTTATTCTGACTAAGCCAGAAATACAGAAAAATCTGAAAAGAATAATATATACAGAGGAAGAAGACAGACTGACTCACCCACTAGAACACAGGAAAGAACACCCTTTCATATGAAGGCAGATGATCCACAGGGACTGAGAGGGACATCATCAAGCTCAGTACAGCAAACCAGCAAGCATCCAATACTACCAGGGGAGGAAGAAAAGAGTTACCAATAAGCCAGCCAACCAGAACAACAACTAATAAAATCATTAGTAATAGCAAACCCTTCACTAATTGAAATGCTTTCAAAAAGGTTTGTAAAAACAAAAGACTCCAAACCAAAATGAAACACAGCAAAAGCCATCATCAGCACCGAATAAATATTCCCTTCTCTTAGATACAGCCTGTTCTAGTCTGTTCTCTGTTGCTGTAATAAAACACTAACCAAGAGCAACCTGGGCAAGGGGAGTGTTATTGGTTTACAAGTTACAGTCCATCATCTGGGGGAGGGCAGGGCAGAAGACTGAGGCAGGAACCTGAAGACACGAACTAAAACAAAGGCTATAGAGGAACTCTGATTACTGGCTCACTTCCAAGATTTCCACTCAGCTACCTTTTATATATACCTAGCCCCACCTGCCTAAGTACGGTGCAGCCCACAGTGGGCTGGGCCCTATGATATCAAATGACAACCAAGAAAATGTCCTTGCTGACATACCCACAGCCTACTCAAATAGAGACAGTTTCTTTGTTGAGATTCTCTCTTCTCTGGTAGGTCAAGTTGATAACAGAGATTAGCCATCACGAGGACAAACTAGATTTAAAAACCAGATCTCTTGTCTCCCAAGAAACTCATATAACTAGAAAAGAAAACCAAAAATTTAGAGTCTATTGCTCACCAAGCAAATAGAAGCCACAAGCAGGCTGGTATAATCATTCCCACATTGATGAGTAGACTTCAAATAAAAACTACTCTGAAAAACATTAACCACATATTAATAAAGGAAACCACTCATCCAGAGTTTATAAGCATTATAAATATTTATGTACTTTTAGGGAGACTTTCTTGGATCCACCAGTATATGATGACACCGAGGTTTATTAATATTTTAAAACTTAGGTCTTTTGCTGGGTAGTCTCTTGACTACTCTAACCCAATCCTGGTACTACATCCCACCATGTGGCCAGGTCTACCTCTTGTGCTCTGCTTTGGTTCCTCTGTTTGCTGGTTGAATCTCCCACTGTCTAAGGGTTTCACTGCTGTGAACAGAAATCATGAAGTGATCATGAAGAGCAGCTGAGGCTTGGCCCTGTGAGAGGCCATGGAAGGCCATTGGTGAAGGTGCAGCCTCAGTTACACTTGAAAGCCTAGGACTGAAGAGGTCATGCAAAGGATTTGAGGCTTGGCACTATGAAAAGAGCCTATGAGAGGCTATTGGTGAAGTCTAGTTGCAGTGAAGACACCAGTGTATTGGAGATGCCAGTACCATGGGATGACCTCCAAGAACAGCAGCGGCAGTGGAGTGGATCAACTGGAGCTTTGAGCGTTTGAGATTAACCAAGCACCTCTTACAAGGACAACACTTAATTGGGGTTGGCTTACAGGTTCAGAGAGTCAGTCCATTATCATGGTGGGAACTTGGCCCATCCAGGCAGGCATGGTGCAGGAGGAGCTGAGAGTTCTACATCTTCATCTGAAGGCAGCTAGGATGAGGGTCTTAAATCCCACACCCACAGTGACACACCTACTCCAACAGGGCCAAACCTTCTAATAGTGCTGCTCCCTGGCTGGAACATATACAAACCATTCACGTTCTACTCCCTCTCCCCCATAGGCTTTTTCAAACATATGAGTCTGCCATACTTAAATATAGAATAAAGCAAAATACATTTATTCCAACTTCCAAAGTACCTAGGCTATAGCAATCTCAACAATGTTAAAAATCCAAAGTCTCTTCCGACATTCATCCAATCACTTAACTGTAATCCCCAAAGCTAGACAGGAAACAAGCTGGGCAAACACCAAACTCTGCATTTCCATATCTAATATCAAAGCAGTCTTCAGATCTCCAACTCCTTTTTCATTTTTGTTGACTGCAACAAACTTCTTTCTCCTATGCTGGTTCCATTCCCTGTTAGCAGCTTTCCTCAACAGACAGCCCACAGCTCTGGCATCTTGAATATCTTGGGGTTTCCAAGGCAACTTCAATGTTACAGCTTCCTGTTTTAATGTCTAAGATCTATACATGATCTTCTGGGCTCCTCTGATATGCCCTCTGTAATGTTCAAAGCTCCGGTTGATCCACTCCACTGCCGCTGCTGTTCTTGGAGGTCATCCCATGGTACTGGCATCTCCAATACACTGGTGTCTTCGCTGCAACTAGACTTCACCAATAGCCTCTCATAGGCTCTTTTCATAGTGCCAAGCCTCAAATCCTTTGCATGACCTCTTCAGTCCTAGGCTTTCAAGGGCAACTGAGGCTGCACCTTCACCAGTGGCCTTCCATGGCCACTCACGGGACCAAGCCTCAGCTGCTCTTCATGACCACTTCATGCCTTCAAAACCAGTACTAGCTGGGTGACTCTTACACAAATACAGCTGAAGCACAAGGTACAACCTTGGCTATGTCTGGAACACAGCTTCTTTCTGTTCTTGGAAGATTTCACCTCAGTGATGCTGGCCTCTTGTTAATTGTCACTAATTTCTTAGCTCCAGCTAACCAGCATCAGTTATAGCAGTAGTATCTTCTATTCTGGACTCTAAAGCCAGAGCCACATGACCAAAGCTGCTGAATTCTGCTACGTTTTAGGGCTGGAACATGGCCTCTTTGATCTATTACATTATTGCTAGCTTTCTGTTTTCCAACTCCTTCACTGCCTAAGCTTGGCTGTCCTGGAATTTGCTTTGTAGACTTACTGAACTCTGCATGCCTGTCTTCTAAACACTGGAATTAAAGGTGTGGTTCACCAAACCTGTATTTTTCTTCACCTAGAACTTGCTCTGTTCTAGGTTGGCCTTGAGCTCAGAGGTCTGCTTGTCTTTGTCTTCTGGGACTAAAGGCTTGTACTACCATGCCCGGATCTAAATTTAGCTGGGAGTTTGCCCCAAGGTCACTACTCCCTTAATTCAATTTAATATCCTTGAACACAAGATTCAGCTTCATTTCACTTCCTGGTGTCCTCTAATACTCAAACCATATATATAGCTTTTCCTTTCTAAGCTTGCTACGTTTGTTCAAACTGATCTTCACGAGACTTAACCAGAGAACAAAGTCTATGATGGGTGTTTCTGAGACTTCCTTTGACAATGAAATTAATCTGAATCTCTTCACCTTAGCCTCTGGCAGACTTTTTTAGACAAGGGCAAAAAGTAGCCACATTTTTTGCCAAAATGTCACAAAAACAGTCTCTTGGCCACATATTGAAATTCTCCACTGAAACTCTTGGGCCGGGTTCATACAATTCAAATCACTCTCAGTAACAAAGTCTTCCATATTCTTAGCTCATTATGCCCCATTTAAAGCATTTCACTGCTTTCCAAACCCAAAGTCCCAAAATCCACATTCTTCCAAACAAAAGCATGGTCAGACTTATCACAGCAATACCTCAGTCCCTGGTACCAACTTCTGTCTTAGGGCTTTAGTGCTGTGAACAGACACCATGACCAAGCACCTCTTATAAGGACGACATTTAATTGGGGCTGGTTTACAGATTCAGAGTGTCAGTCCATTATCATCAAGGCAAGAGCATGGCAGCATCCAGGCAGGCATGGTGCAAGGGGCGCTGAGAATTCTTTTTCTGAAGGCTGCTAGCAGAATACTGGCTTCCAGGCAGCTAGGATGAGAGTCTTAAAGCCATACTCACAGTGACACACCTTTTCCAACAGGTCCAAACCTTCTATTAGTGCCACTCCTTGGGCCACACATACAAACCATCTCTGATTTCTCTGCCTGGAAGATCCATCCTCTACTTCCTGCTCAGCTATTGGCCATCAGCTTTTTATTACAGCCAATTAGATATAATTCTAGACTGCCTTAGGCAGGTGAGGAAGAACCAGTATTTACAGAATGAGACAGGTGATAGGACATAGAAATAACAATACCAAGATATAGCCAGCATTTAGCTCTCTGCTGGAACAGAATTACAATTGAGTATATAGAAACACACCTTCATACAGTGTACCTCAACACGTATTGAATCTTGGGGCCCACAATTTTCTGAAATAACAGTAATAACATCAAAGGTCACATGGGTCCTGACACAGTAATAGTAGTAGGAGACTCACTAACTACCTCACTGTCAAAGGTCACATGGGACCTGACACAGTAATAGTAGGAGACTCACTAACCACTTTACTCTCATGTCTAGAGGCTATTCAAACTAAAACACAGCCAAGGAGCTTCAGAACGAATTACACTGCCATCAACAGCACTTAAGAGATAGCTAAACAATATTTCACCAATAGATAGAGCATATGCTCCTCACTCCTGAAAAGACCTTGGAATCCTACCATGAAATACTGAGGAGTCACCAGAGAATTCCTGTCAAGTTTCTAGACCCCAGTTAATTTCTGCTAAGGGGAGCACAGTTGCATACATTGTCCTGGTGCACCATCTTGTGGCCATTTTTCAAAACACAGCTCTCAAAAGGTGAAGAGGCTTTATGAGAAAAGAACAATATACAAGGCATTTCCTTCTAGTCATCTCATCTCCTAAATAGTAGGTTTTTCCCTAAGTGAGTTAAATTAACCCTTTAGGGCAGAATCAGCACAGTTACCATAACTCTAGAGGCAGAATGCTTGAGAGAAAAAGACTGTGGAAGTTGACTACAGAGAATCTCCCAATTTTCTCTATATTAAGCCCATAGTTTGAGCATGTACTCTACATCTGCTGTTAGTTAGGTTTCTCACATACACAGTAGACGGCAACTAAGGATGACCAGATAGTTGAGGAAAATGTGGAACATAGAAAAACCTCAAAGTAAACAAAAGTGGATAAAAGACCAATGGGATAATCCCAGAATGTAATAAACAAGAGCAGCCTCCTAGAATTAAGCATCAATTTGCTACTATAAATGTAACTGGCCATCGATGAAAAGAACAAGAATAGTCACAGAGAAAGCAAGCCTGTGATTAGATGCACGCACTGGAGACAGTGTAATCTAAATGATTCCTAGGATCCATGTGGTAGGAGAGAACCAGCTCCAGCAAGTTGTTCTTTGGCCACACACACACCATACCTGGCCTTATCACTTTTTATTTTGGAAATAGATCTTTTTTTTTTTTGCAGTATAGTAGACATCTGTATTAGCCAGAAGATGGGGATGTTCCATTATTTTTGTAGTTCTTGAGATTTTCTTATCTCTAGTTTCAGAAATAATTACACAAATTTTTCTGTCTTTTACTATGGTCACACAATGGCTTTATCTGAGCATTGTTTGTATTTTCCAAGTCATGTGCCATTAAAAACACTGTAGTACAACAATTTACTTTCAGATGCCAGGGATTTATTATTAGTATTGATACTTTATTGGCACTTGTATGTGATGGTTAATCTTCACTGAATTTGACTGGATTTACAATCACATAGGAAACACACTTCTGGTTTCAGGAAGCATATGCGCTCTGTGTGTGGGTATGTGCATGTGAGTGCAGGTGCCCACAGAAGACAGAGGCATTGAATCTCCTTGGAGTGAGAATAGCAGGCAATTCTGAGTCACTCTTGTTTCTCTGAGCTTGGGTCCTCTGAAAGGCAGTGCATGCTCTTAACCACTGAACTGTCTGTCTCCAGTTGTCAGATGTTTTGTCACATTTGTCACAAGACAAATGACTAACACCCTGCTATACAGATTTTGTTTCTGTGACACCTGAAACAATTTAACTGAGGAAGGATTTATTTCAGCTCAGCAGTTTTAACTTGCTCATGCTAGCTGGCTGCAGTAGTACTGGGCCTGTGGTGAGGTAGCAATCCCTGGGGTCAGGGTGTGGTAGGGCAGAACTGCTTATCAATGGCATCTAGGAACAGAAAGAAATGTCGCAGCCAGGGACAATATAAATCCTTCAAAGCAATTCCTCTGCAAGTTTATGGAGCTAGATCCCATGTTCTAGCACTGCTCTTGATGGCACTGGGTTATAAATAAATGGTACCAGGTTATGATATAACCTGGATGGATTAGTCCACAGACTAATGCAAGAGCCTGCATAGATCAGTCACCTCACAGTGATTGCACTCACTAGTCAGAGACCAACACCTGAGCCTTGGGGGTACATTTTATATCCAACCCATAGAGTGCCTAACATACCAACCACCTCAGTCTTCAAAGAGGTCAGGCACCACTTGCCTTTGTAGTGAGAAGCCTCATATGTTTCTCCAGACTGCTACAGATAGACTTTAAGTGTCTAGCTATGCCATGACTTGAAAGGACTGAACAAGGACACTGAAAACAAAAAGGCCAAGGAAGGTTGTAAAGGTCTTCAATGCTATGCAGTATTCCAGGTCACTTAACATTTGTGTTCCGGCAAAGACTGTGTCCCACAGTCTTTGACTACAGTCACGCTATATGGAATATCTTCTCCTTGTCTCCTTCCTATGTCCAGAACCTTTTATCCACTATGGACAATTAACATATCCTCCCTTCCTCAATGTTACTAGTCAGAACTAAGACCAAGAAAAATATATTTAAAACATAGTAAATGTGGCAGGCCTGGTAGCAATTCAGGTTGGGGAACTGAGGCAGGAGGCTCAGGTGTTCATGGCCAGCATAGGCAACTTAGATGCTTTTTCAAAACAAAAGGTAGGAAAAGCAAGCTGGGGTACAGCTCAGTGGTAGAATGCACAGAATCTATGCTCAATCCCTAGTACTATAATAATAATAATAATAATAATAATAATAGAAAAGCCCACATATAGTCAGATATTAATTTTATATACATATATAGAGAGATTAATTTATATCAATATACTATATATGATTAAGAAATTATAAATGTGGACACATTTGTTATCGCTTAGAGACACCAAACTAGAAATATTCTTTCCTTTCTTTCAATTCTTAAAGCAAATTTTATGTTCCTAAAGCATTTATTTATAACTCATTAAGTTTATATGACATCCTACTTACTAACCAGTCAGGATTCCCTCAAAATGCTGTGGGAGTGGCTTGTTTCCAAATGCTCAGCCTTAAGTACAGAACAAAGTTTAAAATCCCTGTCTTCATTCTTACTTCCATAAGAATAAAATCTGTTGTTGATACTCTGCTGTATTTGATTGTACTTACATTAGATAAGTTGAAAGCAGCTTATAGGTAGCCAGATGTTCCATATGAAAAGCTGGAATGGGTTTGATAGTGGAACAGAGACTATTACTAGAATATTGTTTTTTAAAACTGTATAGGTTAATATTTTAAAAAGTGTGAGAGTCGTATTCTTGCTACTACCCTGTACCAAAGAATGTACTGAAAGTGTATTAAATTTGTAATAGTATTTATAATAACAAATGGATTTCTTTCTTACATTAATTTAGGAATGACTATCTGCAAAAAACCTGGGAACCGAGAATGCCATCATCATTGTAAAAATAAACATGCATGTGGACATGACTGCTGTGAGTGTTGTTAGGATTATTTCAAAACCCTTGCAGAAGATCTGAGTCCAGTTCCAATCACCCACAGTAGTGGTCTACAACTTCAGTTCCAGGGGCTATGACTTTCTCTTCTGGCCTCCAAGGTGTCTACACTCATGTGCACACACACACACACACACACACACACACACACACACACACACATAAGGATAAAAATGAATTTAAAAATTAAGTATATTTAGTAATAATCATATGCTAATTTTCTATATATTATATTTATATCATTCAACTTAAAACTTTTCAAATAGTTTTCCTTTGTGGTATGGGGAAACAACATGAAAAAAACTAAATGTTAGATTTGACATTTCAAAGATAATTTACTTTAGTTTTGTTTTTTAATACTACCAAAAAATGCAATACAAAAAATTTAAAATTTCACTGGCCATCTGGTCAAACCTATTATCCAGTACTTTGGAGGCTGAGGCAGGAAGATTGTGAGTTGAAGGCCAGATTGAGCTGCATAACAAGATCCTGCCTTAAAAAAAACAAAAGCAACCAGAAAAGAATCTACAATTTCTTTGAATAGGTAAAATTGGAGTTGCACAAAAGCCAGAAGTTAGAGAGTCAGCAGTGTCTTCGTATCTGTCTGACTTAAAAAGCAGAGATGCTGTTTCTTCTCTTCCTCCAGCAAAGCGACTCAAGGTCAGTTTTAGTAGAATTTATCCTTTGTTCTGCAGTTAACTGAATGCAAATGTCACTTGTCCTATGTGTCACTTAGGAAAGTAGATATCTACAGTGTTCTTTATGGGCTCAACTAGGAATGATCATAATTTATAATCACTTGATAAATCTATTTTTGGAGCGTAACTGTGCAGCCCTTTGTCCCCAAGTCTAATGACTGTTCAAGCTAGAGAACAAGAAAAGGGGTCTGAGCTTGACTTGGTTCAGCTGCCGTTGGAACTAGGCCATGTTGCCCTGTCTTGGCTTTGAGCTGGACTGGGTTGGAGATTCTGAAATAAATTTTGATTTTTGCCCTTAAGGCTGTGGATGAACAGGAGCCTTCCTTCCAAGGAATGAAGCAATGAGTGTCTACTACTTGGTAGGCTAGTCACACATGGCTTCTTCTTAAGCCCTGGTCTACAGAGCTAGTTCAGGACATGACATAGCAGGGCTATACAGAGAGATCCTGTATCAAAAATAAATAAACAAACAAATAAATGACTAGGAAAGGGAGGGAAAGGAAAGGAAGACTTTTGATGACTTATGTTCCCTCCTCTCTTTCCTCTTTCCATTCCTTCATTCCTATTTATTCTACAATTCTTATTTCTTTCCATCTTTTTTAAGAATAGAGGATATGCCAGAATGCCAAAGTATATGGATAAGTAAGACATATTTAGTCTCAATCTTCATCAGATTTATGGTTGAATAAAGAATACAAATAAGTGAGTGATTCTGTGACAGAAGTGTAAGGTACTTGATTTTAGATCAAAAGTGTACTCAATGCATATTTGATGAACCAGGAAATGATCCTAAAAGAAGAGAATGAGGCAGAAAGAATAATTCAGGTACAGAGAATGCTAACCAAAATAGTGATGGAGATTGATACACTAAATTTTAAAGGTCTGGAGTATTTGGTGGTAGCAGAGAGATCTTCCAAGTAGCTGAAGTAACATAGTATATCTGGAAATGTTGTGAGCAGTGAGGCTGAAGAGGAGAATAGTGACATCATGCAAACCATTTTGTTATTTTAGAGATTTATATTTCACACTCAAACTATTTATAAATATTAAGGTGCTTTAATCAATGACATGGTCAGAGTTGGATCATTCTGGCTGCAATGAAAAGAAAGAGTTAAAGATTTTTTAAAATAGGAATATAGTGTGCTGGTTTGTATATGCTTGGCCCAGGAAATAACACTATAAGGAGGTGTGGCCTCGTGGGCCACTGTGGGTGTGGGCTTTAAGACCCTCATCCTAGCTCCCTGGAAGTCAGTATTCTGCTAGCAGGCTTCAGATGAAGATGTTGAGCTCTCAGCTCCTGCACCATGCCTGCCTGGATGCTGCCATGTTCTTGGCTTGATGATAATAGACTGACCCTCTGAACCTGTAAGTCAGCCCCAATTACATGTTGTCCTTATAAGAGTTTCCTTGGTCATGGTGTCTATACAGCAGTAAAACCCTAACTAAAATACATGGAAACTCATTAGTTTGTTTTGCAGGAACTGAAGCAAATGGTGGTAATCTAGGGTAGTGAGTAGGCAGTGGAGAAGTGACTGACTGGGCTTAAAACATTTTTTCACAGGTACTTCAGTGGTAGGGGGACAAGGTGAAAGAAGCAGTCAAAGGCAATGCCCATCTTTCTGGCTTGATCAACTGGGAGAAGAGCTGGGCCTCTCTGGATCAGGGAGAGTGAAGGGGAATCAAGTTGGGGAAGACAGAAGAGACTCAGTTTAGGAAATACTGGATTTGGGGCTAGAAGCAGTAAAGTGCTCAGTGGTTTGGTGCTTGCCTAAAGTATGTGTACTAGTTACTTTTCTACTGATGTCATAAAAACACCATGACCAACACCACACCAACTTACAGAAAAGCGTATTTGTTTATGGTTCCAGAGGGTTAGTTTAACATGAGGGGAGGTGTGGCAGCAGGTGGTAGTCATGGAAGCTGAAGCAGAAGCTAAGGGCCCACATCTTGAACTGCACATGAAGCAGAGAGCACAACATGAAATGGCAGGATTCTTTAAACTCTCAGAGCCTGCCTCCAGTGACACACTTCCTCTAGCAAGGCCACACCTTCCCAAACAATGCCACCAGCTGGAGACGAAGTGTTGAAATACATGGGCCTTGGGGGTATTCTCATTTGAATTCTGGGTTCAATTTTCAAATACCATAACACACACACACACACACACACACACACACACACAAAGCCAAAATAATCCACGTAAATGTGTCCTAGAAGAAGTTAGCTGTTCCTGGAAATCAGAAGAGAAAGGGAACAGAAATAGAAATTTGAGAGTCATCTGTAGAAATGTGGTAATTTAAGGCATAGAAGTCAAAAGACCTTTCTGACAGTATATCATATATCATATAGAGAGAGTGAGAAGAGAAGGATGAATTAAAACAAAAAATATGAAAACTGCCTATTATTAAGAAGGGTCTGAGAAGAATATTTGAGTTGAGAACTAGCTAAAGACTCTCCTAATCCATTGATTTCTGGGCTTCTAGGGGCTTTATTTACCTGCAATAACTTCACTATTTGGTTTATTTTTGAAAGTGATAGTTGAACTTGGAATGGCATTTTTTTATCCACAGATGCAGATGAACAAATCTCAAAATGTGGACCTTAAAGAGTTTGGTTTTATTCCAAGGCCTTCCCTTTCCACTATATCAAGGTACAAACACAATGTTAATATCTAAGGTAAAGTAATCATTTAAGTGCTGCTTCTCCAGATAGCCACCTATTGAAGGGGAGTTAGTCACTCCCTAATCGATGAAAATCACTGTAATCATTTAGTTTCATAATACAGCAACTATCATAGGGTTTTAGTATTTCATGTGACCATTTCTTGAATCTCCTCTTTCCTAGGAAACCATTCATCCCTTATGTCATCCCCTGGTTCTCAGTTTTCTTAGAGACAGGAGGTGCTTCACAAGGAAGCCCATGTTGGTATACCCAGTCTAATCTTCCCTGCAAGTGCTCATTCCATACCAATAATACCTAGGACTTGAAAAATACTTTATAATTTGAAATTTTTCTTGAGCAATATATCTTAACCTTCATAACAACCTGGCTCTTAAAATAATGTTATCACATGCTATTTTATATTGTTTATTTACTGGTTGATGCTGTGAAACAGTATCTTGGTATGTAGCCCAGACTGGCCTCGAGTTAATTATATAGTCTAGACTTGTCTGACACTCATCATCCTACTGCCTTAACTTCTCAGGTACTTAGATTATAACTGTATACCTCAATGCATGATATTTATTTAATTTTATTAATGAAAACCTAGACCTTATATTTCCAGTTAATAATCAGTAGACCTCAGATGATAGATAATTAATTCATTGTTCTTTTCTTATATCATGATGCAAGGAAGAGACTATTGTGTATATGATTTTCCTATTCAGCTTAGGATATTCTTCCCTGCATTTTAAACTTTATCGTTTAGTCTTAACAATTTAATCCTTGTGTAGAATGAATTTCAGTACCTTCACTTCCTATCCCCTCTCACCCATGCCCCTTCTCCCTCTGAAACACTCTTTCCCACGTGCCCTCCCCTACTTTCACATCTCTCTGTGTGATCTATTGCTTTAACTAGGATCCTTTGTGGGAGCATGGGCAGGAGCTATTTACTGGAGCACAGGCAACTTACCTGGGTCAGATGGGAGAACCATAATTGCTAGGATGACTTTCTATTTATTTACCAACCATTATAGAGCAAGAGCTGACCAATCAGAAGTCTAGATCCCAGCACTGCTCCAGAGATCTTGACTTCTGCTGTCAAACTGACAGTAGCCATATCAGATTTCTGAAGACTATATGATGAGGGCAGGTATCCACTGGGGCACATAAAGATGACCCAGCCCTGGGTGGGGCACATAAAGATGACTTAGTATCAGCCTCTTCCATCAAACGCTTGTTTTTACCCAAGCTAATTACAGTTCATCACAGAATTGTGAAATGAATAAACCATGCTTTTTTGTTCGTATGAATAAATAGTTTCCAAGGCCAAATTCATTATACTTCCTTTTGTATTATTTTGTCTATGTTCATAAAGGTCAGAATATTTAAACATCCCTGACTTGCCAATATTAGAACAGAGGAATCAGCATGAAATCTATGGAAAAGTTCAGCAGGGACCATCTGAATATCCTGACAAAGGTAAGTTGCTGTTGCTATTGAGTTGTGAGGGAGTTTGATATTGCTAAGGTTAACAAGTTGTTTAATTGAAAACCCAACATGTAAAAGGACTATGAATATTAACAACAGTTTTCTCTTGGGTTATTGAACCAATTTCACATTTTTTAGGTTATTTCAAATTGTCTTGCTGTATACCAAAGATTTTTTTTAAGTATCTTCCTTATAAAGTGTTGACTATTTAAAGATAGTATGAGAAAGAACTGGGAAAATTAGAAATTCTTGTGTTAATGAAGTATTAAAATGATGAATAGCCAGGCAAGCTACTGTGGTGCCGCAAGCCTGTAATCCCAGCACTCTGGGAGGCAGAGGCAGGAGGATCTCTGAGTTGGAGGCCAGCCTGGTGTACAGAGTGAGTCCCAGGACAGCCAAGGCTACACAGAGAAACCCTGTCTCAGAAAAAAAATCTAAAATGATGAATATTTTCAGAAATTTAAATAATTTTATGGATTTGAAATTATTACAGTTTGATAAAATACTTGTGTGATCTTGGGGAAATTGTTTAACCTCCTTGGGTCTTAGCCTGATCTTTAAAATGAAAGTACTGGGGGCCAGTAAAATGGCTTAGTGGGTAAGAGTGCTTGTTGCCAAGCCTGTTGACCTATCTCCAGAGTCGACATGATGGAAAGACAGACTTCACTCCTGCATGTTGTCCTTCGACTCCCACATACACACATGCAAGGATGTGTGCACATACATGCATTCACAATAGTAATTGGAGAGGCAACGAAATTTTGTAGTATAGATTTGCTTTTTATCTGTGCCTGTCATTAAAAATGCAGTAATATATACGAGTCTTTAGCACTATCATTTTGGGTTCTCTTGTTACTAGCGTTATTTCCCTGGTTCATGAGTTAAACGCATGAAGTATTGAAGTGACGAGAAGTAACCCTGACCCATGAGTCAGGTGGCTGTATGGAATGTAGATGGAACTGTGAGCGTTGGAGCTTCCTGAGAACACCTTCACACCCAGCATTGGCTTTGTTGTTTTTGAGGCTTTACGTTTCCTTTATCCAGTTTAAGATCATAGGTAGTTGTATGTGTAGCCCACTGGTACAGTGCTTGCCTAGCGACACACTAGATTCAATCCTAACATGTCAAAATAAATAGATACCTAGATAGATAATATGGACAAGAGTATCTGCTGCCACTCATGACCTCCATTGTTCCTAATGTGGGATCAAGTGTCATAATCTTACTGGTATGATCAGAGAATGTATCCAAGTAATTATTACTAAACAGGAAGCTTTTTATTTTTATCATTTTTTTAACCCACAGCCCTCCAACTTGTGTGCTCCATATACTGCCTCACTACTCTCTGCTCTTCCTTACACAACTGGTATCTCCCTCTGGGTGCTTTCCTGCATGTCTGTAGTCTCTCACTGTACTTCCCCCTCATCCTAAACTCTGATTATAGTACGGCGCAAAGGCCTCATCCAGACCCCTGACTCAGGAACATCTGCGCTCTTGCTCCACAGTGCGTGCTTGCTCTCTCTCTCTCTCTCTCTCTCTCTCTCTCTCTCTCTCTCTCTCCTTCCACTTTAAGGAAGGAGCAGTGTGTAAGATAGTGAAGCTGACAGGATCTACAAACAGTCTTCCTGGGCCTGGCTTCTAAATCTGCCATTCAGTATAATCCCTCATAGTATACTTACCTGCTTCATCTCAATTCTACTATCTGATCATTTTAGACATTTAGGATTAAATGAGATAATGCTTATAAAATTCATAAGGTAATACCTAGTGTTATTAATGGTAGCAATTAATATATTTACTATAATTTTCACACATTAGACTTTATTGTCAAAACATATGTTAAGTTTTGAGAATGTTTTAAGAAAAACATGGTAATTTTATTATCTGTATTCCAGTTTCACAAAGAGAAAAAGAGAAAAAGTATTAGAAATTATATGAGAAACCATTTTGAATCATAAAATTTAATTTGGAAGGGACCTTTGTGCAGTTTTTCATTTTACAGTAAAGAAAGCCAAGATTCCAAGAGATTAAATGACTTGCCCAAAATCACATACCTAATTAATGGCAGGGCCAGAAATAGATTCCATATCTCCTGATTCCCAGTCCAAGCCATTTCTAGAAAATGAAATTGACTTTTAGTTATCAGTAGAAAATTGAGTGTTGAACTTACAGTGTATGAACTCTGTCAGATCTCCACCATCTCATCCCACCTCACCCGACTCATGTATTTTCCTGATTTTGCATCTATCATTAACCCTTTCTTAGTCTCAAAAAGAATTATTTTTTTCTCCCATTAAGGCCTCACCTGAATTCTGTGTAATCGTGCCTTCCCTGGGGATTTAAAAGACCAGTTATTCCTCTTCTCTATCTAATATTTTCCTTGTCTACTTTTTTGGTTTTGGTTGTTTTTTGAGAAAATGTCTCTCCACATAGCCTGCCTCACTTGGAGATGTCGTCCACATGACCTTTCTTCCCCTTGGCTCCTGGCGTGCCTGCCGCCCATTCGCACTGTTTGCCCTCTGCTGTCTGTCTCCTCTCAGAGTGCCAGTGTGCTTAGGCCTTGCCTTCTTCAGCCACAGCGAGCTCCCTCTCGCTACCCATGGCCTGTGTGTTTAGTGGTCCGACACTCTACCCAAAGGGGCTTACACACCAAAGGTAAGCGGTTATCTGCACACACTGAAGTCCAAGGAGGCATCTGGCCTTAATCTTGACTAAATCCAGGCACTCAGATGATCTCATCAGACCGCTGGGTTTCTCTGGATCTTTTACTGTTTCTTGTTAATTGCTTCACTTGTTAAACAGGCTTACTTATATGGCAAGCCCTCCCGATTCTTAATCTTATCAGTTTACCAACCTCAGTAGAAAAAGATAGTTTTCTCTTGTAGTTGTACAGACCTGAATTCATTCTAATTAGTCTACATTGAGTAATGTACTCACTTGGATATATCTTTATAGCTGGGGACTGGTCATTCTGTCCCTGTAGCTCCAGGGAAAGCAGGGTACCACAAACATTGACCCCTTGCGGATCACCTAGGATGACAAAGGTATGTTTTCCTCAAAGGAAAGGAAAGATGCTTTTACTATACAAAGTTCAGATGCCAGAAGGATGATGATGATGATGATGGTGGTGGTGGTGATGGTGATTGTGATGGTGAT